>NW_022280053.1:4803463-4828584 GCF_004355925.1 Anarrhichthys ocellatus
TCTCTCTCTCTCTCTCTCTCTCTCTCTCTCTCTCTCTCTCTCTCGCTACAATATCAACTGAAATAAATTGCACATCTTTTCCAAACAGAGCAATTTCTCCGCCATCTGTTCACCAACGTAAATCAGGGCTTGTTGATGTAAACCTCCTCCATCCTCAAACTCCCCCCAGTGAGGACTGAATCAGGCCTAATCCCCCTAGTCTCCCCTGCCCTCTAAATCATCCCTGCATACTAATGGCTCTATATGCAGATAGAATGGGTCTATATGCAAAATGCAAAACACAAAACCAATGATAGATTGGTAGCAGATTTTTTTTTTTTATCACTGTAACAAAATGGCAGTACAGTACAGTTAAAAAGGACTTTAGATATCCTGATCCAAGTAACCAAACCGGTCTTTTATTTCTCTTGGAGTAACCAAGTTATCAGCACAATCCATAGTGGGCCTGTTTGAAAAGTGGCCGAGAGGAGTTTTCTTATTTGTTCAAAATAATATTTCAAATTTTACTGAAGGTATATTAAACCCTTGATTTTTTTTGAACCTCCTATAGTTGGTGACTGATGAAATATTCTGTTGTGTGCTAAAATGGCAAGTTGAGAGTGGATCTGGTGATGATCTTCATGATATGTGACGTCTTGGAGATTCAAATGCAGCTTCACCACCCTCTTCACGCATGCAGATGTTTCCACATGATAATCGATAATCCAGCCTAACCCCCTAATGCCAAGGATTAACAATAGCCAGCCACAATCCAGCCGCGTGTGGGACAAGATGAACCAAAAGGAGAGGATGTGTTATTTAATAGGTTACTATTTAAAGGCAAAACCTGGAGGCCAAAGGTGCAATATTTAAATGAAAATGTTGGATAAAATTCTTATATTTTAAACTTAAGCCTTTCCCCAAGGTGTCCTCACAGCCCTAAAGAAAACAATAACACATGTGAACTTGTGTTTTTTAAAATAAATTGTATACATTTGACTAAGCTGTTCAGAGTTGTTAAGGTTTGTGCAAAACAACCAGCAAAACTTTGAGCTACAATAGTTCAAAGCAACATCTGGCCGGATGAATACTTGGGATCTATGGAGCAACAGGAGCAGGTTTTAATGAAAACAGATGGCTTGACAGGATTATGAAACACACACACACACACACACACACACACACACACACACACAGATGCATGCACTTCACAGACACAAGAGATGATGAAACCACAAGAAAAAAAACACTGAGGAAGATTGAAAGTGTTTGAACAGGCTTGGGGCGATTTCCTTAATAATTCAGCTTTATATAGCAAAGAAACTTGGAAGCAACTGTCTGACCCGACTGCCTGCATCATGATTTATTTTAATTCATTTAATTGGGTACTTAATTTGCTCTCCGAGGCTTGGCATCGTCTGCACACCTAAGTGGCCTGGAAATGGATCAGTGTTAGGCCCTTTTCTCCTCTTTCGTTTCTTCATTTCAATTCAAATAAAAAAGTTTTTCATTTATAATTTGATTCCTCTACGGAAAACACGCTCAGACACGCGCGTTACATCTCTTCGGCACAAATAAAAGAGGACAGAAAGCACATAAAACGGTAGACGCGCATATGTTTTCATGTGGCCAAAGTTTGTTCTGACAGGCCTAATGGATCTCTCTATAGGAGATCCATTGCTTCATAACGCAGCACAGCACAAACATGGCTTTGAAGAAACTTTCACTAATTAAAGTCTCCCTCATCTTATTAGCCCGACTAATTGATTCAATTTGTCTTAGCTCAACTATTGGCTTTGACCTCTACTTAGTTAATGAATTAATTGATTTAGCCCAAGTGTATTTCGAGGAGTCAAAGAGGATTTTGACATGTTGCCCCTTTAATCTTGCTTACTCCAGACACTCTATGGGTCATGACGGCAATGCATTGGCAAAGGTTTGAAAAGGGTGGAGGGTGGATGGCCGTGGATCGCAATTGTCACTCCACAAGGCTACCGGTGCAGAGCAGATTTGGCCTTCTGCAGTTTGTCAGTCCGTGAAGAAGCAGCCTTGGCGATGACATTTTAAAGGCTCCATTCTTCAGCTGCTTTCAAACTTGGAAAGACACTTAAACCTGCACAGAATCCGCTTTCCCTGACCAACCTCCACCTTCAGGAAGACGAGGCAATATTCCAAAGGTCTTCATGTTTTGGAGGGGAGAAATACGAGTCAATAATATTGTCGTAATGTATGATTACAACCAGTATACAGCCTTTACAAGGGCACTTGGATGCCTAAATTGCTAGCATCCACTTTATTGACATCGTTTTTCTTGATAATGATACGAGACAGAGGAGCTTCCTCAGCTTGGATGCAGTTATTAACCAGATGAAGGGGAAAGGCAAAATCTAAACTTGGCACTATTTAGAAGCTTTAACAGTGCTGCGTGTGACCATTTATCAAAGACAGCAGAGCTGGAGTTTGTTCAAAAACACCTATATAAGAAGGAAGAGATATAGCTTGGTGCCATGCACTTAAATGTGCTGCTTCCTCATCAGAGCACGATTGGAAAGCACTGTTTACATGTAGTGAAACCTGAACAAACAGCTCCCTCCTGTGGTGGAAAATCTAAATGTTTTCTCTAGTGTGCTCATCTCCAGGCCAACATCCCACAAGGGAAGTTTCATCCAACTGTTTCTCAAGAAAGAATAAAAATGCTCTAAAACGTTTAAGACAATACAAACATGTGAAAATTGGGAAAATACCTGCTCTCTTTAAATATTATGCACGGTATGATTGTTATTTATAGAGAAAACTTCTAGCTTCTCCTATTACAGCCTGTGTTCCTGTGAGCAGATTATGTCAGATCGCCGATTGTGAAGCACCAATTTGGAACTTGGCATCGCAACTAAATTCAAACGTTGCTTTGTTCTGTTTCATCAATGAGCCTTGTAAATAGGTCAACTCATGTGATTTAGACTCATTAAAAAAGAAACAGCTGATCTGTGTAGGACAACTGTAAAGTTGTGTCTTGTCAGTTTTTGACACACTTTTACAGATCATATACTTAAACTTGCGTGCTTTAACAATCAAAGTGTAACCAAATTAACAGAAACTTATCCTTCTACGATTCCTCGGACCTTTCTGTCGTTTAAGATTTGTCCTCAACTGTTTCTGTTTAACATTTTTAATGCTCAGGTTTGAATTTCACTTGGCCAACATAAATGTGAACTCTCATGGAGATCATTCTGATTCCTTGCCCTTTATCAACCAATGTCCTTTTCTACTGGGCCAACATTACTTACAGTATCCTTGAGAAGGGATAGTTCTTCACTATCCGACAAGCAAGGATAACCCTCAAGGTATTTTTTTTCTCTAAAAGACCACCATTAATCTTCTAACCAGAAAATACTGCAACCCATTACAAGAACACTTCTCTAGGGAGTTACGGAGGAAGACAGGCAGAGACGTTTCTTGCTTCAGCTGGGACAAGAAGGGCAACAACCTGCACTTCTTCCAAAAATCCAATTCAGTGCAAAGATAGAAAAAAAAAAGAAAGAAAGTGTCCGAACCAAGTTACTGCTAAATGGGTGTGATGACTCAGCGATTTACAGTGTAAGGAAGTATTTTGTGAGTTTAAGATTACTAGGATCAGCAGTATCTCTATCTGAGATATCGAGTTTAAGAAGTTTTCAGTTTGGGATTTAGTGAGTTATATTTGGTGATGAAAACTGCAGTCTCAAAATAACAAAAAGTAACTTAAAAAGTAAAACCATACTGACGTTTTGCACTGGCACTGTGGCCACAGGTGGAAAAATGATTGAATAGCGATGAAGTTAACTGGTCCATGAATGAGCTTTGATGGGATAACGTGATTTATTTTCCGATTGTACCTTAAAATTAATAAGATATGGACGAGGCCATAATTAATGTTCAAGGTTCCTATGATAAATCCCCTGATGTAACTGTCTGTTAATATTAAAAATGAAGAAGCTTCTTGTTTTTTACTAAATCAAGGTTCCAGTGCCTCGGTTTAAGGTTGTTTGTCACAGTGATGGAATAGATATGAAAAAAAAAGTTCATAAGTAGGCTACATGATCACACGAGCAAATGAAAGGGAGTACTGTAAGCAGCTCTTCTAATAGCTTCAACATATGACCCCAAGCTTTAAAAAAAATCTTTATCAGAAAGCCTTCAAGGAGAATACTTAGAAAAATAAGCCACGCAGATGGATCAACCATCCACAGTATGGCTGGTGTTAGGTGGGTTTTTTAGGCTGCAGCCTGTTACCACTTCATAGCTTTGATGTCGACTGAGGTGGCAGTTGACACTTCTCACACTTTGCTTTTAATGGGAATTTATCATTTAATAAAATACATAAGTGGTGCAGAGTGAGTGCTCTCTTGTGGACAAAATGCCCTCCATTTTATATACATATATAAGTCCGAGCTGACTTCAGACTTTGGCCGCCACTCAAATTGTTATTTGATATATTTGATCATAATGTGAAAGCAAAGTACACAGATTAATACATTCAGCCTCAGGAACAGTTTTATGAGTGTTTGTTGAAATATGATAAGGTTTGTTTTTCTTAGTTTGTATAATGCCGCTTTAAATTCCCAGCAAAGTGATCCAGCACACTATTAAAAACTGCAATAAACTATTTTTTTCACTTTTTTTTAAAGGCCGTATTATGATTTAGCATCACCTGCTGCCACCCGGCTCGCTGACAGATAGCTGGCATGTAATCATTCCGCCAACCCATAAATCTGCACAATGAAGGTTACTTGATATACAGAGGGAGAGAGATGCTTCACACACTTGCGTGTAGACGCACTGTGCAACCTTGTGTGAGATTTACAGACTCATGACTACGGATGCACACATGACCTTTGCAGTGCAAGTTTTTTTGGTAATAAAGGGGAAAAGTTACAAAGCCCTCTAACATAAATGTTGCAGGTAGATGTGGGATGGCAGAAATAATGATTTTATAAAAATACTGAAAATTGTTAATCAGAATTTTTTTTTTTATATATATAATTTTGTGGTGTTTTAGTTCCTGAATCTTGTGTATTTGTAGTCAATGTTGTAAAATATTGTAAAATAAATAGTTCCAAAGGCCAAACGGTGTTGAAATCTACCTCTTTCTTTTGTTTTAGGGAAGTAGGGAAAATTATACCAATGTAGATTTGAATCTAAAAGCAAACTGAAATCATCTTCCCAATGCCAAAACTACACACATAAACAATATACAATCCCACTTTAATGTTTGCTCCAACATATGGCTGCGTGAACTGAACTCCAAAACCGAGCATCCTTCTTCAGGAGCACTTCCCCTTTAAGTCGGCAGCTGTCGTCACAGCAGGATGACTCATATATTTTGCGACGCGACGTACACGCAACCCGGCTCGCCGTCGCCGCCTCACCTCCGCTGGCACGAAACAGTGCATCGTGGAAAAGAAAGACAACAAATCCCGTGTGTTTATGTCACCAGCCAGCTGTCTATAATGTGAAACAATGCTCCAGTCGTCTGAGACTCAAACGCCAGTTGTTGTTTTTTGGTGAGGAGGAAGTCGTCGTAGTGTTGCATGTAAGATTACCATTGGTTCTGCACGATGACTTATTTCTAGACCACAATATATATGTAAGTTCATAGTTTTTTAGGCAGAATATAGTGTGTGCTAGCTATGATTTAGCCATTAATACACACATTGTTAGCTTTATGCTCAGACAAAAGCTTACACCCATCTGTTGAAATACCCAACGTACGGGCCTGCATTTTCTTGTATTAGGTTTGCAATAACGTACTGTGTGTGTTATGAAAATATATATAAAAACATGAAGTAACAATGTAATTTCTTGCTGCATTCAAAGGGGAAAATGTTGCTGACTGGAATTCAAAGCAGACGGGCCCTACCGGCAGCTACATCACATTCCTGGGCTCCTGCAAGAGCCACTCTTTGCTCCACAACCAAATGAAGCCAACTTCCTCCACCTGTCACTGGGACTCCTGTGCACTGCGCTGGGCTCCTGTAGCCCACCCATGCCTGTGATCCCCATCCCACGGCGGGTGCGCAGCTTCCATGGCCCCCACACCACCTGCATGCACTCGGCCTGCGGGTCGACGCACGCCTCTAAGCTAGTGCGCACCAAGTACAACAACTTTGACCTGTACCTGCGCTCCCGCTGCATGTACAGCTTCCTCCGCTTCCTCCTCTACTTCGGCTGCAGCCTGCTGACCTCTCTGCTCTGGGTGGCGCTCTCCGTCCTCTTCTTCGTGCAGTACGTCAGCGTGCGCGTACTCCTGCGGCTGCAGTACAAGTTGTCCATCATTCTGCTTTTGCTAGGGCACCGGCGCCTGGACTTTGGGGTGCTTAATGACCTGATCATCTACAGCATGCAGATCACCATGTTTCTGGTGGGGGGCCTCGGCTGGTGCTTCATGGTGTTCGTGGACATGTAGCTCCAGATGGGAACGACCGTAGTGTTATGGGACGACATCTACCTTTCTCGTGTCCCGTAGCACTGCTCTGCATCACTGTCGGCTCGAGTCAAGAAGACCCCTTCGACGTCAACTCAAAAATCGTTTTGGTCTAGTTTCAGATATGATAGAGCCCATTAAGAACCTCTGTAACAACTGTGTGGACAGTCCTTTTGAAATTGTTGGTCCTGTATAACTGGGAGAGAACCACCTGGCGGCTGAATATCAACACTGATGCATGAAGTCAGTCAAAACCGCTTCAATTTCAACTGTATTTTCATGCCATTTGTAAACCGTTTTCACAACTTTTTGAAATCTTGGCTAGAAACTCATTTGTTTACGATAATGGAAAATGTCAATGTTGCATGTCAAAGTGACTGAACATATGAATGATGTGCATCACGGCCGTCTGATGCAAGACATGTAATTTGTGCCAAAAATGCCACGCGCCGGGCCCCCCCATCGGATAAATGTAGCACGATTCCCAGGTTGAGAGATATACGGTTGTGTAAACAAACTACTACATCACGTAAACATACATGTACCACAGAGACTCTGTATCTTATGGTGGATAAAGTGACCAAAAAAAAAAAAAAGTTGTCCAACAGTGTGTGTAATGTGGTTTTGTGAAAATGGTGGGGAAGAATAGAACAAGTGACTACACATCAACTCTTTTTGTAAAGTTATTAAATGTATTTCCTGTTAATGAAATGTTTGGTGCTTTTGCAACGCATGGCCGAGTGAATGTGTTTACTGTGTTGGCCAACACCCATGATAGCATGCCTCGAGCTGTGTCACAAGAGTGTGTGTGACGGGTCAAATTGAATTTGAGTGTCTTTAGGTCAAATGTTCCATCAGTCGCTCTCTTACACGTTGTTTTCACAGCGCCTCTGACAGACTTCTCTGTTTAGCTTCCTCCAGCACGCAAACACCAGCCACGACTCTAGACCCCGCCGTGCCTGCCAAGCATAACAATGGCAATGGCTGTGTCCCAATCACCTTATATAGCCTCGTTTTCACGTGGCATTGAGTATGCTTACAGAATCGGAGGGCTGAGGCACTAAAGAAAAAAAAAACAAAGCCTTTTAAACTTAACCCCGCATAATTTGCGAGGATAAGTGTGCCAAGCATCACCTTTAGGTTTTATCTGGCTAGTGTGAAAAAACAGCAACCAAAGAGTCTATCTTTAGATGGGAGCTTTCGACACAGAGGCTGGTGGCCTGACTGCGACATGCTTGAAACTGGTATGGCCTCGGGCTGTAATTAGATAATCGGGAGGGGGGGGAAACAATAAGCTTTTGTTTCGGAGGATCAACACGTAATATGCCTCATGCTCTGAGCTGGGCCGATCCGACAGCCCAGTTACAACAGAGGAGCGTCTAGAGAACATGAGTTGTCTTGTGATGTCAACATGGTGCAGAAGGTAGGCGTGATGATTAAGTCGTGGCCTGCTCATTTTCAATTCTCCTTTTTGTCTGAAAAGCTGAAGTCGATTGCTTATGTCTGAATGACTGGTCGGTTTCATTTTTATTTATTTTTTTTACTTTTGTCCAGATTATTGATTGGCATTGACGCCTCTTTTGTGTTTGGTTATCTTTTGAAGTTCATGAAGCATGTCATGCCACGTCAACCTCATTCACCCAAAATTTGATCTGCTGTGTTGCTGCTAGACCGCGGTTAACAACGGGAGCGAACAAAATCCGCTGCCGTTTTATTAGGCCAGTTACAGTTTTACAAGTAAAGCTGGACGGAAAGTCATGATGAAACATCTTTAATTTCCTTGTAAACCTGAATGAATTTGTAGTTACGGCACCGACCTACGTATAATGACATTATCAACTCGCTACCGAGTACCACAGACGCATGATAGTCCATGTAGGGACGTTACAGTGCCACCATACACTGTCTAAATACTAAGAGGTACAGTAGGTGCACTGTGAATTCTATCAGATGCCATCAGCACACTGTAAAACCATGTGGGAATATCACAGGACTCCTCATCCTGGTACAGATAAAAACATGGTACTTTATTGGAGATGTCAACAAAACCTTTACACCGTGAGATGACAGAAAGTTACAGATGAGCTATAATGTAATATAATATAAGGAGAGAGCGAAATAAAGATAATCCAGTGCCATCATGAATCGCAACAAATTGGGATATGGCCTACATAGATAAGTTTACACAGGAATAAGTGGGAAGTGACAAAATACGTTTACTAAATTGGTTAGGCCATATACCAGGAAGTAAATCCATTTGATCAGAATTTATAAATGCAGTTGATTATGTGTTTTACTCAACGTTTATCTGATGGCTGGTGTCTGAATGCTTCTTTTCAGAAAAGATTTGATTTGCAAAATAGTATGATAGATTGCTGTAGTTTAACGTCGATCACTTACGACAGGGGTTCGTAAGCTGGAGGTTGTGATCAATTTTCCAGCGGTCACAAGCTGATTAAGGAGTTAGGATAATTATGTTTCTTAACATCCAACTATGGCATGTCTGAATATGTTCAGTTTGGCGAGTGGTTGCAATTTGGCTTCAAAGGGTCGCAAGCCAAATAGGTGAAGTATAGAAGTATACAAAATACATTCAAATGTATATGGTCATATAAACATTCAAAATATATAATGTTGCATTCTTTGTGACAATCATGGCGAATATCCTGCCACCGTGAAGTACAGTAGAGCCAGTAGCAGTGATTTATTTAGTGAGCTGTGTCACTGTGGTATCGCATGCCTGCAGTAAAGAAAAGTTGACTTGAGGTCACACCGCCGCCAGTTGGCGCTTATAATTTAGCAGAACAGCGCACATGCGCACCGTGTAGCGTGAGCTGTCATCACATTGGGACACGTGAGGCAACCACACATGTACATTTTATTTAGGAGCACAACGAGCTCCTGTCTTACTCACAGCCGCATATGAGGCCCCTTAATACGTTGTCTTTTCGTTGACATATCACACCCAGCGTCGGTAGCGGGCTTTAACTCGCCGCGTGGGTTTTGGTACAGCACAGACAGAAGTCTGCACCTTTAAGCCCCGCAGAGTGCACCGAGTTCGCGTGTCCGTAAAGGCGGCACGGTATGACCGAACGCCGCTGACGGTCCGTTTTTGCCGCGTAGACTACAGTGTACCTACAGTAACCCGGGCAGGTCCTCCTAAAAAAACAAACACACGTCTGCGTCTTTAAAAAGAACTCTTTACCGGGTGGTGCATGATGTCAGGCTGCATGCACTGTTCATGTGAGCGGCGTTCACTTCCTGCAAAGGGATAGGAGCGGGCAGAGAGAAAAGAGAGAGTGGGATAGAGATGGGGGGGAGAGAGAGAGAGAGACGAGCAGCCAAGATAGGACTGGAGTGATATAGAGTGAGCCAGCGGACGAGGGGGGAAACCGGGCCCTGCTGTTGTTGTGGGGTTTTTTTTTTTTTTTACACCCCGCAAACTTTACAGGTTATCCGAAGAGAGAAAAGCCTGCCACATCTGCGCCAGCTGACAGCCGCAGTTTATGGAATAGCGACATATTTTCGGGTAAATATATCCCCTTCTGTCTTGGCTTGATGTTTACAATGCCTAGCTTTTGTGTGACGCATAGGTCTTTTTTTTATTTTACCGTGCATTATTCCCTCGCTGCTCCTTCTTTACAGCCACAATAGGCAGACCGCACACCCCGACTGTCTGCTGACATTACAGCATGGGAGTTAATTTAGATGAAACTACCAGCTAAACTAAGTATGACTCCTAAACTTTCATGAAGTGATCTCGCGAAACGTGAATGTTTTCACGCGGAGGATAATAGGTGTACCATGCGGTACTAGAATGATTTAAGGAGTCCTATGTGTACCTCTTTACCATCCATAAATGATTGTAGTCTAATTATAAAGCCGGGCAGTACTTTTAAACTCTTAACCACAGGAAATAGTGGTGTCATTAGTTGATCGGTGTTGCGTCACGATGAAGCCAAAACAACAAAAAAAAAAATCTCTCCGCCCATAAGGATCCATTGTGGTGCTATATGTTGCATTGTTGCGTCAAGGAATGGGCCTACTTTACACCAATCAATTGAAGTTGCTGCTGTGTGGGTCATTATTGCACACGTGTAGTAATCGGTATGCGGCTGGCTTCCCAAATTCTCAACCTTAAGCATTTTCCACGCATTCAATTGTCAGCATTGTTCGTTCCAGGTATTCTTTAAATTGTGGTTTCATCTTTAACATGTTTCCTATGTACAAGAGACAAAACAAGACATGACACAGGCTATAAAGTATTTGGGCCAAAAAAATGTGGTTCATACACTTTACTGTTGCCTGCTGTAGTGTCAGCTGTTTACCTCACCTGAACCCTGCAGGAGTCATCAGAGTATACATGCAATCCCCCTCCCCCCCTTTCTCCTGCATATACATACATGGGTGCAGTGTGTGTGTGTGTGTGTGTGTGTGTGTGTGTGTGTGTGCGTGCGTGTGTGTGTGGCTAGCCAGCTTGCAACTTGTGGCATTTTTCTTCATTTCCTGTCACTTTCCTTCCCTCTCACACACAATCTCTCTCTGTCACCCTGCTCTTATTCTCTAGTCCGCCGCCAAGCCGTGCGTTTATTCTCAAGATGACTATGAAAAATACAAAATCCCAAATATTTCCAAGTTAGTTATGGTCTACACATCTTAATCTCTGTCATGTGGTTTCGACACAGACCGAGAGTGTAGTTTACAGTATATGTAGCATCCTGGTCCCCAGACAGGTGTCGCGCAGGTTGGACATTAAAACGACAGCTTGGCTTATGGACTCGTATGAATCATTTAGGTAGCGTAGTGGCGTTCCTCGCCATTTTACACTTTTGAGTCCCACTTCAGAGTGTTTGAGCGTTTTTAGTGCCCATCTGTTTCTGCTTCTCCCCTGTAGAAACATCATGGGGCATAACAAGGTGTATCGTACTTCCCTTTTGAATTACTAAAACAGTGTGAATCCATAGGTGTGCCTGCCAGACTTAAAGGTAGCTTTTACAAGGTGGTTTACGATATCCCTCCCCCCTAAATACGGGGAAATCAGATTGGGGTAATGGGAGTTTTTTACTGCCAAGCTTCTATCTTCAGTGTTTAACACAACATACATGGAAAATGTGGGATTTTTTATTTTTTTTTCCTCTTTCTCTCGAAACGGAGGCCCTCCAACGCCACTCAACTTTGACTTGGACGTCTGCCAAAGGGCTGTGATGGCTCTCAACAGCTGTATTTGTGTGTGTGTGTGTGTGTGTGTGTGTGTCTGTGTGTGTGTGTGTGTCTGTGTGTGTGTGCGCGCGTGCTCGCTGTGTCCCGGCATGCCCTTCCTCCATAGGCCTCACATTATACAGCATTCCACAAGGGGGCCCGGGGCTGTGTGCAAGTGGGGAGTGTCAAGGAGAGAGAGAGAGAGAGAACGACAGCACAGTTTCAAATATAACTGATGCGGATACTGGCAGAGAAGGGTGAAAGAGGGAGAAAGTACAAAGGCTGCGAGAGACTTGCCTCATCTCTTGTTACAACCCTGAATGAACTAGAATTGAGGTTGCCTCAACACATGAAAGGCATATTGAGGTTATACAAACTATGATATTCTTAATTTCTGAGAACACAAATATTTGAGGACAACAATAACACATTTGGAACATTCAGAACCTGGAGTTTTTTTCCCCTTCATTTTCTCTGTGTGTGTCTGCTTGGTGCACTCTATATGCGTGTATACTCATGTGGGGAGTGTGTTTATGTGTGTTTGATTTTCCTTTCCTGAGACGGTAATGAGTCATTGCTGATGGTATGCGATACAGGGCACCAGTCATGCATCATATTCTCATACATTCTTGTATCCACTATGTAGCACAACAACTGCTGCTGCTGCTGCTGCTGCTGCTGCTGCTGCTGCTGGTGTGTTCAGGCATGTTGGTTGCTGCTATTGGAACAGTTTAGGTTAACTGTGACGAAACGTCTTTCTGCTGAATTGAATGTCAAGAGTCAAAATTGTGACTTGTATGTTTTAGAAGAAGGCGATTCTAATTGTATCTACCTTTCCTACACATATCAGTTGGTCTGCACTCCAGCGGTTTGTAAGGTGTTTGTTTCCTTTGAGTGGCGGCAACTGGAATTTGTTCGCATATATGAATATACCATTTCCTATTGGTTCTGTTTGGCCAACGTGCAAATGTTTTGTCATGTAGTATTTCGCAGAGCACTTAAACTAATGTACCAGAGAGATGGAATATAAAAATATGACAGTTTGGTTCTCTTCTTAATGTGCTGATGGTGTCTGTCAGTATCGGGGGGGGTAGTTCAGTATAAAAGCCTGGTAAGGTCCATAACTCTGAGATGAATTTAGTGTTAGCCATCCAAAAAGGTTTGAAAGATAGAAACAGAAGAACCAACACTCTGTGTGGGTTTAGAGGTGCGAGATCCGGGATTTGGGAGCATTCCGATTGCCTCTCGAAGGCTCCCAACGTGTCGACGGCGAGCCGGCTCGTCTAATGGCGCTAAAAGTGCAAACTTTTGCGAAAAAGTTGCTGACAGAGCTAACAGTGTTTACCTGAGGTGGAACGGGTTTATTCAGGTAGCCATGTTTTTCCTCACATAGCAAATGGTTGTTTTCTGCTATATTAACTCTAAATGTTAAATACAGCCCCTGTTTTAAAGGGGTATGAATCCTCATCTCCTGAAATGCAGATTAATAGTAAACAAAGTCGGAGGCCCCGGTGACCTTGCCTTGTCCACATATTTTCTCATCAAAGCCCAAATTAAGTTGGGACTCGCATCAAATCAGATTGACGGCTTTATAGGCGAATCTGGCTGCACTGCTGATAAAATAGATTAACTTAGTTAAACGTTAAACGTCCAAATGACTAATGTTCCCTGGTCTGTCTTCTAACTGATATAGCTACCCGGTAGGCAACGTTTTCCACCTAAATCAATAGTTTTTTAAAAAGGGTTTTGATGATGTATATATGTGTAAGACTCCCTCAATAAATTTGGAAGCAGAAGATTTGCATATATCTTGCATGACACTATTAATTTGCAGCCAGACTGCATGTTAAAAGGTGATTGCCAAAAAGGGTTGGGCAGTTCCTCAAATGCACCGCTCATTCCAATGAATAAGTCATGTAGCAGGCTCTTGGAATTCACTACTACCTTTTGTCAGTCCCTCCTACTTTCAGTCTTTCACACAGATTTGAGGCTAAGGTAAATCATAAAATTAATTTCTTATCCCCCCCCCCCCCAGTGGTTTGTAGTCTACACAGAGATGGTAATATTGTTATGGATCTGAGTTTCTACTACCATTAAGTACTTTGTTTGTCATTTACTGTGGACGGACACACGGGTACAGTGCATTTATGTACATGCTGAAGTACAGAAATGTGGAAAAAAACATAACGAGGGAGCAAATGTGAGAGAGAGAGTATCAGCTAAAGCCATTAGGAACCTTAAACTGTAGCTCATTCGGGCTACTTTGGCTACGTGCTTTTCAGGAAGCCTTCCAAGAATTCAGACAATGAACAGTAAACATGGCATGTTCCTCAGAACAATTCCACATTAGATCTCAGAGATCACGTGTCTCTCCTTTTCTCAGAATTGACTGCACACACACACACACACACTACATTGCTGATAACTGCAGCAGCTAAATCGCATGTTCCATGTGTATGTACTGTACTTGCATTCGACAAGAAGGAGCTCTCACAAACTGACAAATGTGCAGAATCTCTTTCTCTCTAACTCTCTCTCTGTAACACTCTCTCTGTCTAACTCTCTCTCTCACTCTCTCACTCTGTCTCAGAGATTTCTGGTAAGTGACATGTTTGGCTGTTGGCATAATGCCTAGCAAGATCACATGGCATGAATGTCGTGCCTGTGTGTGTGTGTGTGTGTGTGTGTGTGTGTGTGTGTGTGTGTGTGTGTSTGTGTTCATTTGTGCTTGAGTAGAAAAGAAAAAAAAAAGAAAAGAAAGGGAGCATGTGCACATTTGATTGTTCCAAGTATTTTCAGCATGAATAGGAGCACGTAGCCGTAGCGAATAATTATGTGTCGAGAAGTATGATAAGGACGTGTTTCTGATGGTCATGAGATTTCATTCCCAAATTGGATGGAACATTTTATTTAATACTTCACAGTCGAAGCTATTTTGCCTGATTTTATGGTATTTGTGGCATCATCACATAAAAAAAATGAATGAAGGTTATGTAGCCTTATAGAGAGCTTGTTTCACTTGGTATTGTAACATGTATTAGGGGCGATTCTGAAAAAAAACAGTATTACGGCGGGCCGTGCATTTTACACCTGGTTGAATAACCTAATTATGAGCCTTAGCTACCGTTTTTATTTGTTTCTAGGGGTGTAATGATACACGTACGATACGTTTGAATAATACTAGTGCATTTGGAAAATGCAGAAGCTTAAATTGTGGGAAATATGTTTTCGGTGGACTGCGCTCACGTAACAGACAACGGGCTTTGTGACCTCTGAACCCGGAACAAAAAAAATGAAACAAAAAACTGCTGAGGCGACGCTAAAATAGCTTAACGGGAAAACAACCGCGGCAAAACCCGCGATGACGGGATGCTTTGTCATTAACGGACAAGTCGGAATCAACGTAATTAACTCAATAACAAGAACAAACTCGCATGAACCAGTCGCATATATTTATGTGATGTCCAGTTTTTCTGGTCTTGAGAAATCCGTTTCTCCTCCTTCAGCCATTGAGTGTTAAAAAACACAGCTAGGTTAAAAAAAAAAGAATCTACACCAAGCAAAACGCTCGAGATGTCATAACTTCTCTTACATATGTTTCAACCTGAACACTTAGTAAACACTAACATCTGCTAGCTAGCTTTCTGTTTGACAAAAGTCACGCTGGCCCACTGACCAATCACGGCGCACGTTAATGCAGACGTACTTAGCAGGCTACCTGGGTAGCAGTGGCACGTCAAAGAATACGCCCAACATGTCAAACTAAAGATCTGATTGGTTGAAGACTATGACAATCAACAATATCGTCCCCATTTACTTTAATCTGCAAGGTCTAGCTAGAGGACCTCGGGCCTCTCTCCTTACGTAGAGAAATAGAGGCTGAATCTGATTGGATTAAAGCTCTCCTTGAAACAAGCTGTGCTGGAAGCAGCGCTGCAGGCTGGAAGCGGAGCAACAGAGGAAGACAGGAGCTGTGCAATGAGAAAATAAGCAAATGGGGGGGGGGGAAATGATAATACATGTAGTGTATTTGTGAAAAATTATTAAATTATAAAATAGCCATAACTTTGTGATTCTGTTTAGGCCAGCAGAGAAGGCTTAGCTGGCCCTGACGGCCCACCACTGCCTGGCACATGATTTCCCATTCGGGGAACTCTGGTTGAACTCCTTTTGTGTATTTATGTCAGGGCTCACAACCTTAAGGTCACTTGTATTGACTTAAATATCTCTAAAGAAGAATGTGTGACCTTAAATATACCAACATTTTAAACCCCCCCCCCCCCATATCTTTGCAAGGGCTTTTGTAACTGAAGACTGTAGCTTGATAAATTCTCAGATCCGTCAAGTTTCGGTGAGGGGACATTAGATTTACTGTGAAAGTCAAACCTATAATTCGGGGGGGGGGGATGACGCATGCTGACATGCACAAACACACAAATTCACAAACGCATAAATAAAACCCACAGAATCATTCAGATACACACAGAAGTAGAGAGAGAGAGAGAGAGAGAGCACTGTGGATGGCATTTATCCTTGTAGCCCACCTCAATTTTCCATGCTCTTTTCGCTGTGTGCTGTACATAATTAAATCGCTGCAAACTTCAAGTCTCTCTAGACTCGTGCCAGTAAACAAAGCATGCTAATTAGCGCATAAGGTAGTAAGCGAGGAAAGCAAATAGGCTGACCCCTTCTCTGTGGCGATGACCTGTCCTGTATGTGCTCTTCATGTCCTAACAGCCTGGCAGAATGCTGGTAGGAGCCAGTGGAAAAAGACAGGAATCTGAGGCGGGTAGTTTTCACTACACAGCCCCACACACACACACACACACACACACACACCCCTCCCATTTCCCCAGCTAACATGCGTTTGCAATTACTTTAAAATCACAGCATTACTTACCTGATGCTTGCAATTGTGTTCCCTGCAGAAGGGGGAAAGCCACACTGACTTGATTTTGCCTGTAAATTTATTGGTTGTTAATATGCTAAATTATAGAAATGTCCCTTGTTTTGTGGTTGTTCTGAAGGCAACAATTAACTTAATCATCCCTTGATGTGCTACGTAGCTACAGCCGGTTAGCGCCTTTAGCATTAGGACTCGAATTTAGGATTAGGACTCGATTTTTTTTAAAAGACAAGATATCTTACCAGCTCCCCTAAAGCTCACTATGTAACGCCTTACATCTCGTTTATTTCACCCATACAAAAAAACGTTGTCAGGCGTTGCTCCTTACCAAAAAAAAAAAATAGCACGCAACTCCTTTTTAAATGGACAACTTGATGTTTTTGTACTTGAGTGTTCTTAAAATGCGATATGTGTTTATTAGTGAGCTTTAGCGGTGCTGGTAGGCAGATTTATTTATTTTCTACAGTTGGACAGAGCAAGGCCAGCTATTTCCCCTTGTTTCCAGTCTTTGTGCTAAGCTAAGTTAGCCAGCTGCTGTCGGTATCTTCATATTTATATACCTATATATGAATGTGAGAGTGGTATTGATTTTCTCATCTAACTTTCAGAAACAAACCAAATAAGTGTATTTCCAAAAATGTGGAACTATTACTTTAACATTGAAAATATATATATTTGAATTGATACATTTGTAGCTATATGAAAAACAGTATAGGCCATATTGTCAGTCCATCCGCAAACCAAAATAACCTTTTACTAAAAGTAAAAAAAAAAAAAAAAAATCCTGTTTAAAGTTTTCACGATGTTATCTCCTTAAGGGAGGCTATTATAACTGAGACTTTAGTACAGGATCACGCAACAGCAAGCACTTTAAGTCATGTACACTTGTGTGTGTGTGTGTGAGTTCATTCTGTGGAATTACCACATGATTTAGCAATAACACTCATCCTCATTTGACCCCCATCTATATGTACATACGACTGAAAAATGCCCTTTTCATTGAGTCAATGTTCTCTCAACTCTGACTTGAGAAAGAGATTAAAAAAAAAAGCTCTGTTCGCAGAGCTCGGGCCCTTCTCAGTGTTGGCCATGAGGTTAACCAAGGTGGCATGTTATTTGATCACATGTATGCTAGCTTAGTCTGGTGCTGACTGGGAAACTCTTGGGTCACACTGACGGGTGTTTGCGTGTGAGGGTGGGCATGGGGGGGTAATGCACTCAAAATAAATGTGAATGTATTGCTGTGCACTTGAACAAACAAGGCTTTTATAACGCGTAACACTAGACGGCATTCTATTATTTTTATTATGGGAAACGTCCCATGTCGTGAGACGGCCTTTTGATTCACCTACCCTGATGATCATATCAAACTGCATTTCGTTCCCCTACTCCTGTTTTTTTTTTTTTTTTCTCTTGCATGCAAGATGATGAATTAAAGCATTCTGTCTGCTCTAATTGGAAAAAAATGTACGTGGCTCAGCCGATGTGGGCACTGCTCTCTCTCTGTATATGTCTTTGTGTGGGTGTGTGTTTGTGTATGCCTGTCTGTAGACAGTGGGACACTGATGCTGAAAGATGTGTCCTCATTTTTGTTTTTTTTGCACTGCGCTGGGCTCCTCTGGCGGTCATGTTGGGCTGCTCTGATGTCACGCATGTGTCACTGCAGAACATTCAGCACAGCGCGGGGTGATCAAAATGGCATGTTCATCATCTCCATATCCCCCCTCCACCCCACTCCTCTCTCTCTTCTTCTGTGTCACTCTCTTCCTGTCGCTCACTCTTATACTCACTGTGCTATATGCACTGGAAACTTTAACACAGTTTGTCGTAAAGGTGCCACAATCCTTCTCCTCTCACTTTCCCCCTGTTTGATTGACACTCTTGCTGCAGCTGCTATCCTTATCATTTTTAATTGTTCTTGGATGAACATTCACTGGCATAATGTGTCACATTCTCCCAACACATGAATGCCTAAAGACCTTATCATTGAAATGGCTTTGCAGCTGGTAAAAACCTATAGACCGGCAAAGGAGACTTTTTTTTCTCAGCGTGAATGAGAAAGGGAAGAACTTCTGAAGGTCCTTAGTCTCATGGATGGAGCTGTGCTTCAGGAACAACAATAGGAATTTGGTACGAGCCCTGGATAGTAAGTTAGTTATTCTTTCCAAGGCACTCCCCCAAAATGCACATGTTACAGTGCAGTCATTTTCACATTACTTAAATGTTGGTAGTTAACAGGGCTTGGATTGATGAGGCTGTGAAATTGATTAATAACTATTTTGCTCAGATGTTTTAAAAATAATTTTAGCTAAATACTCTGACTGTTTGAAACCACATCTCAAACATTTTTTTTTATTATTTGTTTCCGTTATCAGCTTAAAACTCCCCCAGCAAAGCTTAAGCTCTTTGAGATTCAAACGCCCGGGAACTCCCCACCCGCCAGAACCTTTTGAAGTTCCTTGGATGAGTCTGAAACGGCAAATCCAGCCCGCTTTGGCTTCTAGATCGAATTTGACCTGGATGACTAAGAATCTTCGTAGACAAGAATCACAATGCTGACATAAAGACGAATATAAATTCCAACCACACTTGGAGATAAAGTGTGAAGTATAAGGGAGGAGGGGAAGAAGAACGTTATGGTGAATCTGAAAACCTAAAAATGAAAAAATAATCGTACCCTGTCGAGCTTTTGATGACTAGTAGCAATGTTTTTATGAGTAGGTCCCCGTTTTTGTTTTTGTTTTTTCACACGCACATGTACGAGCATGCACAGATGCCGGCGACGCAATTCACACTTCTTCCACCGGTTTCACGCTATTCCACAGTCGGTGGCACTAATGCACAAAGAAACGCAGCAATGTGCCAACCGAGGCAGGATGGAAACAATTCAAGATTTGAAATATAATAATTTCTATAAGGAAATGCACTCCGCGGGTTTATTAGACCTTAAGGACACGCATTATGGTAAATAACACTGAACATGAAAAATGTTTTGATTATTGTTTGAATTTTTAGTCAATCTATTCAACAGATCGATGTTAAAAATACATACGTTTTGTACAATGAAATATTTTCTCACTCACTCTGTTCACTTAGTGTCTGTTCTGTATAGCCTGTGCAGGATCACCACTGATATGCTTTCATTTCATACCGATTCACCCCATTTCCCATTTTTCACTGTCTCGTTCACCATGAATATCAAATCACGTTTTGGTAGAAAAACAAAAGCATACAGACTGTCTCCATTGATACACATACACTCGCACACATGCAGACCTCCTGTGACATCTAACCTAATTGTAGTCCTTGTGTGACACTCGGCAGGCCCACTCATGGCACTTGTCCCCAGATGAAGGCCATGTTAAGGAGGATATCCATGGGGTTTTAGGGCCCTGTGCTTTTCCAAACAAAAGTGCAAGCAACTGCACAAATCCGCTGTGTTTTTAGCATACTTGAGTATCAGATGTCTCGTGGCCAGGAGCGCGAGCACAGCAGTAACACCCCTGCTTTGTAATTGTACTTGCAAGAATAAATTATCAAGGAGCTCTAAAGGCAGGTGTCAACTTCAGCCAATCAGCTCCGCCTCAAACCTGTCTACCTTCCGTATACAGAAATGAGGGAGCGCATTCGAGATGCAACAAAGACTTCTCCGGAGAATAAACCGATGTCCTTGTCAAAGCAGGAGTTCAACACCCCCGCTGTGATGCCAAGGGCAAACACTGTTATCTGTTCACATACACTTTGTACCATGAAAAAGTTTCGCAATTTGCATGCATTCACACTGCTCCGACAATTGGGTACACCTAGATAAAATTAGCCTTGCAGTAAACCCTACCTTCATGAAGGTAGGATAAGAAAAAACTGCATAACCCTCCCTTTTTTTAAAATTTTTAACAGAATTATTTCATACAGTCCCCAACTTTTGCAATGAAACTGTCATTAAATATGCCATGCATACCAAAATTGAGAACAATATCAGTTTATTTTTAGGTAATGTCACCACCAAATGGGCAAATCTGCCTGAGCCCATCAAAACTGATACTTTGCTGGCAGAAGATAAGTGCACACCAGCATGAAATTAGCACCCTTGGGCTCATGCAAAATGTACAGTTGTGTGTTACGCTTTGGACACCCACCAGTCGCATGGCAGCTGGGAGCCGATGCCAATGTAAAGGATTTATCAGTATGAAACTGGCCCCAAAGAAATATCACATGGCACTCATGATGCAGTATACTGTATCATTGTGTACACACACACAAATGCTGCTGCTTAACATCCACGCATTTGTTCTACTGATGCCATTCCTCGCCTTGGCGGACTCTCCCTTCCCTCCTTTTTCTTCCTGTGCTGGTTTTCGTAGCTTCCTTTTTAAGTTGGAGATCGGGGGGGGAATTTTCGGTCTTGTGTCAGTGTTTGTTTGAAACATCTCAGTCTTGCGTGAGTTTCCCTGCTGCTCCAACGTCACACTTATGTGTTGCTATAAACTGGAACGACCTGTTGGCCCCTGTGCTTCTGCAATATGAGTATTACTGAAAAAAAACAAAAAACTCTTTGTCCTTTTAACACATTCCCCTGTTGTTCTAAATGTTTTCTTTCCTTTTCCGCTGTCATGTAGCAGGATTTTGTTTCCCAGAAAATAGCAGTCTGAGAAGACTCTTTGGAACTGACATCTTGGCGTCAGTAATGTGGAGGTGGAATGTCTTTTGATTAGAACAAAGTGTCAGTTTGTTGATATCACTTGGCCTCATCTGTTGCCTTCCAAATACAACGGTTTGAAATTACACCACATACCAAATTATTGGACATTCTGATCATTTTTTGAATGGTAAAATTATTGATGCAGCCAATCAGGTCTATTTAGCTCAATGGTATTTGATTTTTTTCTACAACATTTTGTATTTTCTTTGTGTGTTTTGTCGTCTTGGCTTCCCCAGTTTCATTCCCCATCCAGACCTCCTTTTTTCAGCATTACCTTTCTTTATCACTCAGACTGATTTCCCTATTGCTCTCTCTAACTCTCTTCTCCCCGTGACTGTGCTTTGTCAACTTCTCTCGTTCTTTTCTATTTGCATCTTTCACACACACTCCCTCTCTCTGTCCTCGCTCCTTTTGTTCGTCTAACTCCTCTATTCCACCCCTCCTTTTTTGCCTCTCTCAATTTATTCTCCCCTAATGTACCTTTTCAATTTTTCTCTCCCTCTATCTGTAACTCTTCAGCTCTCAACTGTACGCCCAAAAGCCATCATGTATATTCAAAGGGTATATGTGAGTTGACGTATGGGTGTGTCTAGTTGCTGGAGTTTGGTGTGATATAGTGGCTGCTGCTTCTGTTTGTTTGTTTACCTCCCACAGCCACTTGGAGTTCATTAGCAATGCCTTTGCCTCAGGAGGATCATCAACACACACACTCACTCACTCACTCACTCACTCACAAACACACGGACATGCTCTTCCTCTGTCTTTCCCACTATCTCGTTTTCTCTCACGCACATCACCACGACTACAAGCCACACAGACCGGTAGCCCACCGTTACAGGAGTTTCCTGTCACAACTTTGTGTTTGGTGAAGTCTCCAACCACAGACGTGTCGGAGTTTAAGCTGCAAAAACAGGTCGTTAATTTGCTGCAGTGCTGTCTTCCTCCATAAAGCGGCTGCGTTTTTACATATGTGTTGCAGTACGTGTTTATGTTCGCACCTTTGCCTTGTCCCTGCACTAGAAAATGGATGGATGTTATTCGTCATTTTATACAAATGACATTTGAGCCTTTGACTGATTGATTTTAGGGGAAATAAACCGTGTCCACTAATTACAGTAGCAATAAGAGTTAATATTGCATGTGATAGGGGTGGGCACTAAACAAAATGTATCAAATTATGAATGTCTTACCAGTCTGAATCTCAAACCACAAATTTAATTGAGTTCTGTTATAAAATTGAGAATAGCTACAAAAAACGGTATTTCAAAAAAAGAATCGTTAGTTTCCGTCGTTCAAACGGCTCCTAATACAATACCTGTTAGAATACATTTTGAACACAACCTACATAGTGTGATTCTAAATTAACTTGTACAATTGATTTTGTCCGCTGCTAGCAAACGATCTGTTAACCCACCCTGACGTTTAATATGCTAACTTGTTAGCACGCAGTAGCCTATTTACACTTACTGCAGATTCCGATGAGGATTTATTTGGAGTTGTGTTGCTGGACACACGGCGAACGTTCAATCTCCTTTAGCTCGTTTTCTTTTTTTTGGTCTCGAACAACTCCTGAGAAAAACATCTGTCTCTTTTGGGTTGGTCACTTTGAGCGACCCCTTTCACATTACGCACGGTCATTTGTTCGTTGTTATTATAAAAATATGGATTTGTTTATCATGAATAACTAAGAGGCGACTTCAGATTCATATAACCAGAAATTCAACAAATCAATCTGCTGACGTCCAGAAAACTGTACGTGGTCATTCTGTTTCCAGCACAAGAAATACATTCTCAGGTACTGATGTATTAAAACTAATTGTGAAACGATGATATGATACAGGTTTTAGTTCAAATCATCCCGCCCTACTATTTAAGTTTCTACATGACTTACTATTCACATTGTCATTTTTATATTGCCACGGACAACATTGTGCCATTTCTCCTACTCGGACCACAAGTTACATTATTGGTGCATATTAAGTGAATACAAGTGGAAATATACCAGACAACATTCAGCCCACAACAAATCATTTCATAGTTGTCTGTTTGTTACATAACTGCATGAATCATAGGGAGGTTTTTTCTTTTTCTTTCTTTTTTTTTTTTTTTTTTTTTTTTTTTTAAAGAAGACGATTTTGATCCTGACTATGTGCAGACAACGTCACCCAGCAGGGTCTATACACAGAGAATGATGTTGCATTAAAAGCAGTGCTAAGCAGCGTCTCTCTTTCTCTTTCTCTTTCTCTCTCTTTCGACATCCCATAATGATACTCAGACAGACTCAGTCAGACACCCGCTTGGTCCCGATTGGTAGAACTGTTGCCAGGGAGCGTTGCCGTCTCAACGTGGATAGAATCTGTTGTCTGGTACACTTTAGACATGAGAACAACTGCAGGATCTGAATATTTATAACGAGGGGACTGTTCATATTGAGATTGTATAGCGGGAACATAAGCGCGAGAGGAAGGAGCTGTTCCTATTCAGCGCACTTCAAAATGTCTTCTCATTTCCTTTTATTTGTGCATTGCCGTACTGTAATAAAATATGAATTAGCGTGATCACTTCTCTGTATTTGTCTTCTGAATGCCTGTTCAGCTTAGTTAGGTTTTTATTATCTGCATCTTGATTAAAAGTTATTACGACGCCAACTTAACTTTTAGATTCAAGTTAGTGGAACTGTTCTATAAAGTACAAAATTGCAAATACATGAGTCATAATTGTGTTTGACTTTTGCAGTCTTGTGTTTGAATGATACCCTATTGTCATTTGGTATCGCTACAGTGTAACTAGTAATTAAGTCTGTGTGCATGTATGTGTCTGTCTGCCATCTGGCGAATCGTTTCATTTCTTCATATTATTCAAATATGCCTGGACCTGCTGCTACAGTTAATAACACTGTGCGTAGGTATGAATCCTTGATTTAAAATGGATGTAACGCATTCCAACAAAGCAACCAACAGCAATCAGATCTCATATCTTAAATCACAAACTACGCTGCCACACACATGCACGAACATACGTGCACATGTGCACACGCCTGACAGAGTGCCAAAAGTCACAGCCGCATATATAACGTTGATTATCAAAACATGCCTAGGTATGCGAGAAACTTTGACATGGAAATGCAAACACAGAAGGAAATGAGGACACAGGCAGCAGAGAGGCACGCACGCACACATGTAGTCACTCGTTGAGGGAGTTCATGCCTTTATATTCTTTCATCACGGATGTGCAAAGTCTATATTTAATGCAGGCGGGAGGAGGCTGCAATATCAGTGTGAATGTTTGTGTGTGTGTGTGTGTGTGTGTGTGTGTGTGTGTGTGTGCTTTTATGGGCTTGTGAATGCGTGTGCCCGTCCTAGTAATGTACATGTGCATGCATATCGGCAGATTCTGTGGCGCATACATTTACATGAGCATGCGGCCGTGTGTCGGTGTATATATGTGCAGTGTGCCACACCGCCGTCCTGTCTGCCTGACTCAACATATTCTCCGTTCACTCTCCTTTGCTCGTTCTCGCCCCCTCCCTCTTCCTCTTTTCCCTCACTGCCCCCCTCTCCTCTCCTCCCCTCCCCAACCCCCTCTCCCCCTCCCTCTCTTTCTGCCCGGCTGGCACGTACATGCATGTCTGTAGACTCTGTACTGTGCTTGCTGCCGTGGCACGTGCCAACCTCACTGCAATGCAGCCCTGTGTGCATTAATTGGCAGAGAGACAGTGTGTATGTGGTATGCAGGGCGGGAAGGATAGAGAAAAGGGAGAGGCGAGAACCAAGGAGGCGATGTAAGGACACAATAGTCACAATAACTTATTGATGGGCCGATGGATGGACACTGTCTGTCTGTCTGTCTGTCTGTCTGTCTGTCTGTCTGTCTGTCTG
>NW_022280053.1:4828594-4858594 GCF_004355925.1 Anarrhichthys ocellatus
CTGTCTGTCTGTCTGTCTGTCTGTCTGTCTGTCTGTCTGTCTGTCTGTCTGTCTGTCTGTCTGTCTGTCTGTCTATTGCTGAGTGTGCACGGGGAGATTACCTGACTGTTGGCGTGCGTTTAGGAGAATGGGGGGATGTGTGTTCGTCCGTTTCGATTAAGTGTGTTCGCAGAATTGTGTCTCCTGCGTTCGACTGTGCTTTTTGTGTGTGCTCACTCATGTGTGGCTATATGTGCCATGCAGATATCACACTGCTGGGGCAAAGCTCTCTAAACCGAAGTCTGACTCACTTTATTTATCACTTTGTGATATCCTCCCTTTCATATTTCCGCTGTGACTGAGGAGTAAAAGTTTGCTCAGTTTGGCACAACTTTCACCACTTGAGGTTTATTTATCAAAAAAAAAAAAAAAATCACAATGTGTCTTTCTGGAGACATTTTACAATTTTTTTTTTTTACAAATTGTGTGTTGAGGTGAAATGATTTCGAAATCACTGGCTGAAACGTTTACCGTCTCCTCAACCGAAATGCAGTGCAAAGGTCTGAGAGCTTCCTCCGTTGTGTTTTTGCTCCGACATGCAAAAATTACACAACATTGGCATGTGTATGTGTGTACGCACATACAGTATTGTACAAACGCACTCATCTGTCACAGCAATTTTGCATTCTGATCCTCCCACACACACATCGTTCTGGAATGTATCCTTTCTGTTAGCTGTTCTCTTTTATCTTTCCTTCCCTGTCACAGGCTGTGACATCTGGCTCCTGTCCTCCCTCGTCCACATCAAGCAACATTTAGGGAAGCCTTCCATGTGCTGGTCAACACAAAACACAAAAGAGTCACCTCAGTAAGCTGAGCCAGCAAAGTGGAGGCGTGAATTAATCAGTTAAATTACCAATTCATGTAGAAAAAAAAAAATACAAAATAGTCTTGCGTGAAGCCAGAACTTCTCTCCGCTCGTGTGTAGGTGTTTGGCAGAGAGGTCCTCGCATGATTCAGAGAAAATACACAACACTTGCTCAAAAGTAAAAACCATTTTCTTTTCTTTTTTTAACTATTGTCCTCCGAAATTTGTAAGACAATGGGAAATACCTTGAAATGACAGCTTGTGTTTTTGATGAACCTTTTCAATTCTACAATTGGAAGGATTAGAGGATTGCGTGTATTTAAGCTTCCAGTTTAGCAAAGTGCTGCTTTACCAAGACGCCGTGACGCATTCTCTCCAGACTTGCGTCAAAAAGGGATTTCAGAAGTTTCGCTGTTCTATGTTTAATTAATTAATGGTGGCTGTGACCTCTGGAAGCTTTTCTCATTTCTCTTTTGTCTTAGTCATCCACCCCCTTTCTGTTGGACCATATAGGCATCTGTGTCCAGGGGCAAGTGGCAGAAGTTGCTTCAACCTAATTGTCTTTCTCTGCTCGTACTGTCCTCAAATGACTTTCTCTCTGTCTCAACTCTCCCCTCCCTCACTGCCTCCCTCCCTCCGTTGCTTCTCTCTAGCTCTGCCCAGTCTCTGTCTGTAACTGTAGCCTGTGTTTTTCTCTCCCTCCCACTCCCTGCGACGTATAGATACTGCATTGATCAGACACACGCGCGCAGACACATGCACACACACACTCGCACAGTGAGCCTCCCACTCCTTTCATCATTGATTCGCTCTGCTCTGCTCTCCTTCTCCCTCCCCATTCTCTTTATCTCTCTCTCTCTCTCTCTCTACAGCGGCACTTGTTGAATTCAACCCTTGGAGAATAGAGAGAGGGGAGAGAAACGGAGAGAGATAATGACAGGGAAGCAGAGGGAGGCTTTGAGACAGCGCTAGGGCAGACAGTGAGCAAAGAGAATGGGGCTTTGGAGGATATAGAGATAGAGGATAGGCCGGGGGAAGACAGACAGAGGAAAAGTCAGTCAGACAGCAGGGAGAGAATCATCTTCAAGACAGTGGGAATGACACTTTAAGTGAACGAGAGAGTCGACCAGACGGAGTACATCAGAGTGCTTTCCTTCCATCTCTAACTACTCCTCTTCTGTCCTGGTCCCGGCTGCTGCGGGTGTGTTAGCGATTGCCAAGGCTCCATGGTGTGTTTTAACCAGAAGACTGGCTTACACAGGTCAGAACTGTCTGGGATAACAGTGAGCGCTTTTCTCTGCATTTGTGCATGTGAGAGAGAGTGTCGTGTGCTGGTTTCCCCAGGTGAGTGCTTGCGTGCCAGAGTACACAGTAATTTCCCTATGCAGCCTGTAGTCTACGTGTGTGTGTGTGTGTGTGAGTGTGTGTGAGTGTGTGTGTGTGTGTGTGTGTTTAGGCGTTTAGGCGTTTAGGCGTTTACACTTTTATGTAAGTAAGCCAGAGTGCATGCTTGTCTGTATGGAGTGCATGAGGTGGGAGAGAGAGAGCGAGAGAGTGTGTGTTAGCAAGAGAGGCGGTGACATTTTTTTTCAGTTTGTATTCCTGGAAACTGTTCTGCAGCATTGCTTAATAATGAAACCAGTGCGTATATGTTTGTGTGTGTGGGTTGGTGGGGAGAAAAAAACAAAACAATGACACAAGGTTCAGGGAGGGAAAGATGGCGCAAACATGCCGGGAGTATTTCACTGAGAAGGATGAAATCAAAGTTAGTGGGAGATTGTGTGTATGGCGTGAGTTGTGTTGGGTTGTTTGGTTTCCAGGTTTAGAAAGGGGGTAAATGCTGACAACGGTAGAACGAGTCAGCAAAATCAAGAAGTATCTCTAAACTCCGACATGAAAAACTGGTTGTATTCGGTGTGGTTTTCCTTCCATTTAGAAAAGTTGTTGTGAAGGCAGATTTACAGGTCGGCAAAGTCCGAGCTTGATGCACTAAGTGCAATACATGGAATGAGTTCAAGGTTTTGGGAATTTAAGTCGAGTTAAAACAACATAGCCTGAAGGTATTTCACAATGTCCTCATGTACACTAGGCACGGCATTGTATTGGTTTTTCTTTTCTATGTGGACTGACTTGACTCCTCCTTTCTCTCTACTGTCTCACCCACTATCTCTGCTTATCCATCTCGCTTTCACACACCTCTCACTTCTCCCTCAACCGTATTCATTTTCTCACTTCATCTCAACTCTATTTTCCTTCTTGCTCTTTCCCTTCATTTTAAGATTCTCTCAATGTTCCCTTCTCGCCTCTCTGCCTATACCTCTGGCATGTCTTTTCCTCTTTCACGCTTTGTCTTTGCACTCCTTCCTTGTCACTGCATTTCGTTTAACCGACGCATTCTACATTCCTTCTTTTTGCAGATGCCTCTCTCAGTGGCGGAGTCTGCATTGAATATCTGAAACCCCACCTTCCTCTTCCTCTGTGGCCAACATGTCCCAGCTGCTCCATGTGGAGATCCCAAACTTTGGAGCCACAGTTCTGGGCTCCCTTAATGAGCAGCGCCTGCTGGGACACTACTGCGATGTATCCATCCTGGTCAAAGGTTTGTGCGTAGGAAATCTTATTTTAGTTCCAGTAACTTTGAAAAGATTCTAGAATTTTTGTGTATCAATTATTTTTTCTTTCTGTTCTCTGTTATTTCTATCAACCAGGTCAGGCTTTCAAAGCCCACCGGGCCGTTTTGGCTGCCAGCAGCCTCTACTTTCGTGACCTCTTCAGCAGCTCCACCAAGAGCCAGTTTGAGTTGCCCTCCTCAGTCACACCTGCTTGCTTTGAGCAGATCCTCACTTTCTGCTATACAGGGAAGCTAACAATGGCAGCTAGTGAACAGCTGGTGGTCATGTACACAGCTGGCTACCTCCAGATTCAGCATATAGTTGAAAGAGGCATGGACCTAATGTTCAAGGCAAACTCACCTCACTGTGACTCGCAAACAGCAGGGTCTTTAGAGGAAACAGGATCCGAGCCGCAGAGTCCTTGTAATAATGGAAACGGGCTAGCAGTGGCTGCCCTTTTGGGAACCCCGGGCTGGTCTCCATCCTTACTCATGTCGCAACGTAAGATTAAACTAGAAGGGGGCGACCCGACGCCCCTGACAACACATTTGGCGCAAAGCAAGATTTCGTCTTCGGAGTTGGGGAGTCGGCTGGCGAGGGCCAGTTCACTGTTCTACACGACGGCTGGTGGGACCGCCATCCCTGGTTTGCCTTCTTACCACCTTCAAGGACTCGGTGGGGGTGGAACAGGAGGAGGAGCCGGAGTTGAGAGGTCCAGTCCTGGAGCGTCCAGCCTGCCAACCACTGACAGTCCTACATCCTACCAGAATGAGGATGAGGAGTTTGAGGAAGAGCCCTATGATGGGATCACAGAGGATTCCTACAGTCATCTCTATGGGCGTTCAGCTAACCCTTACGGGAGTGAGTATTATGTTGAATTGATGCTTTTATGAAATCTTTCGTGAAGTGTTGCAGTGCTTTTGGTGTATTTGGTGCAGAGCACTCATCGCTGAAGCTTTACTCTTGAATATTTGTCATCATTAAAAACTTCTAAAAATACATTATGTTCTCAGTTAAAGTCAAAACCTACTGTTACGTTGGTATCTTACGACAAACGAGCAAGAATATTTCATTGCTGTTATAGTATTTACTTCTAAACTCCAGCAATTAAAGTCGGTTATGAGAAAATGCTAACAAGACAATTTAAATGTCAAGCCGGCATCAATATTCTCTCACCAATATCTTCAAAATCTATTCATGTAAGATCTGAGTAAGTGAATTACTTTCTCAGTTGCCTTTGGCTCAGATGGGGGAAATTAATTTGATATCAGACCGACAGAAAGGTAAAACTCGACATGACTTGCAGAAATACTGTATACACCCGTGAATGTCCGATTTATGGAACAGAGTTCCTCATTGTCCAGAAAGAAAAAGACTGATGCACATTCATTTCATCCCAGTTCCATTATTGAATCTTTCATAAATCATGTATCCTGAGCATCTTGAAAAAGCAGGATGTTGTGCCTCCAGTGTGTGTGTGGGTTCTCTCAGCATAAAGATAGCTTTATGGAGTTATGATTGGAGTGCATCGTGACCAACAACACCCTCCTTATCACAGCTACAACAGCTGGTCTGTACTGCATTTTGTTATAGTTTTCATGTCGGTGCAGGTTTGCCTACACATACAGGCATAGATGCTACAGTATATTCACACTTGTGTTTGCATTCACACATAAACTCACGTACGCATGTGTACACACACACACACACACCACACATCCTGCAGCTTTGTCAAATTCTAGAGTTTCAGATATTTATGAAAACCACTCTATCTGCAATCAGAGCACCCCAGGGTGACATTGTGGGATATTTGAGAACCATGCACGTCTTTCCTGTGTGTATGCGTGTGTGGTAGGTTTAAGTGTGAATGCACATGCGTTAATCAAACTTTTCTAGATGCACTAGGTGCATGTGCAGGACATTTAAAAGATGTATTTCTCCTGTTCTCTATGTGTGTGTGTGTGTGTGTGTGTGTGTGTGTGTGTGTGTGTGTGCACGTGCTTGTGTTTACATGTGCGTGCACAGGAGGTGCGTGCATGTGCATACTCTCACAAGTCATCCCAGAGGTTAGGGGAAATCATTTTGTGAGTAAGAACCTAACACCCAGCTTCGGATCTGTCCCCCGTCCAAAAACTCAAGTTGCGGATGCAGCATCATGACTTATCTGGGATACATCTGCAATGCTCTGAAACATTTCTGAAACACAACAAGCTTGTCTGAGATTACACAAACCTGCTTTACTAATTAAAGTGTGTAGCCTCTCTTTAGATAGAGGGCACGGAAGGGTATGGATGCTAGTTGTTTTTCGTAGTTTATAGTAATTATCTGGACGCATCCATATTTATCTGCTTCTGTTTTGCTGTTGTAACGAAAGCTTTCGTATCCCTTTCTGTTCTCGCTTGCTTTTATCAGTCCAGGAGAAGCCAGAGATGGCAGCGATGCCCTTGGCCTTGGAGAGCCGCAACTGTGTGCTGATCCGCAGGGACCTGGTGGCGCTGCCTGCGAGCCTCATCAGCCAGATAGGCTACCGCTGCCACCCTAAGCTCTACACTGAGGGGGACCCTGGGGAGAAGCTGGAATTGGTAGCTGGTAGGCACGCACACACACTCACGCGCATTGACTTGCTCACATTTGACCACGTGCACACATGCAGAGAGTAACTTGTATGTAGTGAGTTTGAAAAGTATTCCTACTTCCACCCTTTTGCACATTTAGATCATTTAAAATTCAATTGTTGGTCAAATAAAACTGATGATGTGAAATACAGGACATGAGAGAACTGCAGGTGAAACAGAAAACCTTTCAAATCAAGGCTTTTGTGTAGAGCCGCTTATTCGCAAAAAAATCAGTAACTGTGGGAGGTTCCCCACATCCGAGTGACTCTTACCCTTTTATGCAAGAGACCTGTATTTGACCCGTATGAGACTGCCGTCAGAGATCTCTACTCATCACCTTTCACCGCGACTGGACTCTAGCTCTAAAATAAATTAGCGCTAAGCCATATAATTAGGACATTTTGGTTAAACCATTTGAAGGACATCAATAACATTCAATTGACTTCTCATCACTAATGAAAACAACGTTTAGTAGCGTCTGACCCTCGATTCTGATTGGCCGCCATGGTAGTTTTGAGCCACATCACTGTGGTGATGTGAAAGGGACAGAACAAAGCTGCAGAGCTTCTCTGCAGAGATTGAGGACCGTGGCAGAAGGACAACTATCTCTGCAGTACTCGTCAATCAGACCTTTATGGTAGAGTGACGAGACAGAAGTCACTCTAGAGTAAAAAGCATATGACAGCCTGCTGGGAGTTTGCCAAATGGCCCTTACAGGGCTCTGAGAGCATGAAGAACAATATATCTATTTTTTTTTTTTGGTATGATGAAACAAAAACTGAACTCTTTGGTGTGACTGCCAGACATCGCTCTTAGCGGTCAGACCAGAGACTTTCAAAGAGACCAGGTACCATTCAACATGTAGATAATGTAATTCATATAAAGGAGGTTTAATCAATTTAGTATTGAATCTTTTCAGACAAAAGAACAGAGCCTGAACACTGCAAGTTGGAGTCAGTAATCACTTAAAAAACTTTCTGGTACAAGAGGTCAAAAAGTTACCGCATGCTGCAGATTCTATCAGATTCTGATGTAATTTAGAAACACAATGGAACATAGCAGAACATAACAGATTATTCAGTTACATAGTCGGCATGAAAGATACAGAATACAATACATGAATGTGAAAGTGATGCTTTTCAAAAGAAAGCAGTGCCAAGTAATTTAATAGTGTGCTGTTTTTATGGCCTTCAACATAAATTCCTCTCCCGATTTCTGATTTTACTTTGTCACAGCTGGAGCTTTGTTTACCTGCGTGAAAGATATCCTTGAACATTCATTTCAAACTGTAGCAGAAGAATAAAAGATCAACTGGCAATAGGGCCAAAGAGAAAAAGGACAAAGCCCTAGAATGTGAAAAGACAAATGGATTGTAATACGAGTAGTTTTCTCAGCAAATCCTTTTTTTTTTTAATTTTTATTTTTTTTAATTTTTTTTCCTACACCAGGTACACAGGTGTTCATGACTCGAGGACAGCTGATGAATTGTCATCTATGTGCTGGTATCAAACACAAAGTCTTGCTTCGCCGTCTGCTAGCCACGTTCTTCGATAGGTGAGTGTAAAGATATGCACAACTAAGGAGAACAGTTTGTACGAGTCTTTAAGGGCTTACTGTAAGATCTGAGTTATTTGTACAACTCCAACACTGCCGCTGTTGTCTCAAACCAACTTTCACACTCCATCTGTGGCCATGTTGTGCAATGCGGTTGGTTGTGTGTGTGTTCCCATGTTTGTCTACTGTATGTGCCTGCTGCTGACTCTGCCCCCTGGTGTTGACTCTGTGTCCCTGCAGAAACACTTTAGCCAATAGCTGTGGGACAGGTATCCGCTCCTCGACTAGTGACCCCAGTAGGAAACCCCTGGACAGCAGGGTCCTCAACGCTGTCAAACGTAGGTTCACTGTCTAAATCATCAGATATATGGGATAGAATTGCAAAAGAGCACAAGTTGTCAACATGGAGTTTGTTGTTTTTTCTCTCTTTCACAGTCTACTGTCAAAATTTCAACCCTAACTTCAAGGAGAGTGAAATGAATGTGATTGCTGCTGACATGTGCACAAATGCGAGGCGTGTCCGCAAGCGATGGTTGCCCAAGATCAAGTCGATGCTGCCTGACGGAATGGAGGTGTACCGTGCAGGAATGGGCATGGGTGCTGCTGTGGGTCTGGGCCTGGCGCTTAGTGCCTCTCAACCAGGGGTATCCCTCCCCTTCGAGCCTGACTTCAAGGCCCTAGACCAAAGGTTGTATCCCGATCGCAAGGACCCTCTCAGGACTCACCCACCGCTGGCAGACAGCAGCCCCGGGTCTGGGGCAGCTGGAGCAGAGGCTGAAGGTGAAGGCGAGGGAGTGGTCCAGGAGGATCAGGAGGAAGATGAGGATGATGCTGGGCTAGAAGGTGCGGACGGATCACTGGGGGCGCCAACTTTGATCCCAGGAGCTGAGGCAGGCAATTCTGGCGACACGCCGCCAGAGCAGGAAGTGGAAAATTTTGGACAAGGTCTGAGGGTGAACGGACAGTGAATGTCCCTTCGGGCTGCCGCTCACGTTGGGAAATTTGTTTTAACACCGCATTTTCTTTGGCTTGCTCTCCTACTCTAACATCTCGTCCACCACTCTTTCTTCTCCTCTGTGCTTCCTCAACGGGAATTATTCGGCACAAGAAGCTGCGCTCGTAGATCTTACTATACAGGAATTTGTCACACATGCATGCGCACCCGTGTGCTCGTGTCCACGCATACTTACTGATAGTGGAAGTAGATTATTCATAAAAAAATGTAGACACAGGCATGGCATTAGCACATTAAGAAAATCCACCCTTCCTGCTCCACCCTTTCCTTAGTATACTCGGTATTTACTCAGTATTCGGGCTCCTGCAGCAATATGTCAAAGACCTGATAGCAGAACAAACTGCTGGAATGATTCATAATTTCAAGTGTTTTACAAAAGCAATGGCGCCTTTGCTGGCAGTTTATGGATTGTGGTATAATGGTTTATAAAATGATTGTTTTTTGTTTTTTTGCCACATCTAAAAAAAATTACCCAAGCAACCTTTGAAAAAAAACCGAAGCTCTTTTAAAAAGCGGCTTATTTGTTGTATGATAAATATGTATGAATATATAACGACGCCTGTATTATAATTAAAGGTCATCTACTGCATTACCATCGTTAGACAGAACAATTTTCCTTTGTGTTAAAGCGCCACGTCATTTTTTAGGAAAGCTAAAGACTTCCTGACAATCCAACAAATAATCTATCACATGGAGTTGGGTTTTCATGCATATCTGGCCGTGACATATTGGATTAGATTGTCAATGTGATGCCTGTGTCTGCTCCAGACCGCCCCTTCCAAACACACACACACACACATACAGATCCACACACGCATATGTGCACATTTCACACCTTATGATACTTGGCCTTTAATATCTGCATCGAAGCAGGAAAAATATTCACTGTCCCAAAAAAAAAAAATTTGAACAGTGCTTTTCATCTTTGAAAAAAAAATCCTCTTCGATTACATCATTCTGTCTTGGAGATAAAGAGAGAGACACGGACAAGAACATGCACTAAAACCCAAGCTTGCATGCATGAATACAAACAATGGATACAGAGAATTACTGCAAACATCAACAAAGCCACAAACCTGCATCTAAATAAGCAAACAGCTACTGTTGCCTCCAGATATGCCGTTCAAGGACTTCTTTCCATTTCTCACTGGGATGTGACCTCAGTCCGACACGTGTCCGGAACTGACTGGGGTGTGACGCGGGATCGACTGCCTTTCACACAATACCGATTACTTTGTCTTTTCTAACTCTGGGGCGTGCTGTCACCACGTGTAGAGGAGATTGAATTAATGGAGTAGTAGGAGGAAGCGCACTACACTGAGCGGTAGAAGAGAGAAGCACTGTTTCACCTTGATGTGGTGGTGTGATTAATGGCACCGAGACTACATGGCCCTGCTTCCATCCTGTTTATTTCTTTTTTCTTTTTTTTTTTCCTGGGGTGGGGTTGGGGGGGGGGGGGGGGGTAAATTATTGAATAACACTTATAAGAGCAATTTCTGCTGGCTTATTGCATTTGCACTCGACGTCAAAGGGTGGGAAACTAAGGAGTTTAGGCAAAATGTGACTGTACTAAAAACTGAAAATGTCCTCCACATCACCCTGATTGTTTATTTGATGAGAAGATTGTGGGTTTGTAAAGACAAAAGAGAGGTCTTTCTGAAAGATAACTTTCTATATTTCGGAAGGGGGCGGAGTGAAGCAATGTCTAACAGGGTCAAAAACCTGTATGTGTCATACTCATTTTCTTTTTCTTTTTTTTTGATATCTGTTCTGCTGTTCATGCTTTCTGCCACGCGTATAGGGACATAGTCCAAACAACCTTCCTTTATTCTTTTGTGCATTGATTTTAAGAGATACACTGTTGTATGTTTTTTGTTTTTCGCGTCAAAGCACATTGAATCACAAGGTCAGACCATCAAATTGAATGAGCCCCAAAGTTATTGGCAAAATTACCACTTTTCAACTGTAAAAATTGATGGCATAAGCCAACAACCAAGCAAAAAAATACAGTATATGCCCGAGATATTTGATCCGTTTGTTTCTGCTTCAGTGCGGTGCTCAAAGGTTGTGTTTACGTGACTTCTGTCAGATTCTTTAGAAGAAGCTGTAAGATGGCTCTGCACAAGAAACAGAGTTATAATTGCACTAGGTAATAATAATATTAACGTTTACAGTATCTAGGTTTCTTCTTTTTCTTTTGGAGTAATTGTGATCCACCATAGATGAAACAGGGCTGTGATAGAAAGACTGGGATGATGAGTGAATGTAAACTGTAGCACTGCTTTGGGGAGGGGTCCAAGCCTTGATTGAATAATGGTCAAATACTCGTTTTTTTACATGACTCACTTTGTCCTCAATTGCATGAGGCTGTATGATGTTCAAGCCTAAATTTGAGTGATTTAATGATTTTTAAACTGGTCTTCCAAGGTAGTGAACAGCAGGGAGTATTTCTCTGACATAGTAAACTTGGTGATGCTTTTATACTCCATGGTTTATTCTATATTATCCCAACAAGCTCGTAATTTGTTCACAAATCTGTACAGACTTCAAGATTCAACAAATTATATCTTTATGTTGTTTTTAATTTATTGAGCTTCGGTTCCTAAAGTTGCTTACAAGAAAAATAAAGATATTCTTTATTACTGGACTTTATGAGATCACCTGCACTTCTGATTTGTCAACTAAGGTAACAGTCTTCCCAAAATGTACATCATTTTGGAAGTCAACCAAATTCACAGTTATTACTTCAGATCACAAAATAGCTTGTAAGCCTGCTGCCCCAAAAAATCGAAACCTGTACTCTACTATTAAACTGTGCTGACATATCTATTTATATTCTATTTTCTCCTTGTATGCTCATGCACAATCCATTTTTGCTTTTGGTTCTTTTTTTTTTTTTTTTACAGGCAATTTTTTTGTTGTTGTTGCACGGCCACTACTTTTAACTTTGAGGAATATGAAATAAACTCCAGTTCAAATGGGTGAGTAAATAATATAGGGTGGGGAACATTGATATACTCCCCTGTAGGGATAAAGGGGCGTGGAGCAGTGCCTTAGACTGTGACTGTGTGGATGTTGTTGTGACGTGAACCTTTATGATCGGAGACGAACAAGACAAAGTACATGTAGGGGTAGGATACAGACATTGACTGATGTTTTCCGTTTCTAAAATTAGAATCAAAGAACCTTTGCTCAGTATAATTTAATATTGCATTCACTCATCTTCTCACTTTATGTTTGCCAGTTGAACTCATAACAGATTTACTGTACTTAGATGCATTCAACAGCTAATCAGCAACAACCTCCTGACTGACATCCTCACAATATTTATACAATTGACAGACCTCCAAAAAAAGTATTTAAAATTATATCTATTGCATTCCCGTGTTGAAATTGATGATGAGGCCATTGAGAGACTTCACTTTGGAATAGTCCTCACTAAATAATCCCACGTGCATAAACATTTATTTCCCTCTGCATTCACATTTCAGCTTTTTCACTGTTCGTCTGCCTTCAAGCTAAATATTTCCGACTCTGTCCCAGCCAACAAAAAATTCCAACCTTTTTAGGAAAAACTTCTCTGGCTTCTCTTCTGCTTAAGGTCTATTTCTCTTGCGCAGGGTGGATTTAAAATTGAATGATGTTGCACTATAAACTGAGATATTCTCAGAGAATGTCACGGCTAAGCCTTGGGAAGGGTGAACTGTTTGAAGTGGCTAAAAGCAAAAAGTCATGTAAAATGTATGTAATGTTATGTATTTTACAAATATATTTTGATTGAACCAGTGTCTCCTTCACAGAAAACTCTGTAGTTGAGATTGTTTTTAATTTTGTTTTAAATTTAATGACAGAAACTTGTCTTTTGCAATATCTGCCATTCACCTAGATGATCGTTGGAAATAACAAGAAAATAGATAGAATGGGATTGTTGGTTGAAAATAACCTGTTTTCACAAACATTTCTTTGCAAATAAATTGTTACTTACTTTCTAAAACCTTACGTAGTGCTCCGTTCATCCCCATTACTGTAGAATCTGATGGGCACAGTTTTGTTCCATTGACTGGTTTATTCTGAAAACAAAACATTTATATGCAAAAGAGACACTTGTATTATAAAAATGCATGCCATTCAGACACTCACTCTAACCCAATGAAACCTCTGATCTTTATGCACCATGTAATTTAAGCTGAATAACTGTTGTCACTGTTGGCAAACAAAGACTTTGGAGTCTTGCGATGAGTAGGGTTGTATTTTTATCACACACCCAGGCCTTTTATTGACTGTTTGTGTCAAGTTCAAACAATTATGACAGCAAAGTAGTGATTAAGAGTGGAATTCATAGACTAACTACCCAGTTGAGTGTGCATTTGAACTTTCAGCAGACTCAGAAAAAATGCACTAAAAGTTTGTATGTATGTGTCCTTGAACATAATGCCAGCACTTTAGAACTACTTAGAAAAATTGTAGGAAAGAGTGACCGAGGGTTTGGCGAACAACGAGAAACCGCAACTTTTAAAGCCATGTGTTCAGAGCGCTGACAATCACAATAGGGATGAGACCCAAAGTGCATTATGGGAGATCTGACATGAATTGCTGTGCTCTTGCTATTTGCTTTGTCTTTCTCCAGCTCGCTTTGGTCTGTGCTAGCTTACTTTCCGGAGGGGAGGGACATGATAAACTCGAGCCTTCTTGGTTATAAGTGTGTGTCTCTGCAAGGAGGACTGACTGATGTTTGACTGATACCTTGGTGCTTCGTGAACAGAGCTGTCCTATGTTGACATGGACCACATCTGTAACGCTCTAATAATAAGCATGTGCCGGACTTGATCCTAAGTCTGGGCTAATTGGTAACCTCTCAATGGACAATAGTCCATATGGCAAAAGGTCTTATCATGCAACCCTACACTTTGATCGTGGCAACGTTCTTCACTATCGACAGGGCTTGGACCAGGCAAACTGGGATGGGACAATTTCAGTGTTGATACTGCTTTATGTTTCAAATGAAAAATGTTAAAATGTTTATGCGCCTTCTGACTCAAGCATCAATAATATATACAACAGAAATGCAAGTTGCCACTTTTGATGTTGCATAAGAATCTACCTTTCATTCCCATCATGGTATTTGCCATCACCAGTTTCAGTTGTGTAGTCCAGGAGTACCTGATTTCTTTAAATGCAATACAGAAAACTCTGCTTTCTAATAAAAGTCCTTACTTCACCATATACTGCCCTCCTCTTTCTTTTGTCTCTGTTTGTATATGCTATTAGGTTGTTTCTATAAGAAAGCTGTGTACCTTCAGGGATTTGACCAATACCAATATTTGATCACAAATACCCTTTACACAAGAGGATCTCATTTCAACCTTGTTTGAAAAGTGTTTGCAAGTTGTGATGTATTATGGAAATGCTTACATTTGGATTCACATAAAATATAGCAGGACATTTTCAAGGAGGGAAATCACATCATCTTGACAAAAGTTAGTTAATCACAATCCTTAAGATTTCAGTCCTGGTCTATTTAGAATTTCCATTTGAGGAAAAGCAATTTAATTGTGCTTAAAGTTTAGTTTACGAGGCCTCTGTGGTATCCTATTTGTTAAATGTTATTTGACTGATTTAATCGCAAAGTGTTTGTTATTAGATTGATATTAACCTAATCCTCGCAGGACAGAAAAGTGGAGTAATGGCTTGGTAATAGTGTTTTGGGGGGAAATTTGTTAACGTAATTTCTTCATAAATTCTTCTTTTTTTAAATCTGCATTGGAGCTTGATCTATTTTGTGTTTGTCTTTAAATAGTACCCTACATTATTCCAAAAATATGCCAGAAATTGTCCCCATTTTGTAGAGGAGGTGTAGTCGAGCTCGTGTGGGCTCAGGGTGCTCTGGGATCTACTTGTCATCCTGCGTAGCTGTGACGTTTTTTCTATGGCAAAATCGCGCGGCGTGTGTTCAGCTGCGCTGACAGACTAAAAGTTGATCGGAAAATTGTCTCAGATACAGACGAGGAGAAAATAAACAAAATACAAGAGATCTACAGGAGAAGCAATAGCTTCTGTCCCTCAAAATGAGTGACGACACAGACTCCCCTCCTGAGAGGGAAATGAAGGTATGACGTTATCCACAAGTTGTGTTGACAAGTTAGCACGTGTGAGCTAATGTTAGCTCGCACTGAGTTCTATGGTTCCGGCTAGCTTAGCTGGTTGGCTAGCTGGCCTGGTTTATGTTTTCCGTTTAGATAACTACACCACAAAGCATACAACGTTAAGGAGCCATATTAACTTGGACACAATAACAGTTAGAGACGTTGGTAACCGCTTAAAAGTAAAGAAAAACCTACTTTTATCTTCTGACGTTGTAGCCAGCTACTTATGCTAACACGTTAGCTATTAGCACATCCGCCACATCTTGTAACGTTAGCCTCATTAAAGAGTTGAACGTTAACGTGACAGCATGGGACTTAACAATGTCCTGTGTGTGTGAAATTAAGACATTTAACACTTGTCAAGTTCAGTAACTAAGATATAGCTTAGCATCATTAGCTAACGTGACGTGCCTGCGTCAACCTAGGTTTAAACTTTCATTTTGAGACTCTGCGTCACTTAACGTTACCCGAGTTGTGCACCAACCAGTCAAGTTGAAAGTAGGTCAGCTACTTGTTTAAAAGCAAAGCAGCCCGCTTCATGTTTCCCACAGTTAAAGAAATGTTTCTTGTACTGTATTGCATTTCATCCTAGAGGGAGGTACGGTTTAGTTTGCAGTTATTGAACTGGAACCACATAACGTGAACCACCCCTAACTGTTCACCCTAAAGTAACAATCAGTACTTGTGTGTTTCCTTCTTCAGGATTTTCAGTTTCGTCAGATGAAGAAAACGAGAGTCTTTGACCCTGCTGAAGATTTGCCGAGAGAAAGAAGCAGTCTGCTCACCATCTCGAACAAATTTGGTTTAACTTTCGTCGGGCTCGACAGAACATTCAAAGTTTACCAAACACGAGACATCCTGTCTGCTGATACGTTTGACGGCAACGCCAACGAAATAAGTATGCGTGTGACCGTACAGTTTTTAATTTGAATATTTATCCAATCTAGTTTCCCATGTCTCTTTCCCACAATGCAATCAAATGTTCCTCTTCTGTTCTAGTCGAGGGGAGAGCTGCGTTGGCGGAGGTGACTGTGGAACTGGCTCTGCACCACTTGGCTCTCAGCTGTGATGAACTCACTTTGTCAGTGTGTGGCATGTCTGAGGGGGCGGGCTTGTCCCTCACGTTCTATGACGTCCGCACCTTCGTGAACAAGGTGACTGCTTTAGTATTTATATGTGTTTGTTTACTTAACAAACATGAACAGATGGTTGAAGATCGGCTAGCTGTGCAGCACTGAAGGTCTCGGGATCACCACGATCCTCCACTAAGTATTTGTCCGATGTGCTGACTCTGTTCCAATGGACATTTGGTGAACTTTTTAAGCTGACATTATCATCCAGAGCTATCCAATTATGTGCAGCAGCCCCAAACATTAAGAAAACACATTCAGCAGTTATTTAAAATTCAATTCAATTCAAATTCATGAATCCAAAGTTTGTAAACCTCTACTGCAGATGGGCATAGTCTACATTTTAAATGTGACTACTTCTCTTTCCCCGATGTTCATTTATTCATCTTTTATTTTTGCCTTTCCAGGCGAGACCACAGAAGCTGCCATTTGCATCCTTACTGCCAGCAGTACCCCCCGGCACTGTAGTGCAAGACCTGAAGTGGAATCCTGGACAGGTGTCCATGTTGGCTGCCTCTCTGTCTGACGGCCGTTTGATGATTTTGGATGTTACCGACGGTGTCAGAGTGCAGGCTGAGCTACCAGCTTCAAGCGGCATCACATGTAGTAAGTGGGAGACTGCACATACTAGTTGAGTTCACCTGTTCTCCTTATATCTTTAGTTAATGTACTTTGTTTCACACAGTTTGCTGGAGTCCAAAAGGAAAACAAGTCGCTGCAGGAAAAATGAATTCCACAGTCAGTCAGTATACACCAGTAAGTGAACCTAAATCACCGTGATTAAGAATAAAGCACTCATTGCTCCGTCAGAGCTGCAGCATTCAATGACTGACAAGATGGATAACTGACTTTCTCCTCCTCTGAAAAGGCACTGGAAGAGAAAAAATGTATCCCATGTCCACACTTCTACACCTCTGACCAACCTGTCAAAGGTAAGACAAATAAAAACGTGTTAACAGCTGTGTTGTACGCCCGAAAACTGAGCTTGATTATGAAATGCATATAAAACCAGTATAATACATGTTACGTCATTTAGTTTGACTTTCATGACTGTGTTTGAATCCCATCTGCGGCTAATGCCTCTCCTTCCCGTTGTCTCTCACAGTTCTGGATGTGCTGTGGCTGAGAACCTTTGTGTTTGCGGTGGTTTACGCTGCTGCAGATGGGTCCCTGGAGACCCCTCCCGAGCTAGTGTTGATCTCCCTTCCTGTGAGTACGCCGTACATCCACACTCCACCCAATCACATTTGGGTTATTGTCGGGTTTCACCCCTCCAGTCTTCAATGAAGTTAAATATATTTCCTTTTGAAATTCACGTGAATGTTTCGTGTTTGATTGAAGATATTTTCTCCACATGGCCACAACAGCAAGGTGAAGAAACCAGTGTAGCATTAGATGCTCTGCCAGATTCTATATTGTAGCTTTGAAGGCCACACACTTTGTGCTGTCACCGTATTCTTGTGTAGTGGCTCTGTAGGCACATATAGGCTGCTACTGCAGCTCTCATGCGCCTCTGTAAGTATTGTAATTTGAGTAGGACGCTTCATGCAAATGACGGCTGAGCCATACAGTATAAGGCTGTTGTTGGTTTCATAGAGCTACTGAGGTCTCCATGTTCATTTCAACTGTGTGGCTGAGTATTTTAACATTTTAAATCACAGCTGGATGTCTAATGACCAGCATGTACTTCTCAGTATCTGTGGTGGCGTTCTTTCTGGTAAAATTAAACTATTAAGCAGCTAGAAACAGACGTTTCATCTGTTGTTCCAGCGTGTGAATGTACATGAAGCAAATGTGTTGAAGTGTGATTTGTTTATGTTTTTGTTTTTTGTAGAAGAAGGATGAGAAGATAGAGACAAAGTATCTGAACTTTAGTGACACGGTGTACGGCAGCTGCACTGAGCGACAGCACCACTACTTTCTGAGCCATGTGGAGGACTGGTAAGAATGACCACCATTTAGAGGAGCCACCCAAAAGCACGATCATTGTGTTGTTTATCAGCTTAAGTTTGATTTATTTCAGTGTCATGTTGAATTGGTGTAATGTTTTGCTTCATCTATTTATTTCATCCAGGGACCTTGTGTTTGCGGCATCAGCGGCTTCCATTGAAGTCAGCGTCATAGCCGCCAGACCAGAGGACAAGGTACCTATACTAGTAATATAACTAGAAATGAAAGGTGTATTTTTCCATTTAAATTCCAGGAGTGAAGTAAACTAAGATCCGTATAGTTTTGAGAAAAAAAACAAAACGTTATATGGACACAGGCCCTTAAATGTGGTATTGCGGCACAACAAGGGGAGGTGAAAAATGTTGGTGCACCTAAATTAAAGAGTTGTCCAATGTAAAGCATGAGTCCTGAGCCCTGAGCCCTGCATTATGACATGCTCCAAAGTGTCAAAGAGAGTTACATAACTGCTCTACAAAGTTCTTCTCACTAAAACCACTTTCAAATAATTTATGCTAGCAGAGCTTCCCCCACATACAGTCAACAAACCCAATGCCGATTGCTTAACTAGCCTTCTTAAGGACAGCTTGTGGATATCCTGAAGTTTTTCCAATTTACTGTATGAGGTCTCCACTACAAAACAAATAGTGTTATCTTCGGTCTTAAGTGTAGAATTCGACTTGTTCAAAGACTGATGACCATGACTGATCGTTGTCCTTTTTAGAACTGGGAGCTCTGGATCCTGGAAGACGCGAGTCGGGCTGAGCTTCCAGTGACCGAGACGAATGAAGACACTCTGCCCCTCGGCTTAGCCATAGACCTCACCAGCCAGCAGGAGATCCACATCAGTAAGTCACTCTCTTCACTTGCCTGACCAGATTTGCACATTGACACAATACGATTGCACTTTCCCCCAATGGTTGTCTTTAATTCCCTTTGGCAAAGCCGACACTAAAGGTGGTGGTCAGTTGACCAATTTTGGCGAAATAACACCAATTGTGGAGCCTAGTAAAGTCTGTTTTAGCTATGAAGTTAAAGTTATGTTCAATACTCCCCTAATGATCAGATGAGGCTGAAATCCATCAGGTTTCTTTGGTGCATACAGCATCCACTGCAGTGCTGCATTGCAGCGTGTGTAAAGAATATAGATAAGCTGCCGTCTCAGTACACTGTTCTATCTTAAATGCCTTCGTCTGCCAGACGCTCACGTAGAGCTGCTGTTGCTGTCTCGCCCCATCTCTCCCCGTCACTCCAAGAACTCCCTCCCCAGCAAACAAAGAAAACAACAACCTGCAATTGAAGCAACATTTTGACATGATTATAGTCTGATCAAAACCTTCATCTGAAGTGAGACGTTAGAAAGGGAAAGTGAGGGGAGGGAAACAAGAGTTGGAGAAAAAAAAATGCCCTCATTAAAATGTCTCAGGCAAGCTAGAGGACCACAACAAACAACAAAGCCCAGACGATCCGGTTGCAGAATGCTGATGAGGTTTACGATGTGCCGCTCCCTTCTGCTCGCTCGCTGTCACCACTTTCACTTCTCATTAACTTTGGAATCTAGTTCCATAAACTGAAATACAACATAAACTGAACATAGAATGCTATTGTTTTTTGGTTTTGTTCTCTGCGTTGTGTGCTTATTTTGTGCATAACTTAGGATCATTTTATTTTGTGACGCATTTGCTGTGTTTGCATGAATACGTATTTTGCATGTTAAATATGTAAAGCATAGGACAATAGTCAGAGAGGTGAGTCAGCGGTAATGAATCAAACACTGGAACGTCTTTGAAGAGCAGCTACTGCTGTCACCCACAGATGAAGTTATACTTCAGGAAGATTTGAGAAAGCTGTAGAGAGGACAAAGTGTACTTTTTTTGACGCGTCTCAAATGACTTGTGTCAACTCTGACTAATGCATCTTTAATTTGGAGTGTGAACACTCAGACATAATTTAAATGTTGGTTTAGGCTGGGTTTTGCCATTTGGTTCTTCAGCGCACTGCATGATTTTTGGAGAGTGCAGGGAAGTGGGTGTGAAGAGTTTGGGGCGATGCGATGGACTGCTTTACCAAATGAGGCATCTTAGGACGGTTGTCCCTTATCTGAACTGACCTCTGGGTACTTGTTTTAACCACTGGGGGGCAGAATGAGTCACAAACAGCATTTTGAACATGGCATAGTGAGCATAAAGCACTTGCTGTTAAGTCTTTCTCTGCACATCATGTAGACTATGGTGTTTCTCTGTCTGAATGTCTGTCTCCCATCTTTCCACCCTCTCACAGCTGATGAGAAGACCTTGCATCCAGCGCCCACGATGCTGATGCTGTCCACGGAGGGATTGCTCTGCCCATTTGCTCTGCTCAACCTCAATCCTGGGGTTAAGCAACTGGTCTCAGCTCCCACTGTCCTCGCCTTGGAGGGGGAGAGACTGCCCAAGCCAGGTGAGAGAGCCTGTGACGTGAAGTGATACATTTCCTGAAGAGATAGCCATCTAATGCAGTCTTGTCAGTCAGTGTTTGCAAGATTTTCCTTTTTCTGGTGTGATTCCATCAAAGGCTGTTCAAATTCATGGACGTATCATCTGACATGCCACCCGTTGGTTTCTAAGGGGACATTTTTAAGTGGAGTTTGGTTTCACAGCTCAGTTTAACAGCCTGAGAGACCCGTCGATCAAGCAAACCATCTTCGACTAGACTGTGAAGTGCTGGCTTTTACTCCTAAAGGGCTCAACACATTTTGTGCATGAGAAAAGTGACTTGGTCTTGTCGACACAACTTGCCCAGCATGTGATTAGGTCAAATGAGAGCCACTTTCTTTTCTGTTCACAGGTTCTTTGGCAGCCCAACCACCCAGAATTGCTGCCTCCATCCCATCTGCCCTCGCACCATTCCCGAACCTCGGTCTTCATTTAGCAGCTGCTTCCACCCCTCCAGCCCCCGCTGCATCGTTCTCCGCTGCCCCGTTCAGCATGGTTCCCGCTGCTCCCGCGACGTCCATAGCACCGTCATCGGGCTTCAGTTTCTCGGTCCCGACGACATGCGCCACCTCTGCTCCTCCACCTTTCTCAATGGGGGTGCCCGCACCTTTTGGGTCGGGGTCCCTTGGCTTTTCGTTTGCCTCCAAACCTGCCGCTGACGCTCTTTCAGCATTTTCTTTCACCCCTTCCATCAAACCATCTGCGGTGGCAGCCCCAGTTCCAGTTCAAACACCCCAGAGCATTGCTGCTGCCTCCCCATCAGCAGTAAAACTGAATTTAAATGAGAGGTAAGTCATTTTGGACCCATCATTTATCACAGTATTGCAATGGAGACATTGAAGTTTGTATACATACATACAAAGACTCAGAAAATCTGTCTGCTCTTTCCCTAGGTTTTCAGCACTGGAGACCCCAGCAGCGTCCCCGCAGTCTTTCTCCTTCAATCCCCCGCTGCCCAAAACAGTTGCTCCCAGTTCCAGTAGTCTGACCGCCCCTCCGCTCTCAGTCGCTAAGCCACCAGCTGTATTGAGTAAGCCTGCCGCAGTCATTCTTCTTTGATATTTGATCAAAGAATTCTTTAAATGGTAAGTGTTTCATGGCTCGGGCTTGTGATTCTAATGCTGTTGGTTGTGTCTCAGCCCCAGTGCGTCCAGTTCAAACCAGCATGCCGCCCGCAGTCGTCCAGAAACCTGCTAATGCTGCCCAGGGCCGTGTCCAAACTCCACAGGTCCTATCTGTTTATTCTGAAGGGTTTTGTCTGTTCATACATTGACGAGACCTTTTTAGTTATTTAAAAAATACGTCAAAAGATAAATATATCTGCCATAGAAATAGGATTAGAACGGACGTTGAACCACTTTCCGTGGTCATCTGACAAGTACAAAAGAAAATGGCGCTCTAGAGAGCACGTGTGTGGATGAAGCATTAAATTGTTAGATTTACCCTTCTACTCCTATTCTATAGTATCCACCGTAGGAAGGCACTGAGCCTCACCCTAGTATTTAAAGAACCATAGTGTTAATTGTGTTAAAAATACAGACGTTTTAGCTTTTTTGTGTGTGTGTGTCCTACTAGTTTTAATCTACTTTATTACTTCTCCGTGCAGGCAGCTGTTAGTGTGAAGGCCCTGGAGAAGCAGCTGCAGCAAAAGAAAGACTCCGATCCCATTATGGCCGGTATATTGGAGGAGGTGAGACACATCATCCAATACACACTAGAGTACCATGCACCACTTCTCCTCGTGGCCCAAACCATATGGGGACAAAAATACTAGCGGAACGCTAGCTACATATTGTAAGCTAACTGAGCTAGGTTAGCTAGCTAGCGCTAACCTTGCAGAACTGATGTTTGCTTGTTTTCTGAAGATATGACCCGTTGAGATTGTAGAGTAAAAGAGATCATTGTCGACATATCTGGCCTGACACTTGATCAAAATCTGATATAATAATGATGTAAACTGGGTAGACTGGTTCACAAACAGCACAATATACCCCAAGTTATAAAGCATTAATGACATCAGACTAAATGACTCAATAACATCGGTAAGGTTAGCTTAATTGACTATTTCCTGCTCACTCGTAACTGCATTAATACTACGACTCTGACACACGTGAAGCAGTCATGCTTACATTTACAAAGGATTGCCAAGTTAACTATAACTAAACATGTCTTCGGCTTGTTATCAGATTGCACACTTCCAGAAGGAGTTGGACGATCTTAAGGCACGAAGCGCGAGAGCTGACTTCAAGGTTGGCACCAATGAGGAGATGAAGGAGTTAAGGAAGGAGTCAGAGGACCTCCATATATTCACCCTGGAGATTAAGGAAACAACAGAGGTAAGACCATGGTTAGAAAACCAAAACCTTGTTCGCTAAATCCCACACCCAACAACTGCCTCCTACCCACAATGCAATGGTCTTGCAGTCACTGTCGTACGTTTGCTGTGGTGTCTCCTAGTTGAATTCATGTTATTTTCTCATTTACAGTCTCTCCATGGGGACATTGGTACACTGAAGACCACCTTGCTGGAGGGCTTTGCTGGTGCAGAAGAAGCCAAGGCCCAGAGTGAGCTGAGCAGAGACAGAAACTACAGACAGCTGCTGTACAAAAAACCTCTGGACCCCCGCAGCGAGGAGCACCTCAAGGTGAAATGTTTGCATGAATCGGTACTCTTCGTAAAGCCTTTTAAATGAGTCGCCTACACACTCCTAGCATTTCTTCTATTTCATTGATTTTTCTTTCCTTATTTAGGAGATTCGCAGGCTCTACCAGTACGCCACGTTTGCTGTGGAAGACGTCAATGACGTGTTGGATGTGGAGTGGGAGAAACACCTTGAGAAGAAGAAAAAGCAGAAGTAAGCACGAAGCTTCTGCTATTTTAAGAATTTGGTACTAAAAAGCTTGGTGTTTAAGTATAATTTGTTATGAAATGATGATCTTCTTCACAGACACATGGCCGTGCCGGGGCGTGAGGGTCTGTTCACCACGCTGGCCAACAACCTGTACATCATCAACCAACAGAAGAACAGATTGGACCAGTTGATTAAGCAACTCGCCTCACTGCGCCTCTACAACAAGACTACCACTCCAACTATAAACCGCAGCGCCGCCACCGAAACAACTGCTGGGTAGGAGCTGGCAAAGAACAGTCGTAGAGATGGAGGAATGTGAACATTTCAGGGATTTTTATTCAGATTCAGTGTGGAATGGGACATTAACATTGATTTGTAATTATCTGCACCAGTACACTGCAAACAGCTCTTTAGAAAATGTGTTGTTGTTCACAACCTAAACAACTTGTATTTGTGTTTCATGACAGTTTGGAAAGCGAGCTTGAGAGTTTAAGGGATGCACTCCTGAAAGCCAGGCTGGACACCACCCCGCCTAAAACCAAATCCGAGTCTCCAGGTATCATTTATATATTTTTGGTATAAAAATAATGAAGGCTATCAAATTTCTCAATTTCCGCATATACTACATATATACGTTTCTCCAGCAGTCAAGATCTCACCAGTGAAACAGTCCCAGCTGCGTAACTTCCTCTCAAAGGGACAGATGCCTCCTGTCCGCTCAACTGCACCAGGTACACACATCCTGCACAAACTGATTTTTAACAAGGGTTACAAGTCATTTTTTCTTGTGTAAGTTCGGTCTACTGACTTTAAATTTGTCATTCCGTGAAACGAAAACTCTCAAATGGACTCCAATAGCAGTCAAGCAAAGAAAAATAACAATATTACCATAATACAGCTATACCACGGTTATTGGTCTATTCGTCTATTCTCTCTCTCTCTCCAGCCAACCTGTCTCGCTCGGCCTTCCTTTCACCTAAATACTACGAGGACTTGGACGATGTGAGCTCTACGTCCTCCCTGTCCCAGTCCCTGGAGCCTCACCCAGCTGACTTGGAGCTGGAGGAGGAGGAGGAGGAGGAGCTACAGCCAGAACCGCTTCCGGTCATCCTTCCAGCATTGTCCAACCCCCGCCACCCCATAGTTGTGAGGACCCCCTCTATCGCGCCTGGCTTTGGGGCCATCCAGTCAACTCCCATAACAAAAATCCACCCAGTACCCTTCGGACTGAGCCCTATTGCCAGCCCTAGTGAGTAAATCACACTAACTATTCCTTTAAAGTTGTCCTTCAAAGCCAGGAGAGGACTGCTGCCAAACACTAGCACACATGCTTTGTTTCATAACTGTTGCTGTATTGATATTTCAGTTCCAACCAATAAGATCAACCTCAGTGGGGCGGACAGCACTGCTCTCGCCACAAAGACGGTAAAACATGGAGCCCCACCATCTGAGAGGACCATCCCTGTCACCATCCCCGCCCAGCAGGCTGCAGCCACTGCTGCTCTACGCAGGCAGATGGCCAATCAGAAGACAGGTAGGGGGAGCAGTTGAAAATACTACTTAGTTTATTTTTAAATGGTTAATGGGAGATGTATTAAGTTGTTCTGGGCAACACTGTGTGTCTATGAAGCTGTTTGTATAATATTGTATTGCTGTGCCTGCTGTAATTCACCAGGGGGAGACACAGACTTCCAGAAATAATATCAACCTGGTAGCTTAACGACCCAGCACAGTGCTTGCCCCATCATGTCTTAGAATCACTTACTAAAACTGTTTCAGTACAATTCAAACCAGGCATGAATCCCCGTGGATATGTCAAATTCATATAAATACACCTGCCTGGTGTGTTCCTTTTTAAAATATGTATATGTTTGTGTGTGTGTATATATGTCCATCTGTGTGTGATTTGGTTACATATGCATTTGTGTGTGTGTACCAGCTGTGGTCACTACGTTGACAGAGTCCACTTTGAAGACGGTTCCTCAGGTGGTCAATGTCCAGGAGCTCAGAGACAAAGGGCCTCCTATGCCGGTTTCCAACATCATCAGGTAAACACAACAATTATATCGATTTCTTTTGAGTTATGTCTGGAAATTTCCTTAAGTATGTGACAGTTAGTTGTGTTACGGTAGGGGAGGTTTTGAATAAATGAAGTGTAAACTATATATATATATATATATATACATAAGTCTTATGACAACCACTTTTATAAGTTTCAGGCAGTTAAAGTCAGGAATACAGCCAAAGTTCTGTGGTGTTTGCTTAATATTTCAGGTCTGGATATGGCTCTTATGATGCAGTGACAATGATATCAACAAAACAGACACTTTCATTGTCTTATTTTACAGAATAATTGTAAACAATCACACAATATTTGTAGTTTGTGGGCGCTTACTGGTGACACATTTTAGCAATATACGTCCTAACTGGTTCTCATGCAGTCCACTTTGAATTGGAATAGTCGTATTATCATATGTTTAATTAACATGGCAGATCAATTAAATTAGTTTTTTGAAAATTCAAATTTTTAAGCAATTGTTTATTCTTTTAATAATTATTTTTTTTGATCTATCCATCTTATCCTATCTGTCCTATCTATGTATATCCAGTCTAATATTAAACATGTTCTATAATATATATGAGGGTTAAATCCTGCCAGTATCCACATGGATCTATTTGTGATACAGCGAGTAGACAGTCTGTCACTGTGAGTCCTCCAGGGGTTTGCTGCTTGTTTTGAATGCGTCTCCCCGGCAGACATTTATCAGGTCACTGACTCCACCTAATCTCACGAGGCTCTGCATTCTAGCCTGTTTTCCTCAAGTATCCCATCTCTTCCATATAATTATACACTTATAAATATCACTGTCTATTTAGTCTTTCCTTTTTTTTAATGTTCAGCTCAAAATTCTGCTTCCATTTCCTGCATTTTTACAAACCTCCCTTATTTGTATGTTATGGCTCTACTCCAGCACACTGGATTTTAAATGAAACGGTGACGTAATGATGTAATATATAACAGTATGTTTAAAAAACAACCCAGTATGCTGTAGAATGGAGCCAAAACAAAACGGTGTGAATAGACTGCACTGTATGCACACTGTCTAATTGTCTCTTTTAATACCGTTATCCTTTTCACTTCCATTTCTTCTTCATGTCTTTCATTGGACTCTTAATTCACTGCATGACTCACATACTCTCGTTCTGCCCCTTCCAGTCTCCTGCACCTTCCTCTTTCTGCCTCACTGGGCTGTGCACCACTTTTTGTGCTTGATATTTCGGCAGGCCGTCCGTCCTTGCGGCTTTTCCCCAAATAAAGCCTGCTCACAATAACTAACGAGCACAGCAAGGCATTGTGAGAGTAAGATGATTATGAATGTGGGTTTTTTTTCCCTGATTCCCGCCTACTCTTTTATCTCGCAGTAGTGTAACGGTTCAGACATTTCTTCAAGTGATTCCCAGCTCGATATATTTAGTTTTACCAAAACAAAGAATTTCAAAATCGACATTGTTAAAGATTTGGTTAAAATTTAAACTACCATTCATTTAGGCTTTGAGCTAAGGAATCCTACACAAAGGAAATACTTGGTAGCAGAGAGCAGGTTTTTGGTTGTGCATACCTCATTCAGACATTAACATCTCACTAGATGTTGTATTGAATCCACGTGGACAGAATTCTAACAAACCAAACACTGAACGCTCTCTCCACTCTTTGTTCTGCTCTGTTTCCCAGCTCATCAATACCAGATCCAGCAGCTCCCGTCTTTGCAACAGTGTCTTCCAACCAGGCCAAACGAGTGAGTGCTACATCTACCCATCACTCCCCAAGCTGTCAATCATCTTGTCATATGTTTGTACACCCACACAGCTGTATGTCATTCAGTACACAATCAGATTCTCTTAAAAATAAGGTTAATTGATTAAAAGAAATATGACAATATTGACTTGACCACCTGTAGTGTTTGAGATTTCCAAGTGGAGCTGTTTGGTGCAGCCGCACATACATGTCTTCAATGTATTTTGTCCGTTTGCATGCTGTCTTTTAAACACTTAAGATGAAGCACATTCAGTATTAGTATCCCTCTGCCTGCAATTTTAAAGATTGTTCAACTTGTGACAATTCACAGATTGCCGACAGTTTTACATGCGAAGGCGGACCATTAACTACACGGGTGAGAAATGCCCCAGCTCCCTCCCATGTTGATGTTACAAATTGCAGTTTGGTGACATGGGAACTCCTCACTTGAATCTTCGTCACGGTTCAATTTAATGGGAATGACCCAAAACATACTGATCTCCAGCCACATGTGTGCACATAAACACTCACTTTTTCTCTACATCTGCCTTCAAATTGCAGCAGATATAGCGGTGTGTTCAGAGGAACCTGTGGTCTTTTAATCATACACAATGGATATACTGTTTGTCTGTATTAAGACTTTGCAGAATTAACCTCTAATAGCTGATGCCCGTTTAAAAACTGTCTTTACAGAATCCTTCCCAAGGTATCCAGAAGATGTCCAATGAAAGCACAACCTCCCCACAAACAGGCTTTGTGTTTGGTAAGCACTGCTTAGATACAGGAGCATACATAGTTTCCTCTAAGCTGTTTGTTTTTTTAATGATAAACCAATCAGCACCAGGGGCGGGTCTAATGCCGCTGTACGCTGGAACAGAGGAGTAATAATAACAGCAATGGAGGCCGCTACAGGCGACACTGCTGCTGCGATCGAGGCTGTTCTGAATCGATTAAAAGAACTGATATCTTTGAAACAGCACTCTGCTTTGATGTCTGGAAAAAAATGTATTATTTACTTCTGTCGTACTGCTACAAGATGCCGGGTTGGGACTCGTAGCATAGCGTCTTTTCTGTGCCGTCTTTGTTGGCGTATCACGGACATTGTGAATCTCCAACCCTTACAAATAATTTAAAACATTTACACAAATCCTCCCAGAATAGACACCGAGTCTGTATGGGAGAAATACCCTGACATCTCTGAATCGATCTCCTTCACTTTTGGGCTGCTGAATAATAGCTTTGAATATGATATGATATGGTCTCTAGTGATTGGAAATTGATTAGAGTGAACGCAATGTCAGAGTGTAGATGGAAACAAGAGTGTAAGGAGGTGACGATTCTGTCTTGATATTGGGTAATAAACTTCTGTGTCTTTCAGGTCAATCGTCTAAAACAGATGCTTCAGTGGCTCCTGCTTTCTCAGCAGAGCAAACCACTAGCAAAAGCTTCTCCTTTGCACCAGGGTGAGTCAATTATGAAACTTAAAGAAGCATTCTGAAATATAAAGTGTGCCTAACATGTTGCATATTATATGTTCATAATCATCAATATATGTATCCAATCAAATGTGATCTGTGGAGACCAACTAAGACCTTCCATCATTTAAAAATGCACTTGACCATCAGCTTGTGGGTGGACGTAGCTATTGGTTGCATTTGGCTATGGCAATATCAATCCCTCTCGAAATATTACTCTGCCCATATGTTCAGTTTCACTTGGTTCATTGTGACTTAACTGTTCTCTTGCAGGTCTGCAGGCTTCAGTTTTGCTTCCGTTACTCAGGGAGCTGGAATGTCACAAGGTAAGACGATACAGCAGCTTGCTATCAGAGAATCTTAGGGGCAGAACACGGCGAGACGCGGCGCAACTGGCGCAGACGCTTCAAAAACGCACCGTGGCAAAGCGAGTCAGGCAAAACAGCTGATGAGCCGGGGGAGCGGCGATCAAATGTAAATAACGGAGGGAAAAATGATTGAGTGCAGACGTCGAGCTCTTGCTGTTGAATGAGGAGGATGTGAAAATTCTATATATCATCGTAATTAACTATCGCTAATATCAATGTCCGTTCCAACGATATCTACCGGCATAAAAACAGCAAGTCAGTGGTAAAGTAGTTAAGCCCGCCTCTTGCATGATTTGATTGGTTTTCTCGGTCAATTGATTTAGGATGATGGCAAATGTACACGCACTCATCCTTTTCTTATTTGTCTCTCCAGTGAAGGATGTGAATAAGTTCTCCTTCGGTGGAAATGGCAAGATGATGTTTGGGCAGGCGGGAGAAGAGCCATTCGCCCTCACCCCAACATCCACCTCCCCTGCTCAGGGCACAGGGTCTCCCACCCAGCCTCCAAATGCATCAGGGGACAAACCTGCCTTTGCCACATCTGCCCTCAGGATAGAGCCACAGCCCCTTAAGACAATTGGAGGAGAGACTCTGGGCAGTTTCTCTGGACTGCGTGTGGGCCACGGAGAAGAAGCTAAAGATTCAGCCGCCAAACCTGCTGCTGGCTCATTTAGCTTTGGGGAAACGGGACTTGGTGTCGGCAAGGGAGCGGCGCAGTTTAGCTTTGCATCAGGTCTCCAGAAGTCTGCAGAAGATTCTACAGTAGCAGACTTGTCCATGGGGGCAGCAGCGTCAGGCAGTTTGTTCAAGCCTCCTGAACCGAACCCCAAGCAGGCCTTCCCTGTTCCCCAGTCTAGCTCCATTGCCTCAGCTTCACCTACGTCTTTCGGTAGTCTCCTTGCAGCTCCTTCAGACTCCTCAGAGGAACCAAAGTTTTCCCCGCAACCTTCGGAACCCACACCGCCCCCTGAAAAAGAACCTGCTGCTGGACCAGCTGGAGACAGCGGCAGTCCCTTTGTAGTACTCGAGCCTGCAGCAGACACCACTGCGACAGAAGCCACATCAGTTCCAGCACCAACACCTCCTTTGGCCACATTTAACCCGACCGCAAACCTTCCCTCCTCCATCACTGCACCAACTGAAGCCACCGCTCCAGCACCAGCCAGTGCGGC
>NW_022280053.1:4863594-4885311 GCF_004355925.1 Anarrhichthys ocellatus
TCTTCCCCATGGGAGTCGAGGGGAGTGGGATTACCTCTTAAACCCCTGTCTCGCAATCCACACACACAGTAGCAGCTACACAAGGAATATGTACAGTTTTTGTTGCTGTTAACCACATCAAGCCTTCTGTGTCTGCTTCTGTTTTCAGGTTTGCCTCCCCGCCCAGCGGCCCGTCCTTTGGCGCTCTAGCCACTCAGAGCGCTCCGTCGTTCGGGGGCCTCGCCCAACAACAGGGCCTCGCCCAACAACAACAACAGGGCCCCGGGTTTGGAAGTCAGCCCAGCAGCTTCTCAGGCTTCGGACAACAGTCACAGCAGGCGGGAGGTGAGACGGCTACTTCTTTTCTTCCCTCGTCGTCTTCAAAATGTCCTCTTGCTCACCAGCACTTAGTTACATATTGTTAAGCAGCATGGTCAGTAGCTCAAGTGTAGTCGGCATGCGATTCTTCTTCAGTATATTAATAGTAATGGCAACGAAGCATTTTCAGTCCAGTATTTTTCATCCTATGAATTTATACAAGCAGTGCAAATCCTAATTGTAGTTGCTCACCCAGTATGTGGTGATTCATCGTGCATCTGAAATGAGCATTGCATTACAATTGTGGGTTTTCACCTTTTTTGGGTGCAAATTCCACAGTTGTAATGTTTTATTGCTACAATCCCCCGATTAATCACTTCTCTCCATTTGGTAGGATTCTCTGGAAACACCTTTGGCTCTACAAACCAGTAAGTGTGGTCCACACATTTCATTTGAATTGATGTCTTTTTGTGTGTGTGTGAACCAATGAATGGACAGACCCACATGTCCCTGTTCCTCCCTGGCAGCAGTGTGTTGTGCTTGTGGTGAAGCTCGCATCTTTCTACCACAACACGATTCCCCATAGAACCTTTCAGATGTAATAACGCCTTGTCTATTTCGTTTTATTTGCCTTTTCCCTTCTCTTTATTCATTTAGATTCAAACTGAGCTTTAATGCTATTTCACTGTATTAAAATCTATTAAAAATGTCCAATAGATCAAATTTACCATACTAAATATACATCATTCTCCTAGCTCTTCCTTACTAATTGCCCCGTTGTGATTATAGTTTCATTCCCATCACTACTGCTTCGGTCTTTCGTCCCTCAATCCCACTTCCTACCTCTCCTTCGTTTGTGTTGCTTCTCTCTCTCTCTCTCCATTTGCTGCTGCGTGTCACACGGCAGCCAGAGTTCCCCGGGGTGTGTTCCAGTGAAATGCGCTCTGAAGTGTGCCGGAGTGTTTCGAGACGAGGCTTAGCACATCGGACATGTTCACATGCTGTTAATAATCCTTCTCTCCGTCTTTTTCACTTGTTCTTTTGTGACTTCCCTGCATAGTACATTCATATCAATGCTGCTTTGCTAAACTGTACTCATTCATTGGATTAGATTATTATTATTATTATTATTATTGTTTTAGTTAATATGCAAAACAAGCCTCTATAATTTGACTGAAACTATATATATATATATAGAACCACAATTTAATACCCCAAAACACCAGACCACAAAATAACCATATTCAAATCAGATAACCGTGTACAACATTGTTCATTGGCTGAAAGAAAACGTTTTCTTTCAATTTCAGTGATATTTGATAAATTACAAAAGACATTCTTGTTCTTACGAAGCTGTCCAGCTCTACTGCTTGTTTGTTTTTCCTCTTTAATCCCTTAATAATTTCCCCTTTTTGTCCTCTTTAAATACATGAAGCTCCTCAGCATCACTTAATATCGATCTTGTGGTTCCAACACTTTATTGAAGCCGTTATCCATCTCATGCTGACAGAAATCTTTCAATCCAATAACGGCACCATACCTTCAAATGCAAAAAAAATTGTGCAGAGGTTGTGATAAATCTAATAATATTACAACTGGCATTGAAACTCTTCTCAATAATCTCTCCCTCTCTGCTTTGTCTGTCATTTCTTCTTCCAGATCAAGTCCACAAACATTTGCCAGTTGGAGAAGCTAGTTTTATTAAACGTCCACGTCACTGCTACAGTGCTTTCTGCAATCAAGCACCTCGTGCCACATAATGTGTGAAGGGAATAGGGCGGAGACTGTGTTGCATTCGGGCTAAATAAAGAAAAGTGAATTAGAAGATATACATGCATTTTCTTTTCTAGAAAAGTTTTGTATATATTGGAAACGTTTTTTCAACCAGTGTTCAGTTTGCAATTTATATTTACTTATATATGTTCATTTGGGAACTTTATGCCTGATCTTAATATGTTCTTAGGACAAAGGAGAATCAAGTTATTAAACAGGTTTTTAAAAATTCATAGAAAACTTTTTGGTTTCTAGTTAATTTTGTGTCCAGCATTTGTAAGTTTTTGTTTTTGCACTTTTAAGCATATTAAATGCACAAAAAACATTTAATCTCCTGAACAGTTCAGTCTTTCGTTGAATGATGGGTGTCCTCTGCATGTCTATACAAATTAAAATTCAGTCCAATCGCATATGTCAGTACGGTTGTAAATAAATGTCAAAAATGTTGCCTACAACCAAAATTAAATGAGCCCGACATGCTAAACTGTAACACAAAGAATTGTGGTCAATGGTGAAAAAAGTTATACATTTCTTTTCAGATGATTTTTGCAGTAAATCCCCCCCCATTGATATATTTTTTACATGAAAGTGTGGTAATAAATAAAATTTCTCAAAATATTTGTCTTTTCAAAATTGTATTTCTTAATGCATCATGTTAATCGCTCATTGTTTATGTTTATTGTCTCGTAGTTATGAAACGGAACACAAACCAACATTAGTGTGTAATGTAGTGTCTCTTTATGTTCTTGGAAGCAGTAAAGTGTTAAATGATCTACAGCCTTCAGCGTGCTGCTTAGATAAGTTATGTTGCAAAGTGGAGAGATGATACTTTGATTTTATACAATTTTATTGAGTTTAATGTTTACCAAAACGTCTTGACGTCCATTGTAACATAATTTCACAGCATCACAGAGCACGGCTGTGCTTAGTATTTCCTTAATACAGAGGAGAATCACCTCTGAAGGATCGTCATACAAAATTAAATTCTGTTTAAGTCGAGGTGGCATGAAGAATAGCACGGCAGCGAGCGCGTGTACACGGTTCACTAATTAATGCTAAATCCTTGATATGCAGCTCATTCCTCCGTCTTCAGGGAGGAATTCATTGACTCGCATGCGGAGCTAAATTGGGCAGTGGGAGAATGCTGATGGGGATCCGCGGCGCTGTATCGAGAGACTCGATGTTGTGGCATTTGGTCCACCACCGACGGAATTACATTCCCGGCTTATGGCTGTGGAGCATGTCACCGTCACTCTGGCCAGCCTTATCTTGGGTCTCTCACCGGACGGGTCGCTCTGAAGTGTGTCGGGAATGTCACGGTCATAAAAAAAGTGACCTGAACTCATCCACATGCTGAAATGTTCGAATCCTTCTTCCCCGATGGTCTTTAATATATATATATATATATACGGTAGACTTCCTGCAGAGAATTGGCTACAAATAAATGTGTTTTGTGTTTCTGTCTGAAGACTCATAATAAGCGGCGTTATCACAAATGATGTTTGATCAGCGTCTGCTCTATTTGATGTCTCAGGTAAAGAGTTGCAGTTGAACACACGGGCAGATTACAGAGGCACACGGGCAGTTACAGAGCCCAAAGTCTGTAATGCTTTCAGCTAAACCGGATGAGATTACGAGATTTTCAGCACCCAATCCACAACTGGCCTCTATGCAAGCATTAATGACAGAGTTGTTTTTATTATCATTACCCCACAAATGTAACAGAAATACTCAATAGTGAGAGTGACTTCTTTCTTTTGTGTCGCTGTTCCTGGTGATGGAAAGTCTCACCGACACTCGGGAGGATGGCAGCTGTCTTCATGGAATCCAGATAAAAATAGCTTAGTCAAAACCACTTCCCACCCCTCCCCCAACCACACTGTCATTCTCTGTGCCCCCCCACCACCAAGTAAGTGATGATCAGCAGCTCTTAAGCACATCCTGCTTTGCTGACACATGCACCATCTCTACATGTGCCACTTCACTCCCCAGTGGGTGCACCTTTTGGGGTCTTAAGGCATTCCTATGAACGGTGGTGAATGCTACAGATTCTGGTGACTCGGGTGTCTCCCATATGTGTGCCAGCCATGCTGTACACACTATTGTGTGGGGGGTGGTCAGCAGCTCCTCTGAAAGAGCGTGCTACAATTTTCCCGAATGGGTAATTTAGTTTGCCCAGATAATCCAAATCCACTAATCCACTGCCGGACAAGGGAGACCTCGCCCCCTGTTTCTCTTCTCTCTGCACACCATGCTGACACGGTGGTGCACTGCAGAGCTAAGGTTACCAGTGTCCATTTTTTCTTACTCTGCAGAGCAACAGAATAAGATTCAGACCACCTGGATTCGTAAGATTATACCAAAGGAAATCTATTTGTAACCAGATTGGTTTTCAACCATGTTAGCTTAAGGGACGGCAATGTTGGTCAATCGGTCCACCACTGTGTTCCAGACTGAAATATCACCACAAATATTTGATGGATTGCCATGAAATTTGGTACGGACTTTTATGTTCCCCTCAGAATGAATAACCTTTCATTCAGGTCAACATTTCACTTATTCCTATTGGTTTGTGACCAAATACCCATGCAACACTATCGACATTCCCATCAGCCTCAGCTGTACTTTGTTTTGTTTAATGCCAAGTCGCTAATGTTAGCACGCTAACACTTTTTAGATGGTGAACTCAGTTAACATAACTGCTTAGCATCGGCATATTATCATTATGATCATGTTAGCTTGCAGATGTTAGCATTTAGCTTCAAGTGCCTAAGTACCGGCTTGCAGAGCCGCTAGTCTAAGAACATAAATCTGCATACCACTTCAGGACTTCTCTTAGTTCACAAATTATAAAGTTAATTGTTAGATTCCTTTACCTGGCATGTCAAATATTTTACCAGCCAAAAAAGTAACGAGTAAAAGTGGCCATTTTCAAAAACAACCCACTTTAAAAATCCAAAGCAAGGGACAATATATGTGCTTTATACTTTGTCGTTGTCTTGCATTGTCACATTTACTATTAATATTCATTTCAAATGTTATCAGTTTTTATTTTATTTTTTTATTGTGTGCATGTTGCAACTCATCGCCCCCAGCTGCGTGTCCGTCCCTTCTGTAACTGCTGTTACACAGCCCTGTATACTGGTACTAGAATGTAAGGACATGATTACTTCGTGTGCCAGTATTCATTATCAAATACTAAGCACAGCTTTGAGCCTTATAGCAGCACTGACACAAGCACCATGCATGATAAATAACACCCGAGCGATACCAGTAAGTCCATCCCCACCTCGGAGCCTTTAATTACTCACCTGCCTCAGTTCCTCCTCTTTCCCGCTCTGTCTTTAAGTGACTCACAGGGATTACGCAGTTCAGTGTCATTACTTATCCTGATACTTCAAAGGAGCTTTAAACTGAGAGTTTTAATTTAAATCAAACTCCATTTCATCTTCCAAGTATCCAGAAAGTGTCCAGAAAGAAGTGAGCCCTGCCTCTGCAGGGAAAGTCGACACGCCCCTCTCCATTTACGTGTGACACTAGAAAAACATGTGCATGCGACAGCAATTTCCACACTTAGTCCGCATGTGAATGGATTACTGAGAACGGGTTCAACGTCTTAACAGACTCGACCGTGGATGTCAGGCATTCGCACAGATGTCAGGGGGAAGGCATCGCCACACTGGTTCCCTTTCCATCATTCAAATGTAAACATCAGGGAACATCTAAAATGAGACAATAAACTCCCCCAGAGGACGGACAACAGACTCGTTTAAGTGCATGTCTTGCTCCGACAGTATCTCAAGCACACTTGACATTCGCCCCTTTTTTTTGCTTTTGCTGCAAAAGCTGTTTTTCCACAGCTGGCTTCCCAGCATCACCTCTAAATGTCCCACTCAGGTGAGCATTCCCTGCTTCTATAGCGCTGGCATTCACTTTGAGCTTGAGCTCATGGTCTAAGAAGTCATCAATCAACTTTGTCAGAACTGATCGCAAAAAGTAACTTTGTGCTTATCTTGTCCAACCTCCTGAGGTATAAATTGATTGCGGTGGTTTTGATACCGCATAGAATCTGTTTTGCAGCAGAAGAATTGCATTATTTCGCCAATAACCCTCTGGGGCTATTTCACTTTGAGCTCTTGAATCTCACTTGCAGTAGTTAATTCTCTCATTTGCTGAATCGAGGACTTTCCCCCTTTTCACTCAGCAAGCGTCTTGCATTTTGGGTGCATGTTAAACACTGCTGGTGTCAGCAAATACTGCTCAAATTTAGGGTACATAAACTGACTCCATATCCAGTTTTTGGTCAATCAATAAAAATCCAAAGGTCTGCTGATGAGACATTGCAAAAGATTCTGCACAAATGCTATGACAGTGGCGTGTTTGTCATATGTACAGCTCTCTGGTCTGCTCTAATAACGCCACGTCAACTAAAACATGGCTTTCGCTACGTTAGCAAATGCTTAAAAATGATTCGTTTAGCTTTAGCCTTTGCCCGATAGATGTGTATTCTAAAACCCCACCTACAGACACAGTATTGTTTCTATTGTTGCCTATATTTAAATTGTATATTAATAACTAAATAAAGTGTAATTAGCTGATACATTTTTTGTGTAAAGTGACGTTTTCCGAGGCAAGTTTTGTAGGCTGAACACTTTCTGTTAAGGCACCCTTATAAAGTAAAGTATTAGTTACACAACTATTTTACTTTGCTACTGTTAATAAATGATGCAGACTTGATGTTTATAACCCGTTATTAACGGCTTATTAACATGAACACCCGCAGAAGTGATGATCCAGTTGCATTATTAAAAAAAGAGAGGATAAATACCAGCCATTAGGATTGTGGCAACCCAAAATCTGTTGTCATAAATGGCTTGCAACTGATCTATAAAACATTAATATATTATTTATTGAGCATTAATAAAGACATTAGTTATAAATACAAAGTGGTACCAGGTGTATTCAGTGCATTTGTGTTCCAGAATGAGTGAACGGCTTGTTAGATGTATGGAGGTGCTACACGTGGCACAGCAGTGTGGAATAACGAGACGTGACAGTCCACATCCATGTCCTTTGTTTCACATGCTGTCCTTACTGCTGTCAATCTAAATGAAATGTGTTGATGTTTTTTTTTTTTTACTTTTCTTAACAGTCGGAACACCACATGAGAGATTACAAAGGGAAGGGGGTTCATCAGCCGAGACGCGTGACCGTATATCACCACGAGAACTCACGTCGTCACCTGGGACAATAGCACACCGGCAAGAATGATCAGTGTCTCTTTAGAAAAGTTAGTTTGTAATTTCAATTTTTCAAAAACTGTTGCTCTGTCTGCTTTTTCTTACCTGTTTTAGACCTCACCCGACCTTTTTGTAAGCTCCTTTAAACTGTACAGAGAAATTAAAGTAACTATGAAATGAAAGGAGACTAAGTCTTGTGTTTTCTTCATGCGAGTGACGGTATTAATATTTACAGAATTGAATTATGGACAAGGCAGGCCACAGGTCAGATGAGGTGTTCATTTTAACTTTTCATGAAGTAGTTCAGCTGCTAATTGTGTAAATGATGCTTTCCCTCAGGAGCTGCTTGTGATGTCTGTGTTTATTACAAAAAGCCTTGGCTGAGTGTGGGAGGTGTAGGAGCCAACAACATCGCATGCTGTAATTACACTGATGGCAATTAAAGTTTGCCTATAAGTACCCTTGTCCCCGCTTGTGGGATGTTCAGTGTTTAATGGCCATCATTAATTTAAATGGAAATCACACCGTACTGTATAGTAAGCAGTTGTCCTTATTTAAGGATTAGTCTGTCCAGATGTAATCCAGATGTGCTTGTTGTTTAAACACCAATCTTGTGTAACTGGAGGGGTTGCAATGTGAGTGCCTGGCTTGAGCGCAACAATGGTTTATATAGTTAAAAAAATCTACAACACATCAAATTAAGTTCCCTTAAAAAGGCCTTCGAAGGTATTAAAACGTTTTCAATTTTAATATTTTTTTCTTGTCTGCCATAGCAGTGATATCAGTTAAAACCTTTTTGTGTGAGATTGTGGAGACATTACATTATATTATCAGAGGTTTCCATACAGCAAACACTGTCACTACCGCTAACTGCAGTTGCCTGGAACCTAAATTGTCAATTTAGACAAACCTAATTGATTAATGAATCCACCCATTTTATGACACTTACATGACCCCAGGTTGTGTTGATTAATTATTGTGATATAATGCTGGAAAGCACTAAAAAACAAATGATTTAATCATACTTTCACTGTGGTCGATATGGTCATAAAATGGATATTAAAGTGCATTTTATGTGGTATTGAAAAGGACTTAAGTCTTAAATTTTACTTCGATAACTCTGCAGAAACCCTGTGAGTGACGCTATCAACAGGGACATCAAAATCTTGTGACTGAAGGAAAGTATGTTGCTTAATATAAATCTTAATATAAGCCTTTGAATTCTCTATTATACTAAAATATAAAAGTGACTCAAAAGCATTATACTTCCATGTTTGCAAGTAATGTAAATTTGGAGGTGAAATAGTGGCATAAAGTGTAAACTAAGTCCTCCAAACAGCAGAGTGATATAGAGTACTTTTCAAACCAAAATAGCCGAGCCAGTGCATTTCTGTGGATCAGTGGCTAATAAATCCCAATATTGTCCCAGAGATCACAAAGAATGATGGAGAGCTATATCACCTCCAACATTTGAAGTATTAATAGTGATGTCTGGTGCCGCAGATACAGTGGCACAGTGATTATTTAGTATTACAAATAGGGACAGGTGGATGTATGTTGGGAGACACTGCAACACGCTCACAGACTGAGTCGAGTAAATATAGCTGTGAATGTAAAGCTCAGGAATGTGACCAGGATAGCACAGACAGTCCAACCAGGCACGCAGAAGCTGCTGCTGGGGGAGTTCATTTGGTAAATGGACGCGTCATAGGATCAATCATTTTTAGTAAACCGGACATTAAACCAGCCGCTCAGTCTTCTCTACTCTACTGTTAACCAGACTTTCCACAGTTCTCATTAAAGCTACCAGTGGCTAAAATCACAAAGTTGTCTTAAGGTTTGTGAGTCACTGTCCTCCATATCTGCAGTGATTCTCTGAGCCTGTACCGAAAGGGACGATATCAGCTCCCCGCTAACGCTGTAGACTAAAGATTAACTCTAAGTTCTTACCTACGTGCTTAATGTGGTAATATTATACACCAAGTGATGAACTGAAAAATTAAGCAACCCAATAGAGCACTTTACAATCCTTTGAGGACTCCTTAAAGAGTTGTAATGGAGGTGCAGGGCAGATGCGGTGGGAAAGAACTCATCTGCTGTTATTGCTATTCGGCATACTTGTGTACCCTCTTGCATTCCAATGACTTAATTCAGATTCATACGTTTTGACATTTGAAAGGATTTACCTGCCACAGACAGGGGAGGCAAGTCAGAAAAGTATTGGTCTTTTCAATGGGATTAACAGACAATAAGAAAAATATAATATATTGCCAGTTTTATCTTTCAAATAAAATCCAAAAAACCTATAAAAGAATGAGATTGAAAGGAACTGTGAATGAGTCAACAATGAGAGATGGAGGAGAGATAATAAGAGTCATTCTCCACACAGACACTGGAGTATTTCTCTGCCCGCTTTAAAGGCAATATATTTAAACCGAAAGGCAGACACACACTGCACACCCCTGAGATAAATTGTGCTGAAGTATGAGGTTCATATGCAAAATGGGAATTTAATTTATTTGTCATTTTTCGCAATAAACAAGTACTTAACAATTTAAGTTCTCTCATTCTCTCATAGGTTTTCCCTTATTTCTTTTCTTTTTTTGTTTATTTGTATGTATGTCAAATCAACATAGTCCTTAAAGAATCTCAACTGTATTTTTCTTTTTCTTTCTTTATCCTCCTTTTTTCTCTCCCATTCTTTCACTCGATTACACGCCCTTACATGACTCTGTCTTCTGTCATTGCTTTTAATCACTGCCGTCGACAAAAAGAGACTCTATAGAACAGCAACATCTTTTCCGATGCTGTAGAAATGTCTTGACAGGCCGAGGCATACAGTGCATCATGTGCTCATCCATGTATGTGTAGCCTCGGGGGTTTGTTCCTATGCACGCTTTCAAGATGATTCAGTTGGGCACTCAGGACAGTGACACATGTTTGGATGAAACTAGTAGATTCATTCAGTATAATTAGTCATTAAGGAAGGCAAATGCAGACAGCAAAGGAAACTCACTGTTGGTTTCAGTTTGAATATCACACTGGGAAAAGTACATCTCCACATTAAAGCTAAAAGGAAAAGGAAAGACAGATAATGTTTGTACATTTTATTAATTCATGAAAAAGACCTTTTTATATATTAATTTTTTTCTGGGTTTGTTTCCCCAGTGTTGTGCATTTTCACAGTTTTCAATATTTGCCAGAACTGACCCATTTTCAAGTATTGGTGTAAAAGTCAAAGCTGAACAGAAGTACACAAACTGCTTTAACTATTTCAGTGCTGTATATGCGGAAAACAAACCAAACAAAAATGAGAAACATACATAGTCGCTCATTTTATCTTCTGTGCTACATCTGGGGTTGTGTTTCAACCATGGGGACTGTGTTGATTTAGTTTATGAAGGAAAACCACAAGATGAACTTTCCAATTTCATGGGATAGAACCACAAGTCAAAGTCAGAAAATGAAGGCTGGCGATTGTGAACTTGGGATGTCTTATTGGTTTAAATAAAAGGGTTTGTTGATTCACTGATGATTCGTGGGGAGTTCAATAACTACATGACGATCAAAAGCAAAGGAAGCAGCCCTCCCTTTCAACCACTTGGCTCAGCCCTACAAGCAGAACACACCACAACAAAGAATCTTCCACATGGCTACATTTTGCATTTGTAATGTTTCTCAGGAAATACAAATATGCGTGATGCATTTAATGATCAGAAACAACTGAAAACAGGCCTGGTATTGAATGCCAAGAGTTCATGAGTTACTAGCAATGTCCTACTGCATAGTTTTGGCGTTATCCAATTGTGGCACCTTTGGCCCTCCATACAGCAAACAAACAATGTGCCGTTTTGTTTTTCTGTGGCTTATTTAAGGAAGCACATAAAGCATTTATGAAGTTCTTCTGTTGTGTTAACATAAAATACACATCATTAACACATCCTAACAGATTCAGACACACACACACACACACACAGAAGACAATTAATGCCCTTATCCTACAATATATGCTGTTGATAGTTGACAGGCACCCCACTCTCTTTCACCTTAAAGCATGAATCACTTCCTGATTATTAGTAAACAGGTGTGTTTGTGCATATGGCTTTGTAGCATGTGCATGTGTTCAGACGGTCCACGTGCAGGGCTGATGAATGAGTTCTCACTGCCAATGTACTGCTATGACAATCAGATACCACACCAGGCCTGCTCCTTTCCCCCCAGGGTGTGTGTGTGTGTGTGTGTGTGTGTGTGTGTGTGAGCGTGTGAGCGTGTGAGCGGGCAAGCGCTGTCCCTGTTCTATGACAAGGACGTAACCTTTCATGCACTGTGTTTGTGTGAGAGAGAGAATCATGACTCAACAACAGCAGAAGCACATCAGTGGAACTCCTCATCCTGCCTAAGTCCCTCAAATGGGATTCAACACACACACACACACACGCTCGCATGAATACACACACACACGTGCATGTTGTGAGGGCGGGAAACATCTGCGTGTCAAGGTTTAATAACATTAAATGTAGTCCAGCTCAGGTACTATCCACGGTGTCCATGGGTCATTGCAAGACATGACGAAGCAGATACAAATACTACGTCAGGCGAGAGGTCCCCGAGTTTATAACATGAGCTTTCTCTGCTGCATTCAAAACAAACCACCAATTGAAATAACTTGTGCTTGACATCCAAGTTGGGCTTGGTAAATGTCACTGTTATTTTAGGCTGGCTATAATTTCTAAATGGATTTAATTTGTTGACACCCTTCATATTCATCCCGCCGCCTCTCGACTGTCTGCAGTACATTTTAGGACTTTGACAGCTCGCCTCACCCAAACACTTTGACCCTGACCTTTGCTGTTTGGCCTCACTTAAACCTCAACCATGACTTTATCCGGCCATTGCGTTGCATGACACCGACTCGGTGCAGTTCAGCCCATCTAGGGCATGCAAGTGTGTCACTGCAGATCTAATTATGACAGCAATCCCCCAACAGCCTCTTACTTCTCTTCTCCTTCTCCCTGCGACCCAGCCTGGAGCAAAGGCTATCGCGGTTGAGCCGAGCAGGAGTGTCTACATGTAGCCATGTGTAAGCTTAAAATGTAGTTATGATGTGAACAAAGCAGTTCAGTTTGTGGCATCAAGTGGACATCGGGAGTTGATGTTTGAGCTCTGGTTCAGCTAAGCTCTCAATATTGCATGTTAAATATGAAGCTAGAGCCAGGACACGCTTAGCTTAGCATAAAGCATTGAAACACCGACTGATTCCCCTTTTTTCCAGCCTCGTTAAGCTAAGCTAACTGCCGGCTGTAGTTTCGTATTTAGCTTACACACATGAGAGTGGAATCAATCTTCTCCTCTAAGTTTCTGCAAGAAAATGAATAAGCATATTCCCCAAAATGTCAAATTATTCCTTGGTAGAAATATCGGCCAAATCATAGTACTTGCCTAATGAGACATAATGTCCTAAAAAAAACACAAAACCTGTCCCGAGTTTGAGGGATAAAGGCTTTGTACAGTTGCTAGTAAGGAGACGCTGATGAACTGAAATAGCAGCAGCTTACTGATCTTTGTGAAATGCATGAGCAGGTGAGACTTGCACGTAAATTATTTCTTTGGTTTGACAGAAAACACAGAACTTGGTCAGAGCAGTGAGCTTGCAAGATGTTTGTAACATCTGAAAGTGAAAAACTGGCCATTAATAGAAAAAAAAAAACTTGCAGAGCTCATTAACAGATTCTAAAAGCTTATGTGTGCATAAATAACTTTATGCCCATATTTTGGCTTCTCTCTCTGCTTTTAAGTGTTTGGAGTTTGCAGCTGATGCACTTTTCAGAGATTAACAGCCAAACAGGCATCATCTCATTTAATGTTGGTGTCTATAGCTGACCAGAGCTCTTTCTGTATGCGTGTGAAATAAAGGGAGAGAAACCTCCACGTTTCTGCAGCGAGAGCTACAACTGGCAGGGCAGAGAAGTGGGTCATCTATATGCCAACCGAGCAGTCAGGATCAAACTTGCATGCCTCCTGCTCTGCTCTTCAGCCTCGACAACAGACCAAAGAAAGAAGAGGGGAAGTCAGGGGGAGGAAGAACTCTGGGGTAGGTGAGGATTACAGATGATTGAGGGTGAGAGACAAAACCACCGTTAACATGAGAGACATGTTTTGAGTTTTAATATTACAGAAAGACAAGGGGTGTTATTGTTTTGAAGGAGGGCAACAATTATATATAAAATGTGTATAAGATTGTCAAGACTGACAGCCCAGCAAGTATCCTGCTGTTTTCATTCTCCAGTTATCAAGTCCCCAGTTATTTCTCCTGTCTGTGGCTGCTTATTAATCAAAGTATTGATTGTTCAATGTGAGCAATGCAAACACAGTTACTCACTGTGGCCAGACAGGATGGATGCTACGAGAGAAGGGAAGGAAGTGAGAAAAGGGGCCCTGAGATGGAGTGATACAGAGAAAGGAAAATAAGTGTTCTGATGTTGAAAGCGATGCCTATAAACAGAATAAAGTGAATTAAATGAGGTTAGCTGAGGAGTGCCTTTGAGTACTTTGTGCTCAAGTTGTTATTGCACATTATTGTGCTGAGTGCTATTGACGAGGGTTGGCTTCACTGGTATCAGTACAGAGCATCACTTCTGTTGCATAACGCACTTGAAACACAACTAGTTAGTCGGGTTGTATAACTGTGTCTACGCATAATGCTGGTTGTACTCGTGAGACAATACATCTGTCATGTAAATGCAACTGAACATAAAAGCCTTCAGACCCGGGTCTTCTTCTGTGGTATCGTCCCTGTTCTAAACCCACACATTCCAGCACCAACATGTCTGGAAGAGACTGGACAATTGAGCAAAAATACTGCATTGCACTGTGTTTAAGGCGAAAAAGTTTGCAATGGGAAGCAATGTAAACTTAAGGCAGCATGGATTGAATGTCTTGCATGTTTTTTAAAAAAAGTCCTAAAATCTAGTATGTCACCCAATGCAACAACAAACAATTAAATGCACTCTTCCCAAACCATAAATAAAAACACAACTGGTATTCATACACAAGGTTTGTGCATATCCATGCGTGTAGCATGTGTGCAGACATGGTCATGTAAATACTTAAAATCCACCCACACTCACAAACCCCATATCACTTGGCCCAAAACAGCCAAAATATAAAAATTGAAATGAAAAAACAAAAGAAATTATTTTGTTCTTCATTTTTGCAATGATTTCATTTAGCACAGTGCGACCCGACCCAGTTTGAAGGTAGAATGGTTGCAGTTTGTTCACTCCAGTTTCAAAAGTGTGTTCAAGCCCCCCCCCCCCCCCCCCCCAACCTCAGAGCAACAGCTGGTCTTCTTCTCAGAGGTGGTTTCGTTTGCCCGTTTTTCTCTCTGTCAGTCTCTTTTGAAACATAAGAGAGAAGAATATAGAGGCAAAGAAAATAAGGGAAAAGGGTTAAAGCAGTGAGAGCTGGTGACGAACAGGAACAAAAGAAAGAGAAGAAATAAGAGATGATACGGTTCAGGTATCCAAGGCCAGTCTGGTCAGTGAAGCAGGTCAGTATTTGGGTGGGATCACCACCATGGGGTCACCATTCTTTGGCCGCCACATCAGCACCTGGGCGTCATTGGCGTTGGGCTTGACCATGGCGTTAGAGGAGATGGGCTCATTCTTGCCCAGGATCTTGGGCTGTTCCTGGGCCACGGGCTCGGTCAGAGCAGCCCTGTGACCCAGAGGCTTCTCTGGGTCCACTTGGATGTGAAGCCGCATCCTCCAGCGGATTGTCTGCAGCACAAGTGTCTCTGAGGTGGCCTGGTTGATGGCCACCAGCCACGTCGTAAAGCTCTGGTCGCGGCGGATGCTGCTAAGCTGAGGCACGTTGCTGTCGCTGACGGGCACGCCCCAGGTCACGCTGGGGTAAAAATTGTCATTCATACTAACAGTGAACTTGGTGTCCTTCTTGGTGGGGCCTACCACAGTGCAGGTCTCCGTGGTGTTACCGTACCACGGGTAGTTCACCCCATCCGAGTCGCTGATGGCCTGGATTTTGCCATCACGCAGGTCGGGGAGCTCCCAACTCGACCTGGAAGTTAAAAGTCACAGATGAGGATTTACCCAGAAATGGAGCTTTTGTGGCTGTTGTGATTAATTGCACTTTAAATTTGGTCTATTTATAGTTTTGGTCATCATGTCTATCGGTTATAATAACTGACGGGGCAAGAAACACTAGGGAACAACAATCAAGCTGTGTTTTATTCAAACCACTTCCTTTGGAAGCGAGCATTCGTGAAATGTATAATGTGGCGTAATTGCACAACTGCATGCACACACAAGTGCACTACGCCAAAGTTAAACCAGGAAATTGTAAACTGACATAGATGTTTGAAACTGTTAGTTTCATAAAAATTATTTAAATCTGATGTCATGTCAACAGAATGCAAGAATAAAATACTGTGACACACACAGCGGGCGGCACTGAACTGCTCAAGTGACCTGACACCTCTGGTCTGTCCGTCTATGGATTTTCTGCCCGCAGCAGGAATAAGATTACCTTTCATTCACTGAGGCCGAGGATCAGCAGGACGGACGAGATAACAGTGTGATCACCAGCCACATGACTTCCTGCCTGCTTGGCCTGGTCTCGCATTCTGATTTATGTATTCACCCAGGGGGTGAGATTAGCATGTTATGCATGATAATAGCTGGCCCTTGTGCGTGTGTGCGTGCGTGCAAGTTCTCTTCTTAAAAAAAATATCACTCAATCCTCTCAACGGATGCCTCCAAAACAATGTGCAGTGATTCTCCATTTTGTCAGGAACTCAGACGATATTTTAACAGTGAGCACATCAAGCAGAGCCGACTGCACACAGGTGCGATGGGGAGTCGTCCACCCGCTGAGAAACTGTAATCATGAGTAGAGAAAGCGTTGCAGAGATATGGCTCACTTCCTGTTTTTTGTCTTCACTGCCTGCTTCGTCACAGCGAAATGGTCTGACATAAGTGCTGTGAGTGTTTGTGACAGAACCGCAAGGATGTTGAAAAAACATTCACTCAAAATATATAGATATATATATTCATGTATGTATATTCAACTGCATCACATTGTGACTCTTGAGTCAGTTATTGCAAATGTTACAATGCACTCAAGCACAGTGATTCCCAACCAGGGGTAGGTACTCAGCTCAGGGAGTACTACTGCAGCTGCCAGGGGGTACTTGGAAAGATCGTGGATTATGATTTGACAAAACAATATATGTATCCACAGATTGATTGAGCTATAACACCTGAGCACCACAGGTTGTGACTGAGAGTGTGTGCAAACTAGTTCGCAAGAGAGCAGCCTAAACAGTTAAAAGTAATGGATGGCTGAAATAGATAGCAAACATTTAAAGGATTATAAATAGTTTAAAGTGTTAGCTACACAGATTGTGGTTGGAATAGTTAGCCAAAGAACGGATAAATGGTTGATTCGTCCAGCTTCAGCCACTGGTAGTACATTGTAAACTTGACCAGACTAAAAGAAACACTGAAAGTTCAATTGTATAAAATATATATTTTTTAACAATATCCCCTTTTATATAGTTAATAGTGTTAAATAACATCCAGTTTAAAATCAAATGAACACATCTGGAACATGACTTTCATTGAGAAATCGTGTATCTACTGAGCAACATGGAAACATAGCTGATTTCCTGTTTCTGCAACTTTGCCGCAGCATTCATTTGATGTGCCTCATCAATTCTGTTGATGAGGCACAATGACAGATGGCGAAGATTGGACCAACTTTGTAGGAGTAGAAATTAAGAAATAGGGTGCCAATGCAGTTAATGAATCAGTTGCAGCATGCGTAAGCCTCACCACCTGTGTGTGTGTGTCGTGTGTAGACTACCACACGGCTCTACCAAGAATATTGGCAGGAAGTTCCGTCTGAAATATGAATGTCTCGCCTTAACGTTCATTTTAAGAAACATTAGAGCTAATGCAAATCCCATCAAACTGTTACAACAGATAACACTCGCTTCTTTTTTAGTTTCACTTCTGCCACAGCTCCTATTTTTAGCACCTTGACATTTTTAGGGCAACACAAGACGCCTCATGTAACCAACATATGCCTGTTGATAAATACACACATCCTGCTCAACCGTTCAAAACTGTACCACAGTAAAGCCACTCTAAAAGACGTGGTACGACAAAACAGGGAGGAAAGATGATGAACGTGTGCAGAATCCAGAGCACGTCATCCGAAAGCCAACAGAGAAATCATCCACATTACCGTCTTCAGCCGTTCGGTCCAATTACAGCACGCTGAAGGTTTATTGCCATCAAAGAAACTACTTAGTATGATAGTCTCAGCAGTGAGAGCAGGGCCCGTCTCTTGCATCCTGAGAGCGGCTTCAAAAATGAACATAAAGTATAGGTGGCCTTAATGTGGTTGTGAAGTTTAACGACTTTAATACCGGGGTATGCGATGATATAGAAAGTACATTTTTTTAAGTGTGACGGCTACGTGGGGTAGAATGTAGATGTTGGTGATCAGTCTTCTTTGTCTATGTGGGTTGTCTGTATTTATGATTGTGCTGACATGACTTCGGAGAATGCTATCTCTTAATTGTGTATTGTTTGGACAGAAAATGTCGTGCCTTTGGAGCTTTGTTCCTATAAGCACATATACTTACACACTACTTTGCAGCCCGTTTGTTTGTAGTTAATACAATCTTTAAAGGAATCTTTTACACCTTGAAAGATGAGAGAAACTTTAAAATGTTCTGTCTATAATGTGTTTCAAAATTGGACTTTTCTGAATGCGTCCATGTTCCTTTTATACGAACAGTACAGCACTAACAAAAAAAGAACTTGACAAAAGAGCATGGCAATTCAAGATAAAAGAGTAAATATTAAAGCTTGGATGAAAAAAAAGCTATTACTGTAAACACAAACGCAGTTTACAAAAGGCATTGATCATACTGGACTTTTAGAAAGTAATGGAGGACTTTCTCTATCTCTCTCTCTCTCACACATATACACACACACACGCACACATGTAGGACTATACTGAGTTTGGGGTGTTGGGGAGGGGACTGTGTCTCTAATCTTAGACGTGCAGCTGCAATGTCTACAGATAAAGCATGTTCTGGGTACATGTCAGCTTGCCCACTACAGGATATAAGAATGCTACATTTGTGTACCAATATCGCACACACACATACACACTCTCACTTTGAAAAAAGAGGAGAAAGAAAGGGACAGAGAATGAGAAAGAGGCCTATTATCTGTGTCATGAGCATTTTTTCTTAAAGCTGATTTTGCCCATGTTTGTCACGGCTAATGCAAGATAACTGTGTATTGACAAGTGCCCTGCTCTCATATCTGTCAGGTTTTGAAGTAGCCTGCAGGCCTGCAGCCACAAGCCCACATAAGATAGCTCAGCTACTGATTGAACATTAAAGTTCACTTTCAGACAGATCAATTTATTTTACTTATCTTTCTGAATACAGATATTAATGTGTAATATGTTGATTGCACGGCACAGACTGATGCTGGCGTTCCACTGGGCAACTCAGATGCAACCATAGTCAAGTTTCACGAGAATATTTCCATTGAACAATGTGTTCAGAATGATGTCTAATATGAAAACAGGAACGCCAACACACTCACAATGACTTTTTCAGCCTAGTTCAAACAAACTATCGTGTAGATCTCTATTTTTGGGAGATTTCTCCAAACGTGTCTCGTGATTTAATCAGAGTTTGGTGGTACAAAGATAATAGATTCATCGTTTCAGTCATTTTTTACTCTTTCTCAGGTTCCAGCAGGAGTTGCTGCTGCTCTTTGTCGTATTGGATAGTAATATGAGTACATTTGAAAATGTCTCCTTGGCTCTGAGAAGTTTTGACTGCCATTTCTTCAAAAATATTTTACATTTCATGGAACAAAAAATTAACTAATTAATAGAAGCAGAACAATTCTGAATTGTGGAAGAGGTGACATCAAATGAACCTAACCAAGCTTTAATGGCTTTATTCACCAGTAATAATTCTCCTTAAAATAATATTTGTCATTATTGCCTGGTCCATGAGTCTCAACCAAATGTGCTCAACACATGGGCATCACCTAACCATCACCTAATGATGATACTCACATCCCCTTGTTTCCATACGTATTGTAGAACTCCATGTGGTTACAGGCTTGAATCCAGCCAATGGTCCATGTCTCTTTACCGGCTACTGGCGGCACTAGGACCCGGGCATAAGCTCGGAAGTGCGGTGTCCTGTAGCGCAGGACCACGCTGGATGACTCGTCGATGCTGGTAGGGTTTGGGTCGATGGAAGTGTTCACCTCCACGACGATGATACTGTCTCGGAAACTCTTGGGCTTACACCTGATACTCTGGATACAGCCCATTGCATTAAATAGTAACACAATCCACAACAACGTCCAGAGGTCTGAAGAAGAAGAAAGACGCATGGAAACAGCAAGAAAATCACCACAGGTGGATCCACATCATGTTTTCCAGAAAAAAGCTTACCAGATTGAAAAGTGCTTATTCATAGCAGACTGTCTCAGAAAGCCATTCATCTTTGATGCAAAAACTACTTTCAGAAAAGAAAAAGAAGACAGGCCTAGGATATCTTCATATTTGTTGAGCGCATGCTTTCCGGTGCGTAAACGCAACTTCATCAAACAAGTGCAGGTACAATAACTTTCCTTTATCCGTGCACTGATGTTTTCATGCTGTCAAGTTACAAGTCATCGCTTTCTCAATGCGCTTTTATCACATAAGGACTTGACCTTTTTTGGCGACACGCATCCAGTGGAAAGATGCGCGTAAAAGGTTCCGGTTAATTATGAGCTAAATAATTAACAAATACTACTAATGTTACATCTTGGCGTCATGTTCTCTTTTGTGTGATTCTTTACGTCACTACCAGCTCATCGCTGGACCATTCAAAGGCTAATGCTCTCTGTCCAGCTGGTGACAGGAATCATAATCAAAAATGTTGTGCTGGCCAGTGCACGCGCGGACAGTTACAAACGACTAATGGCAGCGCAGGGGTGACGCTCATATTATGTGGAGCAGCCTTATGTCCATTTAATCAGCAATAGCCTCAATTCCTCACAATAAAAAGTGTAATTTAACGATGGAAGCGCGTTACACTGAACGATTTTATACATGTGCGGATTAACGGCTCGTGCAGTGCAATTGCATGAATTGTGGTCTATTTTTGGCTGACAAAAATAACATGCAAAAAAGTCTACCTATAAAACAGTGCACTGGAAAGTGTCTAGTGTCTGTAGCAGGGTGAAATCCTGGAGAAATTCAGAGTGAACAGCGGCACACACAGTTTCTTCGGTCCGAGAGGTAATTCCGTTATCTCCTTCACAGTCGCTCCCGTTATTTGCAGCTGCAAATTATTTCACCGTCCCACAGGGAGAGGTAGCCTTTCCACAAGCATTGCAATCTAGTCGAGTTTCATCCACGCGACATCCAAAGGACACCGCCGGGTCAACTTTATCACCCATTTCACCGGATCCATTCTTAGATTTTTACAAAATAAATAAAAACAGCCTATAATGCCTCGAAAGGGAGAAAAGATGCCAGCTGTCACATAGTTCGACCGAGCCGACAGTTGCAGCCCTGTCTGTGATGGGATGCAGTTCAGCCGAAATTCCTGCACAAGCTGTCATTTCTCCGTGCTCGTCCCATCGCTGCCACGGCAGGTTCACCCCGCTACGTATTGGTCTATTTCAGCTGCCTGGGAAGCAGCTTTATAAGTATCGTTGAGGCGACACTTCCGCTCTGGGTTGCAGGCATGCCGGGAAATGTAGGCGCAGGGGATTTCAGCCTGATACAATTATAAATATTTTAACAGTTCACCTCAAACCACCTTCTAGGCCTTTGTGTGATGTCGAAAATTATATTTTGTCCCTTTACATATGCACGTTATAATGTTATTAATAATAATAATAATGTATTCTAATTATTAAAGGTTATAGTCTTTGTGTAGTCTTTGTGTGTGTCTTTGTGTTTCTTTGTGTAGCAGTGGCATTTGTTTACTAACTTGATCACATTCATTTAAATAATTAACCTGGGGATAAATATACAATAATGTGAACTTGTGCATATTTATGTATTTTATTTATGTTATAAACAATGTTTATATGTAATGTAATATTCAACTGGAATTGCCATCAACATTCATGCCAATGAAGTTTATTTGAAGTTTATTTATTTCGGGGCAGGCTGGATATGTCTGTGATCGGTCATGATAGGTAAGAAATAATCTATAAGATCTATGGTCTGACGATCATATTTTGATTATGTGGTGTGATTTTATTTTTTTTATTAGCTTTTTGTTTGGGAGCATTGTAGCACTTTGCCAATCCCCCCCTCCTCCCCCCCACCCCCCCTCCCC
>NW_022280053.1:4885411-4890143 GCF_004355925.1 Anarrhichthys ocellatus
CCTCTCTCTCTCTCTCTCTCTCTCTCTTTCTCTCTCTCTCTCTCTCAATAAAGCTGACATCACAATAGGGTGCTCCTCGGTCCTGCTACTGTTTATTTAAGCACCTTGGACAACTCCGCTCCACAGCAGAGAGCACTGCAGAGGTGGAATCGGGTTTATGCGTAAACTACGTAAAATCCGCACGGAAGTACCGAATGCTGCACTGTGGCTGGGCTGCCTCGTCTTCGCCCTTTGTTGGGGATGTTGTGCTGACGGTTAACCGTTTCAGGGTTTTGCCCGCGTCGCTTTATGCTAGATCCCCCCCATCTCTCCTTGCCGCCAGGATATCAGAGGTGTTATGGAGGCAGATTTAGAGTGATGCGTTGTGCTTCGTATTCATCCTTCGCTTGGTAAGACGACACCGTGTGTTGCGTATTTCTTGCACATTTCCTACGCTGAGCCTGTTGTTGTCAGCAGTACGCGCAGTAAAAGCACCTGTTTACCGTGTGATTGTGCCATGCTGTGGCGTAACGAGACGCTCATGTTGTTATTTTATCTCCATGCTGTAGATCGGGTTTCACTGGATTGGCCGAGGCGAATGCCATTCAATAGGTCTCTCCCAGCGTGCATGGGCTGCGGTATAAACAGCATGGCCATCGCACATTCCAGTGATTCTAAATATATCTATTAAGGCCACAGGAGGGGGAGGACTTGTGTAGGGGGGTTTATCCTGGGACGTTTCACTGTCGTGGTGAACTCGCACCACTTGAATCATCTTCAGGAGATTGACAATCGGCTGCTGCGCCCACAGAGGAGAGCTTGGCCCTATCCAAAACAATGCCCTCGAGTTACAATGTGAGATCTAGGGCGCGGGAGAGAAACAGCGTCCTGAGCAGACCGGAGTTCGTATCCCTGAACCAGCCTCCCCGCGGCGGTGGCGCCGTCGGCGGCGGCGGTGCTGGCGGCCCCTCCGAGAGCCGAGGCGGCGCAAGGCGACCGGGTCAAATCAAGCACCAAACAAGCCAGCCGAGTGAAGAGCCCGCCGACAATGGCACCAAAATGCCAGAGGAAGACTGCATGCAGCTGAACCCTTCATTCAAGGGGATAGCGATTAACTCCCTCCTCGCCATCGACATCTGCCTGTCCAAGCGCATGGGGGCGTGCGCCAACACGTCCTCCTCCTGGGGAGGCTGCCGCTCCATGGTGGGCATGTTGGCGCTCACGGGGCACGGCATCACGTGGATCATTGGCACTATCGTGTGCCTCACGAGGAGTAACACTCTGGCAGGGCAAGAGGTGCTGGTCAACCTGCTGCTTGGTAAATGCCACACCACACTCACCATCTAACCAGCTCCAAAACTTTCAGTAGCAGTTCGGTACCCAGAATGCACCGCACAAGAGAAGCAAGTCACTAGAATGGCATGCGCTCACAACCTTCTTTCCCTTTTCTGGGTGAAGCTATAATTCACATTCTGTCTTTGGCCTGTGAAAACAGCCAGCTGTGTCAACCTCCACTGTGTTGTAACTGCAAAAAAATGCTCCAGCCATACAGTAACATACATTTTTAATAAGGGTTCATAAGTTGCATTTTGAATGATTAATACATCTTTTGTTTTGTATATATAGATCTTGGGATTAAAAACGGGTCTCCACAACATGAACACCTACAAATTGTACTTATAACTGACTTATTACTGCTCTATAAAGTATCAATGAATGTATTATTTACCATTATAAAGCCATTGGCTAAAAGGTTTAAATATAAGGTATGGCTTGTTAGAAAGTGGTACCAGTTTGTGTTTTCAAACTCAGACACTTAATGATAGAAAATAGACCTTGTGCATCATTCTGATTGGCATGTTATACACATTGTGATGATTGTTCCTCAGCAACAGAGAAAAGAAGAAATATCAGCAAAATTCAGACTTTGGAAGAAGAACAAGACAGAACGTCAACATTTTTGTTCAGTAAAGTCAATATGATGTATTAAAGGGGAGGAGTTTAATATTGCGTTTTTTCCTGGTGTTGATGCAACTTCTTATTATGAGTTACACTGTACCAATATGTACTGTAACAATAGATGCCATCCATCAAGTACTGACGCAAAATGACAAATATGTCCAAAGTATTTTCTGCAGAGTTGCATCCTACTTTAAGCTCTGATTGGAAGCCAGTAAATCTCTGGATTTAGGAGACTGTTGCATTGTGTTTTTGACATTATTCAGCCACAAATGCGTGTTCATTATTTGTCGCTCCAGGATCATTTCTAGTCTATTGAGGTCTGTCTGGAGAAAATCTACGAACATGCTGAACAGTGGTGGGGAATTAATATTTAACGCTGACTGAAATTCTGTTTTGTTTTCACCTAACAGGGAAGTAATCAGCCCAGACTGGACTGTCAGGTTTGGTTTAATTCAATCTACTGCCATCAGCATATAAACTGCAGTGCAGAAATATTTCCCATACAGTGTTTTGAAATGACTGGGACTGTCGACAAGACTACTGAACATGTCCGAGACTCCCGAAGCAGACCTTGACTGTGCAGAGGATGTTCTCATCTTTATCAACCGAGGTGTAGCTCTGCTTTGGTTTCTTCTTCTACTGTGTAACTTAGTTACTCCATATATATACATTCATTCAAAAAGGAAACATTTAGCCAACTAGTAGATGCTTCAGGTATGCAGATGTGATTGCAACATAATCCATGACATCACTATCGTTGCTTCTCCAGATGAGATCAGATAAGTGAGGCTGGTGTACTCTGAATGCCCAACTCCTTGTACTGTCTTTGAGGCCTGCATGGATGATGACGGTAACAAACAGACATGACTAGATTTCTCTTCCACCCCACTAGCCTGCCTTTATTTTGCGCGTGGCTGGTTGAGTGTGCATAAAGATGGCAGGCTTGAACAGAAGTTAAAGACAGCAATGGTAGGGATATTTTTGGGAGTGCCATGGAGCTATAAAAAGCATCTGCAAATGTCCGGTATGTGGGCTCAAAGCAAATGCTAGACGGTATTGTATGCCTTATTGGTTATTCTTGGTCCCCAAGATATCTGTTTACAGATGTACTATAGTTGTTTTCTGCTTTATTTGAAGACAGCGAGTCCACTGAGGCAGTTTGTTACTCTTGGATGTTAATTATCTGTACAATAGACTTATCACTATTCTTCTGTCCTGAATTGTTTACAGATTTATCAAAACTCAGAGTCTTAATCTTTCACCACTGGAATTGTCTAGGTTATAGCATTTCATACATTTTTTTTAGCCTATTTAATAACTCTCTTTTTTCCCCCACAGCCCTCATTGTTGACATCCTGACGGTGGCTGGAGTCCAGAGGCTGGTGAAGCGCAAAGGACCTTGGGAGATGGCACCGAGCTTCTTGGACTGCATTGCGATGGACCTCTACTCCTTCCCCGCTGCTCATGCCAGCCGGGCCGCCATGGTCTCCAAGTTCCTGCTATCTCACCTGGTCCTGGCTGTGCCGCTACGCATCCTGCTGGTGCTGTGGGCCCTCCTGGTGGGTGTGTCCCGGGTGCTGCTGGGGAAACACCACCTAACTGATATGGTGTGTGGCTTTGCGCTGGGCATGCTCCACTTTAGCTTGATGGAGACGGTGTGGCTCTCATCAAGCACCTGTCAGAATATTATTTCCATCAGCACGCTCAGCTGGAGCCCCTTTTTCTGAGCTTTTGATAGAAGGCTATGCTTGCACACAAGGCTTATTTGATACACTAACCTCACAATGTCAGGGACTTAGCTCTGATGGAGTTATTTTTGTAAAGGTTTGAAGTTCTTATCGTAGGGTGTGAATAGAGAAGCATTCATATTTAGGAATCAGATGCTGGCTTGCATGTAACACCGAAGACAGGCGGGTCGCAAGACATCACGAAACCTTCATAATGCTTCACAAATCCTAGTAGCTTCAGTCAAACCTACTAAAACGCACCTCTACTGCTCCTTAACATTAATTAAGTGCTGACGATAAAAGGAGAATTAAGACAACTGCAAACTCACAATGATTTGGCCATAGGATTTTTGAAGATTTCTTTCCTTGTTTTCGATTTGTGATTCTCGTGCAGTATGAAAGCTGATACCATTTATCCATAACTGAACCCCTTTCTATTCAACAAATCCTCTCTTCAGTCTCTGTGCCGCTTCCTCTTTGCCATCTTACTTCCCTTTACGTCCTCCTTCCCTGCTATCTCTTCCTCTTTTCTCATTTGTTTTGAATATTCACGTTTTTCTTTTTTGGAACAGTGATATAATTAAACTACGTTGGACACTGAATAGTTTGGTCTGAGGCTATACTATTGGATGTAACACAAAACTATTTAAAGTGGATGTTGCTTGGATATTCCACATTCTTCCTTCCTTGGCATGACTATTATGTTTGTATATTTCTGACGGGATTCTGTTCTTCTTACCGAATGTTTATCAAATATGAACTTTTTGGATGCCACTGAATTTAGCTGCTCGTGTAAAACAAATGTCACACTTGCGCAGAATTGATTATTTTTCTCATGGGGTCAAGTATCATTTCCTTATAATGTGCCATTTATGCTTTAATGAGTTTAATGTTTTTTTTATCGCAGCTATTTCTCCTCAGCTCTTTCATTTCAGGCTGCTGCAGTCAGCACATCAACCTAAAAGATGCTTATCTATGGTCAATGATGCTGATTCTGTGCCCCACAAAACAACTGAAGTGTGTGTGTGTGTGTGTGTGTGTGTGTGTGTGTGTGTGTGTGTGTG
>NW_022280053.1:4890153-4939410 GCF_004355925.1 Anarrhichthys ocellatus
GTGTGTGTGTGTGTGTGTGTGTGTGTGTGTGTGTGTGTGTGTGTGTGAATATTGGCATACAAAGTAAAAAATGTCAGTTAGAAATATCAGTTTTGAACAAATTATACTTTTATTTTCTAAATATTTTTATGGACCTTTGAATGAAACCCGCTGTTTTTTTTTGTTGCAAACTTGTTTTGTGGTTTGATGTGTAAATACAGCTTTTTGTCGCCTACATTAGTTTGCGTAGTTCTGTACAGGGATCTGTATTTCATGTTTGTACTTTGTCTTTTTCCAGCATTAATAAAATGAGGCGGGCTGTCAGTAAAACGTGGATGCCTGTGTTTTTTATTATTTTTTTGTTTGTTTTTATTTTCATTTTCAGGGTGAACGGTGTAGGTGTGTGGTGTTGTCATGCATCTGTTCATCTGCAATACTCAATACAATACAATACAAGGTTTTTACAAATGTCTTAAAATGAAATTTGGGTGAATCTGCGAGATAGAATGAGGAAAACATCATTTGTTAAATGTTAATGAATCAGCTGAATGCTATAGGAAGCTTAACTGCTTTATTAGGCGGGTTTCCACAACAAATTGTTTTGATCGCTTCAATAATCACATGGACTGTTAAGAATCACATGCTGGACTACTTGGTCAGCAAAAGAATAAAGAAGTATGACACCCAAAGTCATGAGACAGCTCTGACATGCGGCATTATACACTTTCTGGCTGTGGTAAACAAAAGGGGAAATTATTGCTGCAAAATATATATATATCCTACTTGTTACACAAAACAGAAGCTAATGGAAATGGTTAAAAGCATTACATCCTTACATCAACCTAAAAAAGAATTGTGAAGATCCTCTATTACATCTCTGCACTTGCAGTGCAACTGTGAAGCCGAAAGAGTGCTCTGTTCAGTATGCAAAGTAGGGTTTCACTTGACATGAAGCTTAAGTGCTTTTATCAACATACAGTGTTTCAGCCTTAGTCTCACGATTGCCTGTTAACTGCATACACATCATTTTAGACCAAATAGTTTATTTGACTGGGAGAGCAAACATGAATGATGCAACAATATTTCTGAAAGTCATTAAGTCTGTGTCTCTTCACAGCCTTTAACTCTAGTTTCCTGTCACACAACTCTTACCACAGAAAACAGACAGGAAACAAGAGCAATGCAATGTTGTGTTCCCTGAAACGGTTCAAATAGCAGGAACAGAAACTGCTTCAAAAAAAACGTCTGGCAGAGTCAGAGGGGAAAGAGATTCAGCAGTCAAAGATTTGTGTTTGTTACCTGATTAAGTGTGCATTGTTAGACATCAGAACAAGTTGTGACCACCTACAAATATCAAGGCATCACAAATAATCAAAGCCTTTCCTTCAAATGTCATATTGATTCTCTTTTAAGGACCTTCTGTGTCTCAATGACATTACCTGCCTAAAAATAACAACAACAAAAAAGCATCACTATATTAGAGCTTGTCCCAGTACAGGTTTGTTTGATTTTACACCCAAATCAAGGCTATACAACCCTGCATATAATGTACCCAAAATATCCCTGTGGGTAAGAACTGATAGTGCTTGCAGGTCTGTTTCTGCACTGACTCAACAGATGCCACACTTCCTGCTGCTGTGTCTTGATGCTCTGTTTGTGTCATGCTCTGAGGAAACATTAGACTCCACCAGTTCCCAGGTGCCACTGACCTTTGTGTATGCTGTAGGTATGTAGCTCTGAGCATGTTTTATTGCCAAACAGGTATTCTGGAGATTGTCAGTGACAAAAAAATAAAAGCAGTTGTCACTAGTCTGCAAAATAGCTTTATAAAGATTTAATGAACTTACAAAAAAAAATAGGGTTTGGGCCCCATTGGAGTTAATTATGTGTTACACTAGAAACATCTTATAGGCCCACTGTTATCTGCTTTAATAAACATTTGTTTCAATTCATCATTCTTAGCTTGTGTCCAGTTTAAGTCAGTGCAATGTGACTTTTGTTAAATATCTGCAAGGGCAACATCAATATTACTGACTTTTTTAAAAAAAGGACACAGTGAGTGCTGGTGGATCAGTATATTTGCAGCCATTTAAAAGGAATGGTTGATGAAGGGTAAGACAAGTGCTCCCTCTAGAGGGCTCTGCCTGTCTTGGCTGTTATGAGCACTGGCAATGCTGTGGAAAGATCTTGTTTTTACTTATAACAGACCCTGATCTTTGAATATCAGCCAATTGAGTAAAAATGCAGGATACAGAGAAAAAATCATTAAATTCCATTTAAAGGAAATGTGATCATTGAATCTGTTGCTCTAGATTTGAATGCTCCGCATCTCTGTTTCATGCTCATTCCCTAATTTCATCCCTTAATTTATCTTTTTTCCTACTGTTAGTGGTGAGAAAATTAGTAATTAAGTAGACAAATGAAAAGCTAGAATAAAGATCATATTGTTTTTCCTTTTCCTTTTTTTGATGGAAATATTTCAACTGACCAAAAAACTAATTTTCTGTCGGAGATCAGTCATAATAGTAAAGAGTCAGTCACACCTGGAATAAAATCACAGCTATAATATGATTAAAAGCTGTCTTACATTTCAGTTAATTTCAATATACATTTAAGATGTATTCTCAACATATCTTTTTATGTATTCTGCACACATCTTTTTATTGTTATTATTATAAAATATTATAAAGTGAATTTGTTTGCTGTTTGCCTTTATTCGAAAGAGATCAGGACAGAGGTAGAGGGGTAGAAATGCAGAAAGGACCATGTACATGGGGTGTCAGATGTTATTTATTGCAGTTAATAGTAATGGCCTACTCTCATATATTTATATATAAATAGAAATTAACACTAGAGGAGTTGACTCTACCCTACCTACCCTGCCGTTGTCTACCTTATCACCTAATCCCTGGGTGCTCCCTATTTAATCTCATATTATTATTTTAATTAAATGTTAATAGGCCTGCAATGACATTTACAGCAGTTTGTAAGATACATTTTTTTTCATAAATGATGATTGAACATTGCTAAAATGAATATGATGTTCCTGTAGTTGCTGGAATCAACCAGCAGGGGCGCGTGTTGTGTTGTGCCAAAGACGTTTTGGTGACGTATGACGTTTGTCGCGAGCCGAGCCAGCCTACACACAGCCGTGATCATTTCCAGGCCGGGTAGAACCCCAGCAACACCGCTGAAATCGGTTCAACCTATGAAGATTGGGCTTTTCAATCTCCATCCATCCTTTGAATAGACAACATTTTGTGGAAATATATCACCGTCACTGATCCGAAGATACACTAAGCCGTTGAGTTGGTGAGTTATGGAGGCAGGTGGTTGTGTGAAAATATCCCAATTTTGCTTGTCTTTCTCCGCTGCCCAGTTTTATTGTTGCTTTGTTCTGGGCAGCAGCCATTTTTAATCGCCTTGCCCTACATTCCCATCGCTGTCGTGAGACCGTTCTGTAAAAAAACAACAACGAACGGTTGAAAATGTTAACATTGGTCTGTGTGTTTACAGCGATTTCCCTTTAAAAAAACAGTGTGTTTTAATATTGCCATGCACAAATGTGAATGCTGTGAAAACTCCAGGCCTACCAAGGTTGTTTTTGAAACACTAGCTAGAGTGGAAGTTAAACGGCATCGCTGTTTCGCTAGTTTTTGACTGGCGAAGCTAGCTAATGTTAAATAAGAACAAGTGGCTGTGTGTTGTGATATCTACGTGCTAGCTTGGATATACAACAAATGATGAATGCATCCGTATGTTCACAGTCTAATACGTGGTAAAATAAATAAATACGATATGACACACAGCTCCCCAGAAGCACAGCCACTGTTGGCCATGTTTACATAGCCCCTGACTTCAGTCACCAGCTAGCATATCTGACTAGTGATGGCTAGCAACAGCACTTACGGTCCCTTTTTGACGTTTGTGTTACGTTTCAATTCACCGTAAGTTAACGTTAATATTCGTTTTGACTTAATTGCCTGCTAAATAGACTAGGCCTCTTTTTTGTTTTTATATTAACGTCAGTTGTTTTTGTTGTTGTGCAGCGAACTGGCTGGTGTGTAATATGCTGGAATTAGCATTAGCTTCCAATGAGGTAACGACACCCACAGCTAACGTTAAGGAGGTCAAACGTTATTTTTGCTGCCGTCCAAAAGCATGTTATACTTAAAGCTTGTAAAGTCATATGTTGTGCTTGTTTCGTTTTGTATTGATTGTGTGATTGAAATAACCGTTAAAATGTAAACGCTTCAATGCATTTCTAATGTTAGCTGTCATAACGTTAGCTAACCAAATGTCACCTAACGCTAGGTTTCTAATTTTGGTGGTCCCTAAAGAAATGTTAGGGTTTATCTGAAATGAAAGTATAAAGGAGTGGTATTATCTGTTTTAATACTCCGCTAAATCGAACTCGATGGACCGATGTTTTTCCTGGTAAATCCCAGTAAAAACGCCTATGCGGAGCTTCAACGCAGCGGCCTTCGATAACCTAAGTTACGTTACGGGATGTCTGGTATTCGGCTGAAACGAACATCATTATTAGCATAGGTGTTTGTACAAAATTCAAAACATCTGGGGGCTTTTATTGCTTTAATCTAGTTATATAAACAAAGAAACACGAGCATTTAGCCTAGATTATGAAAGCCTTGTGTTTCCTTCTTTGTCGTGTTCGTACTTATTCTTATTCGTACTTATTAAGCAATCACCTCGAAATGTTAGCGCAACTTAACGTTGTCTTGGTCAAAATCATTTTATTTATGATCAAAATAATAATAATTCTGCTTTCCTATGTATAACACGTTGGTGGATCTTGTTTTGCTGCGATTGCTATAGTTTATATTTGCGGCCACATGAGCTCCACTGGTAAACCCAATGAATTTATTGCCATTATATTTCAATTTATTATTTACAGTGTCTTGCATAATTGAGTTTATCTACATGTTTTTGTGTACATCTGTCTTTGGTGCCATTAGAAGTTACAGTAGTAACTGCGGTATGTGTTTGCATAACATTGGATGTATGTCAGCATATTTCTGTGTGGTAACAAGGAGTGTTTGGGCCAACAATTGTTATTCAAGTATGTAACTTCAGGATTTTGTCAGACGTGAACTCTGGATAAGCGCATTAGTGTATAAGCTTAACCTGGTGCGTTGAGTGCTTGGATCTAACTTAACTTCATATGTGCCACAATCCAAAGCTTTCCTACAAACATTTAAAAGGATATTTCTGTCAAAAGGCTGAAACACATTTCCCCCTTACTATTAGTGGTATCAAGCCAAATAGATGGTTAATGTGACAGACTTCATTTTGTGGTGATCAAAGCTTAGAACAAACTTTTTTTTTTTTTTTTGAAATAGCCAGAAGCTAAAGAAATGATGTTCCTTTTTACTCTGGATACTCCACACAGATGCTCAGATTGATTGGTGTCTGGTTTGAACACAGTGCTTTTGTCTCATTCACACCTGCATAACATTACTATTGACATATAGAGAGCAGCATGTCTGCAGCATTAGTTTTGATCACAGAAACTCAGTTTTAAAGTATGTATTTGTCCAAAATACCATTAATCCTACACAAGCAACCTTGCCACTTAGGCAGCATGTCATAGACAAGTATGACTTGTTTGTGTCTTTGCCCTCAGGTCAGGATATGAAATAAGCAAGAACTGTGAAGTAAAGTTTCAAAGCAGTCCATGTCGACATGGAACAAATCACTTTTTCCCATTTCAAATCAAATGTGCATTTAAGGACAGCGCCCAAATGTGTGCAATGCCAATGGAGGGGGACCTGAGATTTATTTGATGCAAAGTGGATTTATTTTATTAATATATAGATCTTTGAAATTATAAATCCTATATTTACATTTCTCTTTTTTTGTAACCAAAAGACAAAACAAAAAAACTGAATGCCTCAATTACAATTTGCCGCTTTTTGCAGCTCCTGAAAATGATTTTTTTCTTTTAAAATATGGTGTCTTTTCGTACTCGAGCATGAATTCACAAATGACAAAATATAGATACTACCCATCCTCACACGTTCAGATAGATCAGGACTCCAGACTAACTTTTCCACTGGTAGCACATGATTTGGTCCCACTCTTGTTTTGGGACAGCATGGTATTATTCAGTGATTGAAATAACTAGGCACATTTACACCAGTACTCCTACTTAAGTTCAATTTTGGTGCTACTATTGAAGGAAGTATGGATTGTTTTGTGAACTCTTACGCCGCAACGTAGACAAGCTAGGCAGCGCTATGTGCGCACGTATTGAGTTAAATTTCTCTCAGCTGCCTCTCAAAACCAGGTGCATGCACGTGGTACGCGTGACGAATGTGACCACATGAAATTGTATCTCGCACTACTGAAGAGCCCTGAAGATGAACATCCTCCACCTTGAAGGTTGAATGTTTTGATCTCACAGTGAGGTCTGTACTTACGGTTGACATTTATTTTCCTCCCGTCTTTGTAGAATCAGAAGGCACTGGGAAGAGGCACAAAGAAAAATTTCCATACTAGATGACATTACATCGCAATGTCCGATCGTTTGGGGCAAATAACCAAGTCCAAGGATGGGAAAAGCAAGTATTCCTCACTTAGCCTATTTGACAAGTACAAGGGAAAATCAATAGAAAATCAGAAAAACGCAGGTACGTTTAATAATTTTTTGTCTCTTCTCAATACTTGATTACTTTCTTTGCATCTCTTGTTACCGTGTGTATATCCCACTGTAAATCTCATTCCCCTTGCTTTATCTACCCGTGTTTTCTCTCCCGGCAGTTCCGCGACATGGCTTGCAGAGTCTTGGCAAAGTGGCCGCAGCCCGGCGCATGCCCCCACCGGCTCACCTGCCGAGCTTGAAGTCCGAAAACAAAGGAAACGATCCCAACGTGATTATTGTGCCGAAGGACGGTACAGGATGGGCGAACAAGCAGGAACAACCCGATCAAAAGAGGTGAGGGTAGAATGGTTTAAACTCTCTAAACTACCCACTTATCTAAGTATTATATTAAAGTTCAGGGAAACCCACTGTGCTACAAGTAATTATTTTATAGCTTATTTTAAGATACTTTGGCAAATGTCATAGCTTTTGTGGTTTTCGGTCATAAAGATGTAGGCTGTTGAGCAATGAAGGAAAACAAGTTAACTATACTGGGTGCAATGGAAAGGTGCTTTCTAAGAGACCAGTATCGACTTAATACACGTTTATCCTTCTCAGAAGGCAACGTCAGGAAAAAGTTCAATAAAGCTTTGTTACAAAGCTTTATTCTTATGATTAGAGATAGTTGTTGCCTGGAGGTCCAGTCTGTCCGCCTAAAGTCTTGTGTTTCTCTGCTCTTGCCTTTTATCAAGTCATTGTACCTGTAGCTCGCTTTGACAAAATTTAACTTTTTTCCTTGTAGTTCTATTGCATCAATACCACAGCTGCCGGAGTTGCAGCCACAGCTGGCTTTACAGAAATCTGTCTCCAATCTTCAGAAGCCCTCACCGGTAGCCAACCAGGAGGTATGTATGTGTTGCTGTGGTCATGTACAACATATGATATATATATATATATAAATCATGAGGATTAACTTCTGTCTATAATTTGATTTTAGAGAAGCGCTCCTTAATACAAATTAAATATATTTTAAAAAATCAAGAGGAGGTGTGCAAGAGAACTGGACTTAAAATACTTTTTCTTCATTTCCACAGAACGCAAACACAGGTGGACCAAAGCAATGGGCCCAGCTAAATGGAAAGGCAGTAGAGCAAGATGGTGAGTCATTTCAGATGTATCTGTAATTGAGATTGAGGTGCGTTTAAAATCAAGATACATGCTAATGTCCAGATTGTGACCCCCACACACCTTTGCCACCAAGTACAACATTCTACTGTTTGTGTAAGGCAGACAAAATGTTTTTCTTAATGCAACTTCTCTCATTGACATCAGGTTCAAGGGTCTTAAACCGACTTCAGCCCTTCTCTCACGAGGAATTTCCCACGCTAAAGGCAGCTGGAGAACAGGACAGGGCTGGCAAGGAAAGAAGCGGCTTCGATCCGTCGTATGGGCCCGGACCAAGCCTCCGCCCCCAGAGTAAGTCTTCACTCAAAAGTGGTCTGGCCATCTCATAGATAACAGGATGTCTGCTGGAAAGCAAATTATTAAATTGGCCCATTTGTGATGTTCTGGATTAGCTGTTCCAGTGTTAATGAAATCTTAACTCTTCCCACTTCAAGATGTGACGAGCTGGAGGGAAGGTGGTGGCAGGAACCTTCAGCCCTCGTCCCTGACCCTCGGCTTGCCAGCTGAACCTGAGGTTAAGCTCACTGCCCTGGTTGAGAACGGCAGCCCTCCCACTTCATCTCACCCCCCTTCTGCCAGCACAACCTCCTCTAGTGTAGCGACGGCTCAGTCACCAGTCCTCGACCCCAAGGAGCCTTCGCTGCGACCCGCCCAGCCTGTCCGCAGAATAACCATCCCTACTGCTCTGCAGTATCAGCTTCACCACACTTCGACTGCTGTCTACCATGACATGTTGCCTGCATTTGTAAGTACTATGTGAAATAGCCAGAAATAACACAAATCCTTTTGACGGCTTGTTGTTTTCCTCGTATGAACACATTGTGTCCTGCTGTTTTCAGATGTGCTCTAAAGACACACGTGAAGCCCCAGGTACCGACCATGTTCCTGCCACTGTAGCAGCTCCAGCCCGATTTGAGAGCAAACCCACTTTTAGACAGAGCTACGCCAAACCTGAAGTTGTCAAGTAAGTACTTTCACAATGTGCGAGCATTCATCCGTTAATTAAGTAGGTTAACAGTCCGTGTGGAGCGCAAAAGAGGCAGAGCGCATTGGCAGGAATGCAATTTTAAAAGTCCTCGGCTGTCTTGTGACAATGATTTAGATTAGTAAACTGTCTACTTGTGAAACACACCGATTGTAGACGTCATCTCTCCACTCTTACTCCAGTCTCATCTGTCGTCAGACCGAAAGCCAATGTGTTCTGAGATTGGGCTAATTTGTCTTTCTACCATCTCTGATTGCAGTGGCGATGTTAGAGGAGAGAACCGCTTTGTTCGCGCTCCACCTCGACCCTCTTCTCAGCCCATCCGCAGGCCTGGGGACAGACCCCAACGTCCAGCCATCATTAATCCAGATGACCTGAAGGATCTGGATGAGCTCGACAATGACTGTGAGGATGGGTGGGCAGGTCAGTATTTTTAAGACTCGTGTGAACTGCCTTCACCAAAAAGTTTAATAGGTAATAGAAAAGTAGGATTTTAATCGCAATCACTGGCTGTAATGGAGCTCTGTTTACATGCAGTAACTCCCACATTGTTTTTCCTGTTTCCCAGCTGAGAGCATGCAGATAGGATACCAACGCCTGTTCCCAATGCTCTATATCTCATCCTACATTACTGCCACTGACTGTTACTTTGTTTCTCTAGGACTCCATGAGGAAGTTGACTACAGTGAGAAGCTTAAGTTCAGTGATGACGAAGATGACCCCTCCGGTGATAAACGCAGGATGTGGTGAGATCTCTTTCCCGATGGCTCATTGATGCTCTAAATACGATTAAACTATTTTTTTTGTTTTTTGTTTTTAGTTTTTTTTAGTTTTTTTTTTTTACATAATTTAAAGGGCTCCTGGTTAAATTTTGATGCATTATTTTTTAAGGACTGAATGGGAGAGGGAGAACCAGCGTCAGATCCAGTCCTCCCTAAATTCAGGTGAGGTGTCTTATCCTCTGGAGGGCCCTGAGGAGAGCTATTCCTTCCAACATCACCATCACGAGCAGCCCAGGAAGACCAACAGCAGACATCTCTCTACGGACACCCTGGTAACAACAAACTATGTTGTGTTTTTCCACTCTCATCCTCCTCCTCCTCTGAGATGACTCTAAGATTAACTTATTATGATGTTATCCACAGTTATAACACATCTTGTTCTTCTTCCTCCGTGACTGCAACACTGCAGAGCATATGAACAGCAAGTGAGACTGTCGTGAATTGGGAGGGATGACCTTGCAGTAACCATAGTGTCTGACTACTTTTCACTTGCCGTGTCTCTTGTTTGGCAACTGAAAACATCGTGACAGACATAATAGAAATACAGATTATGTTTCAGTTTTTTTGGCCTGTTTCAATGGGAGAAAATTTGTCCCTAAAATTCCCTGAACTAAACGAGTAGAGTTGCATGTTTGAGGTTCTTATTTGATATTTTCTTTTTGTCAATGTGAGTGGATGGACTTGGCAGACAATGTAATTTAGGGTATCCTTAAAATCATTAAATCTTTTTGGTCACTCAAAAGATTTAAAATGCATTCTAGGAAACATGCTAGATATTTTTTATATTCTCTGACATATACCTTGAACTGCCTTTGTTCCGTCTCTAGGCCCAGCAGAAAAACCAAGGTGAGCCACTGGCGGACCAAGACGATCACCAGCGCCAGTCTCAGGCTCCAGCCAGGGCAAAGTATGTGTCACCTGAGCTGCTGGAGGCTGTTGAGAGAGCTCGCAGACGCCGGGAGGAGGAGGAGAGGTGTGCCCGCGAGGAGCGGCTGGCTGCCTGTGCTGAAAAGCTCAAAAAGCTGGATGAGAAGTTTGGGAAGTCTGAAAGGCAGACATCAAGAACAGAGGAGGGCCAGAAAGAGGGAGAGGGCAAAGAGGCTCCACTGTCCCCAGATAGGGAAGAGAGTAAAGGCCACAATGAGAACTGGCAGTACAGCACAAAAGGTAAAAACCAGCTTGTAGATGTGTCTACTTATCGCAGATCATCATGGCAAATTCTAAGCATGTTCTGTGATCAAATGTTTTTTACAGAAGGAAGTGAGTGTCCCCAAGACAGCTCTCCCGGCCATAGTTACCGCGATGAACCCGCTTTCTCTAACTACCGTGCCAATGAGGATGAAGGCCAGGAGCCCTCCTCCCCCCCAGGAGACTACAGTGGACGTCATCCCTCCAAACCTATCCCGCCCCGCTTTCAAAAGCAGCCCCAGCACCATCAACAGCAGGTGAGCACCGGCTGATACACCTTCTAACCCATACATTCGTTGTGCACAATCTCTTAGAAGTGTATTTGTTGCATACATTCTACAGGAACAAGTATACAAGATGCAGCACTGGCAGCAGTCAGGTCACACTGCCCCATCCGGCTCAAGCCACAGCCAGCGGGGCTACTATCCCCCACATGTTCTCGGGTTCGATCCCCGCTGGATGATGATGCCGCCTTTCATGGATCCCCGTATGACCCAAGGACGATCTCCTGTGGACTACTACCCCGGTGCTGTCCACTCTTCAGGTGAGCAATAACGGATACTTTCACATCTGTAATCACACTTTCCTCCAGTTTTTTTTATCATGAGGATATGAAATTCAAACACTGATTTGTTTTCAGCAGGAATGATGAAACCCATGATGCATCCAGACCACCTGAACAGCCCTGGTTCCGATGAGGGATGCCATTCCAACCTGCACCAGGAGAGGAGAACCCCTTCCACTGAGCCGTACCCCATGTGGAACCAAGATGGCTACCCCATGCGCAGCTTCACTCCACCTTACCAGAGACCGCATGAAAGCTCAGACAGTGGTCTGCCAGAGGACAGGTCAGTTATTGTGTTTTAAATATTAGAGCCGTTGAATTTCGCAGTTCTTAGATTAAGGCGTTATTTCATTGGAACTGGCCTCACAAAACATTCCCATGTAAAACCCTGCTTACTGACATTGGCCTCTGTCTGTTTCTGTCATTCTTCATCTTCTTTTGTGTCTTTTTTCCACAGAAGTGATGTGGCCTGCACCCAACAGGACTCCTATGAAGAGAGGACCAATGAGTGCTTGACGCACCCCCGAGATGATATCCCCCATCATGCCTACCAGAGCCGAGGCCCAGACAGAGAACACCAACACCATGACCAAGGCTTGCTGACCACTGCTCAGAACCACTCCTTGAGTCATGCAGATGGTGATTACCCAAAACAAGACTCCAGAGACAAGCATCAGAAAGACGGCGGTGAATCTCACGATGAGAACTTGGACAACTGGAAAAGAGATGGAGGCCAGAAACAAGATGGAGGACTAAACAATGTCCAAAGCCAGTGGTCTGAGCCCAGTTCCAGTTCCAGTAGTAGTGTTGGCCAGCCATCTGAGAGCAGTGGCCGCACCTTGACTCGCAGAACTGGGCCCATCAAGAAACCAGTACTCAAGGCTCTCAAAGTCGAAGATAAAGAGAATGAGAAGCCTAAACCTGAGCCCGAGGAGAAGCCCGTCCCCTACCGCTTGGAGAAAGAAGTCCTTACTAACGTTTACGACTTGAAGAGAGATAACCAGCCTGCCAGCAACAGGCGTTCAGCATCACCTGTTGTTGAGAAGCAGCTTGAGGAGAGGCAGCGTCAGTCACCAGCTCCCACCAAAACAGACAGGCCTCTGAGCACCCACAGCGATGACTCTCCCAAAGAGAGCACATGGGACAGTGGCAAGAACCAGTCACTGAGAGAAAGCCAGGAAATTCGGGAGCCTCAAGCACCACGCCGCAACAACTGGATCTTCATTGATGAAGAACAGGCCTTTGGTGCAGTCAGAGGAACAGGGAGAGGACGCAGTCGAGGAGGATTTAGGGAATTTAGCTCAAGAGGTGGAACCCGTGGTGGCCGAGTTGGAGAAAATCTCAGGGGGGCTTACAACAACAATAACAGCAGCAGTGGCCCTCAGCGGACAGGCAGAGGCAGAGCAACTAGGGACCTTGTCACGGTGGAGGAGTTCCAGAGGGGCAAGCCCCGCAGGCGCAATGTCAGCGAGACCTTAAGCGAAACCTCAGAGTATGAGGAACTGCCCAAGAGGCGCCGCCAGAAGGGATCTGAAAATGGTGAAGGTTACACAGAGTCTGGAGAAGTCCGTAAGGCTGATAGAGACTCCTGGAGATCCAACAAGGTGTACACAGATGACCAGGCGGCCCAAGATTCCAGAGAAAAAACCAAGGTCAGCAGGGGTTTCGGAGGCCGCATGCTGCCTCCCAGACTGAACACCACTGGAAGTTACAGTCGAGGCTTTGGAGGATCCAGGGACATTTCTACATGGAGGGGCCGTGGGCCCCAGTTTAGTAGCACTGGTGGCTCCATGCAAGAAAATGGTTATGTACCTGGAGCTGAGACTACTTACACCCGCAGACCCCCTGTTGAGCGCGAGGCTCTCAACTACCCGTCTAAATCCACCGGCTCCTTCGTGGAAAATGGCACAGAGGACCGTGAAGGAGAGTACTACTTCGACAACGACAACCCTGACAGGCAGATGATACGAAGGCGGCGTCCACCCCGTCAAGACAAGCCTCCGCGTTTCCGTCGTCTACAACAAGATCCTCAACCTGGCTCTAACCAGTGGACGAGCGATGAGTACATCAATGGAGAGTTTGCAAACCCCTGGCCTGCTCGCCCCAAAGGCAGCGGGGAGGAGAACTGGCCCAGCGGCCACTACACTGGTGGACGCCCGAGCCAGCACGGTCAGGTAGAGGAATGGGAGACCGGATCAGAGAACAGCGACTTTGACTGGAGAGAGAAGCGAGGTGGAGGCGGAGGCCCGGCTACACAAGGACACGGTGATATTCCCTCAGACTCTGGCCACGGGGAGCCAGGCTCTGGCGAGAAGAGGGAACTTTGCAAGAGGAGCTTCTCCAGCCAGAGACCGTTGGTGGAACGGCAGAACAGGAAAGGAGAGCCGTCACTGCTGGAAGTGAGCAAGATGTCACGTACGCCGGATAATCCACCCTCCTCCAACAGGAGTGACAGTTGGCAGAATGGAGGGACTTGTAAAAGGTGAGGTGAATCATAGAAAAAAGTTGAAGTAAATTGTCTTTTTTCTCCACAGCATTGAGCCTGAATTTCAAATCATCCCGTTTCTTTTTCTTGTTGCTCCAGCTGCTCCTGTAGCCTTTGCTGAGCCTAATTTGCTAACTGAAATATATGTTTTAGATATTTGTTTTTAAGTGCGAAAATGAGACTTATTTGACCACAGGTTTCTCAGAGGTTATTGTTCATTTTTTGATGTCAGAATGCCCAATTAAAACCCTTTGTCTCTCCCTTTCCTGTTTTTCCAGCAGAAGCTCAGATGAGTCGGGCTCAGTCTACGGCATAGAGCAACCAGAGGAGCGGGAGCCCAATGAACCCTCGGGGAAGAAAATGGACAAGGAACTGAAGCAAGGATCTATCAAGACGGACATGACTGAAAATCTGTCCCAGTATGAGCTCAGCAGCTACCCAAGTGAGTTCTTTCTCTTTTTGTGTTGATAGAAATGAACAATTCTGATGGTGAACTGTTGCCCATATAAATTTTAGAATTGTTGCTGCTACATTTCTATATTTCTAGGATGATGCTGATCTAATTTAAGCTAAAAAACAAACTGATGATGTTGCATACTGTTCACATCTGCAGTTCCTACCTATCTGCAGATCATTTTGCATTGACCACATGCCTGTTTTGTAGTTGAGGGGGACTCAGGGGGACCAGTTTCAAATCCAGACGGATACCAGGATGCCTTGTCCAAAAAGCAAAGACGCCCACAGGAGGACGATAGGAGGAGGAAGGAGCAGGGATCTGCTGTAAGTTAACATATGCTCTGTAGTCATGCCGGGGATAAACACAAAGTGTGTAGTTTTTAACGCTTTTTATCGTTGTTGCCTGTGTCAGGTTCCAGTGAAGAACAGGATCATTGCATCCAAGATACCGCCACGCTTTGCAAAAAAGCAGGGAAGCATGAGCCTTGAACAACCCGAGGACGCGCTGTCTTCCAACAATCTGGGAACTGAAATCTGGGAGACCAACAGCTCAGGTAGTAGACAGACCCAACTCTGTGACAACGCTTTGTTTTTGATGCTTTTGTCAATGCTATTTAGCAGTAACATTATTTTAGAGCATCTTTGTTTTATTGTAACACACAGCAGAATATAGCTTTGTAGCTCTGTATTTATCAATTTCATAGATGGTTCAAGGCTTTTTTTGTGAATGGAAATTGTGTGAAAAGAGACAAATTGATTGCATTCTTCACTAATGGAGTTCATTTATCTTTTTTAGCTCTTTCAGTACAGTCTTCAGGAGACTCGTGGACTAAACAGGTTTCTTACACTGGGAGCGAGCCCAACTCTGAGGTAGTACAATGCAGTTGCTCACTGGAACTTACACTGCATATATTCTCTGAATCCTGGTTTTGTTTTATTATTAACAAATAACAAGTTGGCTACAGCATTGAGAAACGTCAACCAATCACTGCCTTGTCTTCCTCTTGGCCAGGACTCTGATGCCGGCCCAGAGCAAAGTAAAGAACAGCACAAGCCAGGGCCCATCGGGAATGAACGCTCCCTAAAGCACCGCAAGGGGTCCGAAGGTGTTGATCGGCTGGAAGGTGGCCCGATAACGCCGGTCAATGGTGTGGACCTCCATGTGGACACCGTGCTGCCTGTGCCTCCTATTGAGTTTGGCGTCAGTGCCAAAGACTCTGATTTCAGCCTTCCACCGGGCTCCACCGCAGTTCCCGTGTCCAATCCTGTCAACAAGCTTCAGGACGTACTTACTACCAATGTGAGAGAGTATATCTGTACTTATGTGGTGTCTTGTGAATAAAATAACAAATCCAAATGCGTTAATGATGCGACAATAGTCACAGGAATTGTCAATACAATGCTCGCAACTGATTTATCCTAAACTTGTTTGTTTTTAAACAGACTGTTCTCAATCAGAGTATCCCCATGCTGCGTTCCAACCACCTGCAGCCTGGCATTAACCTCAACCCCCTCTCCTTCCCCAGTGCTGACCTCACTCTCAAGGTATTTGAATTACAATCCATTAAGGCAAAACTGACTGTGTTATTCAAACATGTCACATCAACCTTAAATGTTTCTTTTTCTTCAGATGGAATCGGCCCGAAAAGCGTGGGAGAACTCCCAGTCCCTCCCCGAGCAGGGCTCTCCTGGCGGAGTTGTCTCCGGTGCTCAGCCGCCGTGCAACATTGGCTCCTCCAGCGGTGTCAGCTACAGCTCCTTTGGAGGGGTTTCAATGCCTCCAATGCCTGTGGCGTCAGTAGCACCTTCCATGTCCATGCAAGGTAAAACTGCATTTCATTTTCTCTATTTGATGAGGGCTTAATCTTTGAGTGGAACTAAACTGAAAGCCTTTTGTTTTTCCCTTTTTTGTAGGTAGTCATATTCCCCCGTTATATCTGGATGGTCATGTTTTTCCCAGCCAGCCCCGCCTCGTACCTCCCACCATGACCCAGCAGCAGACCTACCAACAGGTAGCGAGATAGACGCATACACACATACACACCCGCACAGACAGTTTGTGCTTCGTTTGTGTTTAAGCAGAATTGTCATCATGTTAGTTCTGTTCATCCATTCAGGCGGCGGCCGCCCAGCAGATTCCGATCTCTTTGCACACGTCTCTTCAGGCTCAGGCTCAGTTGGGGCTTCGGGGAGGTCTGCCCGTCTCTCAGTCCCAAGATATGTTCAGCTCCATTCCCCCCTTCAGGTACTGCCGCCTCGATCTATCAAGGAATTTCCACTGGTCCCATCAATTAGCTTCACTTTAGTCATATCATCTATGTAGTTTGAATGTTTTCCTCATGCTGCTGCCCTGCTGTGTCTCGGTCCTTTCAGGTCCCAGGTTTACATGCACCCCAACCTGTCACAGCCCAGCCCCATGGTGTTGTCGGGTGGAGCCCCTCTCAAGGGGCCCTACTCTCCTTTCCCCGGCATGCAGCCCTCAGACATGGTCAAGACGCAGTCAGGCTCCCACTATCAGCCCATGAATGGCAGCCAGCAGCTAGTCTACGACAGCCAGATGAACCAAGGGCCCGGTATGGGCTCCTCCCAGCTAATGGACTCTCAGCTCATCCAGGTTAGTGGATTGCTGAAGATACTGTATTCCTCTTGATGCTGCTAAATAACGTTCGTGTTAGCTCCCCACGTATAAGCCTTCATGGCATAGTCAGACCATCATTGGACAACGTTGACATTAAAATCCTTGTTTTCACTAGGTGGCCATGCCCCTACCTGGCTCTCAGCTGCGCTACGGCTCAGCTCAGCAGCATCTCATCATGCCACAGTCGATCCAGCTGCAGCAGGGACAGAACCTGTCAGTTGGCGGCCCACGTCGAATGCTGCCACCTGGTTCCCAGGGTGCGGTCATGACCGGCAGCCGAGAGGTGGGACTTACTGATCTTATGATGCGCAACCAAAAAAACTGCTCTGTTCAGGGATTAGTGCAAGAATGGACATCAAACTCCATTTTATCCCTCAAAAACATGTAGACAAATAAAATACTGCATAACTGTTATCTATAAAACGTCTATAATTGTTTATGTGACGATATGTCTTTCTCATTGCCATATTCTCAGGGCTCACAGATGGAAATGAAAGGCTTTCAGTATTCTGATAAGCCCAATCATTCCCAAGGCATGCCCGGAGGGTCCTACAGGTGAGTGGAAATGACTTATAATAGAAGAAATCTGTCTCAAACAGACATGAAGCTTTGCTCTGTCAACAAGTGAGAGATGTTGTATCACAAAGGTGTAACACTTTTACTTTCTTCCTCCCCTCTCCTCATCAGGCCTGGGTCTGCCAGCCCCAGTGGGAAGCCCTCTGGTCCTGGAGGCCTGTTGCCTACACATTACGCTCAGCAGGTAGTTCTTTTTTTAAATGTGTGTGTTTGTGTATATCCTGCATCTCAAAAAGATTGCTTTTAAGAATTAAAATTGAATAACATGATTGGTTAAACACATCCACATTGTCCTCACCTGACATAAATAAATGCACTGATGAGATGCGTTTGAAGAAACAAACCTGCGGCTGATTTAAATTCAGAAATTTTTTTTTCCGAACAAATTAAATTCTGAAATGCTAATTATTTGTGTTTTCATTTATCCCCCCCCCCTCCTCCTCCTGTCCCGGGCCCAATAGGTCCCAACTGCTCAGGGCAGCATGGTGATGCACATGCGCCCCCCCCCAACTGGCCCTTTCCCCAACCCCATTCAGAGACCAGTCATGCAGGTCAACAAGCCTGTCCTCATCCGCCCCCCCCCTTACCCCAATCCTGGCCGTGACCTTTCCCACTCCACCCCTCCCTCTGTCCCCGAGGCCCCTATTAAAGGGCCAGAGGATGGCATGAAGGTGAGCCACCCACTGTAAATATAGGTAATTTGATTTCATCCATTTTCTTTTTCTCTATTTGCATTACTTGTGTTGTGTATGTTGTTGGTGTGCCTCTGACTTTAGATTCATAGTTAACATGCTGTATCTGACAGGTCTTTATAGGATATATGTGTCGTGCTGCAAGACTAATCTGGCATAGTGTGATTCTATACTGTTAATGATAATATTGATGTGTTTATAGCGTTAACTGTACTATCAATGTTTCACAGTTGTCTAGAATATTCATTGCAGCATTCTTAATCCATGTGGTAGCAGTAATAACTTGTATTCCTGTGTATATGAATAATTGTTCAAACATTATTGGATAGTCTAAGGCTGATAGATGGATAGCTGAGAATGTTTCCTGCCTCATGACACTGTACAAGCCAAATATATTATATTAACCAAGTATAATAAACATGACACTGTTTTTCCAGACAAAGCATAAATTGGCAAAGTAACTGCTGATATTGACAAACAATGCAGACGGATAGAATTGTCCCTCTTTGGAATCTAATATTTAATATCAGCCTCGGGCTATCAGTGTTCGTGCATACATGTATTGTCTTCGATGTGCTGCTGTAGGTCTCGGTAACGCTGCCTCTTCTTCGTGCAGAATAAAACCATGCGAGAAGTGCGCAAGGCGGTGGGTGAGGGAAAGACCAGCAAACTCCAGGAGCCCCTCCCCCCCACGGGGCAAGCCAAACCAGCACGCTCTGGAGCCATCAAACCACAGGCGGTGCAAGTAGGGGAGGCCAAGGCATAACAATGGACCTTAAAATCCTCAACACAACTTAGCCTGCCAACACAAGCCCCTTGACCAATGTCTGAGCCTACCAACACCCACCTGATCCCAAGGCTCCATGGCAAGGGGCCTACATGCAGACATCATGATGAAATACCCCTCTTGAACTATCAGAACTGGACACTATTATTTCACACCACGTATAGAGATATATAAATATATATATAAATATATACATAGACACAGTCTTTTAAACAGATCTCTTCAAGGTCCTCTTTAATTTATTATTAGTCACTTTTAAGAGATTGGTAAAAGAGAAGAGATATTTCTGTTTTTTTTGTTTTGTTTTGTGTTTCTCTCCAAAGTGGAGAAAGGAAAATGGCCAACTCAAGACAGACGGTTCATTTTTCATACCATTTTGCCAAACTGTATTTACTCCCTCTTTATGGACTGTAGCTGTTAAGACCAGGCAGACTCTTGATACAACTATGAGAAGCTAAAGTCTGTCAACACTTTTTAAACAAATTTAAAATGCAGTGGGGCACTTTTTTGTCATTTTTCATTGTCATTTTTGCTGGTAATTATAAAAGATCACCCATTCCTGCTATTGGTAAAGGACTTATTTTATTAACCCAGAAACAAAAAAAAAAAAAAAAAATCCTCCAATTTGAGGACACCATTGCATGTCAACATGGCAAAACGTCAAGTGCATCGCCTTAGAAATGCATCTTCTTAACCCCGCCCACGAACTGTGGTGAAACTCGGTTCTTTCCTTTTACGTTCTTCTGCTCGCTCTCTTCTGTATGTAAATTGAAAACTAAAAGGTGGACATTTTTACCAAAATCATGTTGCTTCCATGAAACTTCACCGGCATTGATGCAGCATGTGACGTGCTGAACGTGGGTAAACTTTGCGGCGACCTTTTTTTTTTTTTAAGAACCGAGCGAGATTTCACAAAGACTGTACCTGAACTCAGCATTCATAGCGCTGCCATCGACTGAGTGGATGTTGCTCAACCAAGCTGGCAACACACTTTGTTTTGGGGGGGGGGGGGGGGGGCCTTGTGAAGTTTTTGTGTGGGCGAGGGGGGGAGGGAGGGGCTGCATTAGCAATTGCTGTAAAGGACCCCCCTCCCCTTAAAATATCTGATTGAAATGTTTGCTTTCTTCTTGCTGTGTTTGGGTTGTAATGAATCAAATCTGTTAATGAACATGTGATGTAAGTGGTGGTTTTTACATCCCTGTCTTCTTCTTTAAAGGCTCTTAAAAGACGTTTCTCTAATTCCGTTTAACAGTGCTGTGGAGACCTGTGATGGAACGGATTCATCACCATTTGATTAGTCAGCATCTGGTCTCTTGAGTTGGCACTAGCAATAAATGCAGCCTAACTATAATCACAATCAGGGTCCAAATAACCTTTTTTTTCTCCTCTGTTAGAAGCTAATGGATCACATGTGAGGGCGTTTAGCATCGCTTGTTGAATTAACATACAATTTGCTTAAGCTTTATTTGTGAACGCTGCAGTTCCAGAGGACTACGAAGGACTTTCTAAAGTGTTCTATTTGAAAAATGTGAAGCTGTTGGAAACTTTTTTTTTTTTTTCTTTTGTAATAGACTCATTTTGAAACTCACAATGCCAAAACTGGTTCAATGTTACTGCTTACCATAACGCTCCATGACACTACAAAATGTTGCGATTTATCTTTGACAGTGTTTCACTGGTATATATGTATATGCATATTTTACTGTACGGTCGCGCCTCGTCAGCGAGGGGAGGCTTAAACCCACATTTCATTTTAGATATTGTGGCACTATAAAGGATTTAACGTTGAAAAGGTCACCGTGTTCTCAGAATGGACTGCTTTCACTTGTTAGGTTTATCGGGCTTGGAGTGTTTTTGCCTCTCATCCCTTAAAGATCCTGATGCTTCTCATCACTGTACCTGCACCAAAATGTTGCCCTGACTTCTTTTTTTTTTTTTTTTTTTTTTTGGTGTACTTCTAAGATGCATATTTCATTTTGTCAAAGGACCAGTGCTTTCTACAGCTGATCCAGCATTCTATTTATCCTACCGGATCTTTATCCTTTCAGATATTTGGTCATTACTCTCCCTTGTTTAAAAAGAAAAAAAGAAAAAAAGAGCTTATTGAAAGAAAAGAAATAAAGCAGTTGTGATTTCTTAAATGTACTGTTGATTCTGTATTCTCACTTTGTCATATTAAAACCATGCATCAAATTCTTGTGGGAGCAGAGATTTTGGAGGAAATGATTTTAGGCTACGTGGTAAAAAAAAAAAATGAACCATGTGTTTGTGGTTTTAGCATATCGAGCAGAAGTGTTCAGATCAGCCACCGGAGCACCACCAGTGTTCTCCCAGTAGTTACACCTTAAGTGGACCTCTCCTTCAATGAGCATTTCCACTTAAAAATATGTTTTAGCAAACATTTAGTTTGCGTGGACACATTTGCCATAAAACCTAACTGGAACAAACATTGTCTTGTTTCTTCGTCTGTCCTCTACACACTACTGTAATCCATGCAGGAAACTGTTATTAGATTATGCTTATTTATGAAATGAAGGTTGGTTACATCTTCAGGCCTCTAAAAATCACCCAGATGAGACGAGGGTGTAAAATGGTTGTTTTAAATACTCAGAAATACTCAGAATCCAGCACTACTAGAATCCACTGCAACACTGAGTGAGATTACAATACAGTTAAGTTTATTTTTACCTTTAATTAAATCGACGCGATAATTCTCCAATGTCTGGTCACTATTTCGTTAATAACAGTGACCCACAATAATAACGCACCTGTGAAAAAGGCTGGTTTGGTGACGTCAGAAATGTCAAATTCCTTGGATGTTTGCAGGACAAAGAGACTTGTCTGGACGAAGAGAGTTTTCAGCCTGCAGCTGCGTGGTGGTCTCGCGGAGTGAGGAAGTCTCGTACGTCACCTCCCAACAAACACGGCTTTTTACCTCCGAGCATTTTTGGGTGTTTCTACTTCAGATACATAAGGTAACTTTTTTACTTTTTTTGTTTTGTTTAGACCCCGCCGTGGTAGAGATGTTGTCCCGTGGCGTGTTGCACGCGCATACTCGTTGAGAACGTTTAGCATTTGAATTCAGCGTTTTTTGGCGACCATGTTCACGAGGCTCTCTGAATATTTGATGTTGATGTTCTGTTTTTGCTACAATGTTACTAAAAAAAACACTGTGGGGGCCTAAAAGTGACCCAGTGCTTTGCTTTGTTTTTTACGTTTACCAAAATAAACCGTAGTTCAGAACAGCTTTGATTCTTTAATGTTTGCCTAAATTATCATTTACCCAGTCTGCAATGTCTCTCTAAATCAGATTTTAAGCTAAAAGTGCATTTGCGTGTTTTACCCGTCTTGCGGGGACGTTAAGTCTGATTACACGGTCATTTTGTGGGGAGCTGACTCTTTCATGGCGACAATAGCACGTCCTCATAACGTCATATTTTACATTTTAGGGTGAAGACTTGTTTTAAGGTAATGGTTAGGATTAGGCTGGCTGTCAGGGTAAATCTCCTGGAAATGAATGCAAGTCAATGTAATGTCCCCAAAAGTCATGAAAACACGTTGTGTGTGTGTGTGTGTGTGTGTGTGTGTTTAGAAGTTGAACATTGAATCCAGATTTTTACATTGTTGATGTTCTCATCCAGTTGCAAGTGGTATTGGGATCCTGGCAAAAACCCAATTTGCTGTATTTCTCATGATCGGTGACGTGGTTCAGATACTAGTGATGATTGTAAAATGTGCCTGAAAAAAAGATAGCAGCAGGGTTGTTGCACTGCAGTCAGTACAGAAGGGTTCCCTGTAGGACATCTGTAAAGAAAGTGTCTGTGGAGTCAAAGCGGTGTCTCCCTCTGGTGGTTGTACCAAAAAGTCAGTGAAGAAACCTTTAACAGGTATCAGGACTTTGTTTTAAAAAAGACATTTAATTTCTCATTTGAATTCTAACAGGCATCATAAGCCAGTTTGTTTCAATATATACTTGAATAACAGGTGTGTTGCTGTGACCCATGATGGTGACCAAGGGTGGCGTCAGGTCCGATGAAGGCCTGATGATGATGCAGGAGCTCGACGACCGGCTGAAAGAGCAGATTGACAAACTGGAGCATGTTCGCCTTGGCGCTGTCGAGCTGAAGGACAACTTGTCTGGGGTAAAGTCTGCAGTAAATCCCTACCTGATCTCATTTTCCTTGAGCTCTCTTCTATTTTGACATTCATTTCATCTAAAAACAGAGCACCAGCACCGCCGATCTTACCCAGTCCATCGCTGACCATCTCGAATGGTTGAATCACTTGTCAGAGCGAGTGGAGACTCTTCACATGAACACGGCTGTTTTTGTTCAGGTGAGAAACGAAAAATAGAGTTTCTGATGGCACATCTGGGTAATGTGCAAAGAAAGATTGGCAGTAATCGTCTATTTATTTTAGCACCGTGAATATTATAATATGTCATGTTATAATATTAAAAATGGGTCTTAAACACAAATTAAGGATATACATGACCCGTACAAGGACGCGTACTAGCAAAGCAGAGCATAGTACATAAATGGTTCACAATGTTTTGTAGACTGCTGAATCATCATCTATGTGAGAAACTTAATTTCGGCTTCATCTCTTTCCAGATGAATCCTAAGCCTCGCGCATGGGCAGGGAAACAGAGTTCCAAACATGGCTACCGCTTAGGACGTCTCCACCAGGCTGACGACGCACAGTCAGAGTTTGGCTGGTCCCCCATCCGCACAAGACGAAACAGTGACGCTGCCTCTGAGATGTCGTGTAACTGGTGATCTGCTAGACTGTGGCCTGTTGATCAACTGAGGTTGCAATCAGTGCAACATATTGTACAGCTCACTTCCACCAAATTGATGATTGAAGAACAAAGTCTTTGCACTTGTTTTTATTGGTACATTTTCACTCATTCCAATACATGTAGTGTAATACTTAACATTTGTCTATGCCCTGCATGAGTTGAACACTCTAAATGATTTAATAAAATCCTGGATAATCCTATCTAATCAATGTGTTGGTTTTATCTCCATGCAAAGTGTAAAGTTAGTGAAATTCCCTAAACTGTGTCACTTTTACATTTTTAAAAAACATTACACACATTACATAGAGTTGGTGCACTCAGCAATACATTATTCAAAATAAAGTCTATACTAATAAAATACTTTGGAGGCAATCTGTTATGCGGATGTAGTTCAGCGTCTTCACCAGCAGAGGTCGCTGCTGAAACTCCTCCATTATGTTACTGTTCGTTTGTCTGTTGTAAATAAAGCTTTGGCAGATCGCGTAGGTAATCGTTCTGCAAGGAGCGTCACATTACCCGTAGTAACACTACCTTTCTTTAAAAAAAAAAAAAAAGGATAATTTTGAACACACCACGAGTTGTCCTTACTTTTGTATCTATATTAAATATTTTGGGTAACGAGTGAACCCCTGAAAACATGGCAGAGAGTGACTGGGATACCGTGACTGTGCTGAGGAAGAAGGGGCCGACTGCTGCCCAGTCCAAATCCAAGCAGGTTAGCATGAACACTTTGTGTTTTTAACTTTGTTGTGCAGCACACCCTTAATTATGGATCCTCTAAAACTAACCGCGTTTCAAGTTATAGTGAACACCAAATTAAACGGCTAGTGCGTAGTATATTTGTAAAAATGTAAATGTCAACACGTGGTGTATGGGTTAACTCGACTGGTCCATCATGCGTCGTGGGTTAGTTTAACGTTAGCTAGTAACAATAACAACAGTGGACATGTTTGCTAGATAGCCACACATTATTATTATCATTAAGCTATCGTAGAGTCTCTTCGGTAAACCAAATCTCACCCAGAAAATATTAACGTTACACAAGGCAGCGAGACAAGTTAGCTAAGTTTACTGTTTGCTTTAATACTTGACGGTGACCAAAATAGCAACTAGCTAGCTAGCATTAGGCAAATAACCTGAAGATACACTTGGCTAACGTCAGTTAGGTTAACGTTACTCTACTTACTCATAAGTAACGCCACCCAATGAACAAACGTATGCTCTTAAGTGTGATAGGACGTCATGCACAACCCGTATACAGATGTTTAGTGATGATTTTTAGCAAAACATAAACGCTAGTTGAACACCTACGATCATGCTGTAAATGCCCGAAACGGTTACAGACAAATCAGCATTATTTTCTGATATGAATATATGTTTTTAGGGTTAGTCCTGAGCATGAAATGTTACCAGAAAGATTAGCAACAGACTTATTGGTTGTAAAGTAGACGTCGTTGTGCTCAGGCAGCTCTGATTATGTTGTCTTTTATGCGTCAGATAAGCAGATTACTTATTAACTAACAGTTAGATGATTTATAATGATAAGCCAAAAGCTGACTATAACCTGGTGATAATGCAATCTACAGTCAATGCATCTGGAGTGTGTTTTGAAGTTTAAGATTTGAACATCCATCTTTTCTCTAGGCAATCACTGCTGCTATGAGACGCGGGCACGACGTTGAGACATCCAAAAAATGTAAATTTATACTTTCTGTACAAATGTGTAATTTTCCAAGTGGTAGCTAACCGCTGGTGCTGTGATTATGCTTATGTTGCACGTCTACCACCCCGGATGATGCCCCAACATCTCTTTGATCCGCTTCTCATCACACAGGGTCTGCGGGGCAGAACAAACAGCATCTTGTGACGAAGAACACATCCAAACTGGACCGCGAGACAGAAGAGCTGCACCACGACAGGGTTCCCCTGGAGGTGGGAAAGTACATTCAGCAAGGCAGACAGGAGAAAGGTCTGACCCAGAAAGACCTGGCCACTGTGAGTATACAGTTATCCTGTATTGACGTGCAAAATGTAGCAGTCGGTGGTACTGCTTGAACAGATGCCGTTTGTCAGGATTTGTAAAAACATTGTGGTGTTATAACATAATTATTCATCGCAAATCTTTTCCTCAGAAAATTAATGAGAAGCCTCAGGTCATCGCAGACTACGAGTGTGGGAAAGCAATTCCCAACAACCAGGTCCTGGGCAAGGTAGAGAGAGTAATCGGTGAGTATTTTGTGAGCTTTTTTAAAAAGGTTGCGTGCTTGTAGACCTTGGTGTCACAGTACGTTATAGACTACATCAGCTTTGCCCTCAACCCAAAAGCGACGGCTCTTATAATATAGACTGTTAGTTACGTATTGTAACTCCCGATTCTATGAGTATAGCCGTCTAAGCTGTGGGCCCCTCTGGCTCCATCTACACCAGCTGAAGCAGCAGAACTGTGGTCACTTGGCCGTTTTTTTTTTCGCAAGTTCGTACGTAACAGAGGTCCGTGCGGGGCACAAGTGTGCAAAAAAATCTAAATGACTGTGCATGTACGCAGGGCTGAACCCATTAGCAACAGCTCCTAGAGGGCTACGCCTATACTCATAGAATCTGGTGTTGCAATACGTAACTGTTATTCATCTTCTGTCATGAACAGGGCTGAAACTGCGTGGGAGGGATATTGGCCTACCACTGGAGGAGAAACCCAAGAAGAAGTGAAAACAAAGCCTCGAAATCAGCCCTCCCAAATCCCACCTTTCCCTGTTTCTGAAACACAAACTCTTTCCCAACCCCACTTCCAAGAACCCTCAAAAACTCTCCCCCCTCCCTCCCTCCCTCTACCTGGGCTGATCTCACCTGTGTCCTGCCTGAGGACCTGGTGCGCCACTGCATTACAGGCTGCATACCGAAACAGTTTCTTGACCACATAATCAAATGATTGATTGAACGTCACACACTCGAAGTTCTGTGAATCTTCTTTTCACCTAAGTCTGCTTTGGCATGATCGATTCAACTTTTTGATAGTAACGTAAACTCATTTAAAAAGTAGAATTATTTTTCATGACCAAACAAACTAGTTTGACTCATGTTAATTCTGAGCATGATGTTAAGCCAAAAGTGCTTGATTGCATCTTTTTTTTTTCACACACTTGAGACAGTGAGTGGATGTCATAACAGTGTTGAAATGTTTTTAATACTGTGCTTCGCTTTGATCTAAAAAATAAAGTTTGGCAGGTCGTGACTTTTCTGGGTGTGTATTTGTGGCCACTGTATCACAGGATTTCATAACAAAAACCTTAAAAGTTTGATTCAAGCTGACATTGAAGCTGTCATAGAACTCTGGTACTTTTTGCAAACGCTGACAAAGAATTCAATGTTAAAGGTGCTAATGTTTCATAATGACAAAGGCACTAATCGTACCACAATCAGTATTAAATGTACACAACTAATAAACTAACACATTATTTTTTCAGTATTTTTGTACTATGGCAAAAAAATGTAGAAACCAACCACATTTTCATTTAAAACTACATTTGGATCACCGTACTCTACGGAGTTGGGAGAAAATGCTGCAACAACTTGCAAACTGAATGTAGTATTGAATTGATCCACTAGATGTCAAAATACTACCAGAAATATATTGGGACTGTTCCACTGTAACCAATACTCTACTACTGCGTAAGACCGTTGCGTTGTAGTTCGACTTTTAAAAGTAAAAAAAAAAGTTAAGAATTTAGGCATTTTTTGCAGAGATATATTGAAATGTTCTGGCGTGTAATGTTTATTTTAGAGACATAAAAAAAATAACTGTGAGACATGCCGGCACCCTTCAAACACTAAAACAACAGGCCTCAATGAAGCTTGGCTGTCTACAGTGTTCCACTTCCACCATGGGTTATTGATTAGACAATTACTTCTACTAGTGGTAAGGCTGCCTTCTGTTTTATTAAAGATTAATGGACCTTATTGTTGCAGTGTCACAAAAGCATGGTAAGAGAGTGCCATTGGGACAGAATACATTCATGGACTGATTTAAAAAGGACATACAGAGGTCAGGAAGTGCAAACCATCAAGTCCTCTGTTCCTGATTAGCCGCTATCGAGCCCTACAGTGCTCCTGGATTGGTAAGATAAGACCCTGTGGTGCCCCTGGAACACCTGTGAATCAATGTGGAACGTGGCACAAATGTTAACTTGCATGTAAATAAGAGGTGTTACTCATAACATTAACAATAGAATGCTGCAGGAATAAGTCGTAAAACCCGCGCTCATGTAACCGTGGTATAGTTTATTTATTGCCTAACGTTGGCTTCTTTGTTTTGCCAATTTACACTTTAATAATCATGAAAGTGGTGCTCAATTGTGAAGATTATTGTGCTGAACAAATTGTGTAAGTATCATAAACTTGTGTTTGCCACAGAGCTTGTTTTCTGCAATAATCAAAAAGCCAATGGAAAAATCCCATTGGCTTTTTGTCAAGGGGATCCGCGCGATGCTAGCTTCCAGGGTTGGTCTACACAAATGCGTCATCCCTGAAGCACTCTATGGCTCTGTGGTATTTAAGTGCACCAGTAAGCCAGCATGCACAATACCGAGACTGAAACTAAAGCAGCTAAATGGAATTCAGCCATTATTGATTTTTTCTTTATTGTGACATGTCAAAATATCTTTTACCATGGCTTCAGATTTCGAGCTTATGTTTTGTGGTAAAGGGACTAACCCACCCAGAGTCTAAACATACAGTAGAAGCCAAGGAGTGAAGCATGCTGTTGCAGGTCATGCCGCAAAAGTAAGTGCTTCACCTGAGTGGGAAAATTGTTGCAAACAGCATTGAGCAGGAACCAACAGGCTACGAGGTCAAACATGGAACCAGAAGAGCTAGGAGACAGACAGAGGACAATGCTAGCTGCCCTACATCTCCATTGACCTTCATTTGGACATACTCCCCAGTGTTAAGTGAGCACACTAATGGTTCTGTTGAACTGACGGAGCAGGAGCACTCCAGGGTTACTGTCAAATCAGCCACTAGCTGTGCTTTTAATTATGTGAATGGAAATGGCCTGGCTGGTAACTTTGAGCCAGCCAACAATATCCAAACTGGTAGTGGGGTGAATAGATAAGTACAGGTTAAATATGTCCATTCCCAGTCATTTAAAGTGCACTTTTTGGATAGATGCAATAGCGGGAGATGGTAGTATTCACAGATGGTATAGAAAGATGTAATAGTCATGATATTTACTAGTTAATTATGGCTGGATGCAAAGTGGTGACTTTATGGTGGGGTGGGGGCACTGTCATTACGTTTGTGTACTTAAGATGTCTTTACATTGTATATCTTTGTCTATGATTGGCCATCCATCCCTGGAATTAAGGAGCAATGGCAAGCAGGTAAGGCAGCAATAACCGGTAAGTTTAACTGTCCTCTATGTCCCACAGCAGTAGCATTTACACCATATTCATTCTCTAGTAGTGAGGAGTTTTGGTATGTTGTGTTTGTTTGTTTTTGTCTTGTTAGATCTTCTGCTGAAGACGGTGTGCTGGGATGCATATTTGATCAAATCAAGTATGCATCCTCCTGACCGGTGTTCACTGGACAAACAAAGGAGGGAGCCTTGCTGTTGTTACCAGGGGGTTATTTGGATTCTTGCTCAACAGGCTGCTTCACTCGGTGAGTGTGTGTGTGTGTGTTTGAGAGAAAGAGGGAGACAGAGACTGACTGCGTTCCTGGAAATGCCATTCCATTGGTCAAAACACCATAGCAACATAGTTCCACCTATGACAAGGGAGCAGCCAGTGGTTTTGAAAGAGTGATGTGAAGCAGAAAGCTACAAGGGTGGGGGTGGGGGGGGTAACACTGGGGGAGGGATTGGAAGTCTGGGGTCTAGTTTTGGCCTGAGGCTCCAAACTCAAAATTGAGATGCAACTACACGTACAACCTGTTGTGTTGATCCGTGCTATGCGCTCTATGTCTCCCCTACAACAGCAAACGCTTCTCTTTCAGCTGACTAGAGTTTATTCCTCTTCTGTTACTTTTGTTGCCGTTTATATTTCTTTCAGTTTGAAAATTGCCTAAATTGCTTTAATCCTCACACAAAGAAGTAGAATTGTAGTTTATGTTTATTCACAAATTTCAAAAGAGACACAGTGCTGCCTTGCATAATGTACTTTGGAGCAAAAGCGAATTCTACAATGGAAAATATTGTATGACAAGAAACATAAAGAATACGTTACTTTGTATGGAATTGTATCCAATCAAGCCCTCATTTCCTGTTAATCTCTAGTTATTAAGACAGCAAATAGAATACATTCATTTTCATATCCAAGGAATTTATGTCTAAAAGTTGAAATCTTTTGCCTGCATTCATTAGAAATAACAGCAGAGGCAGAGGTAATGCTAACATAACAACTATAGCCCTTAGTGGCCCAATCCATAAAGGGAACGCATCCAAAAAAGACCCAAACACCAGCTAATACTGTGAGAAAATATATGCACAGTTTATTGAGAGTTGCAAATAGGTGAGGCACACACAACAAATAAAAATCAACAATGTATAGTGGTGAGATCTGGCCATGCTTTTCTTCTCTGCAACATTAGAAACATCAGTCAGTCATGGACGAAAACCTGGTGCAGGCTGTTAAATTCTTGACTTTATTAAGAATTCTTTTGTTGGAGATAAAATACTCATGAACTTGAAGTTTACAAGAGGCAAAAAAAACAAACAAGCCTTGATAATCCACATATTAAAATAAACAGAGAAATTCCAGTGACTACTACAGGATAGCAAATTGTATCATAAATATTTTGTAACTCCTGCTCATATTAAGACCAGCTCGGGCTCATTTTTCTCCTAATATCATATAAAATTACTGTACAAAGGTGTTTCTAGAACATTCGGTGAAAGGCCAGTTTCACAAAGGACGAATGATCAGTAATATTTACATTTGACTTCTGTGTCACTGTAACATACAAAGAACAAAAGGCACTGTTACAAATGTAAAAACATTTAAATATATACTAAAAGCGTAGGGAAAAACCGGGCATCCATTCAGTAGAAGCTATTTCTAACGTTGCCACTTGTTTTGTCGATCCAATTAATATTGAGTTGTTAGACAGTACGGCTTATGATAAATTCATACTAAGTCTTTATTATGCAATGCTGTCAAACAAGGACTGTGTGTGAATACATGAATAAACATGACGGAAAAGGTGCAACAGTGTAAGTCTGCTAGTAACCTCATATTTCTATTAAAACTCAAAGTTAGCTGCACAGTTACGTAGATACGACGCAGCATTATGTTCAAAGCTAACAGAATACGGTTATGAATTATTAGCCGGCTCTCAGTGGGTAAAATGTCATAATTGATATTTAATAAATACACACAATAGAGTGTCATACACGGAACTTTGGTAAGTGTATTATAGGGTTACGAATACTCTTCATATGCTTCCTTTTTTACAGATGGATGCATCACTGGCACAAAGCGTTTCCAGTCGCTAAGTTAATCTTTTCATTAGTTTGTCCATATAGCTGTGACTGTCGCAAGAACATTTTAAAAACAGCTGAATGTTCACAGGTCACTTATTTGCTAAGTCGACAGTCTGTAGCACGATGCTGTTTGTGTAAAAGGTAGAGTGGACGGTTAGGTTGGTGCACGGCTCTCATGCAAGCAGCAGTAGCGCAAACAGGTGGGTTTAGGTTCACAGTATCTCCCATTCATAGCGTCTAGACACATAACTTAACTGAAATGATTGGTCGCTCTCGTTCACTCATTCACACATAACTTCAGCTCCACTCACACACATGTTTAACCCGAAAGGAAGCCGTCACTTTAGCGAGTAGAGCAGCTCAGCAGTATGGCAGAGAGACAGAGGGTGAGCCGAGGAAAAGTACTGACAGCACAACCAGTCCTCCAGCTCCGCGTTCCTCTCGGGTTCCAGTGAACGCTCTGCGAACTTCATCATCAGCAGGGCCCTTTTCACATCCAGCCAGTTCAGGAGGCCCTCGTGCCGGGCTCCGTCAACAAAGCCGACCCCCTGTGCATGCCTCTCCCGCTGCTGCTCCATCAGGTCCTGCCTGGGGCCCCAGAGCAGGCTCTGCAGTATGCGCTTGGCCTCCTGGATATGAATGCGTTTGATGGGGTCAGGTTGAAGCAGGAGCTGGGCCAGCCTCTGGAGGCCGGCAGAGTACAGGGAGACGGAAGGGATCGGTGGCAACTCTTCACAGCGGTAATCCTGTTCCTTCAGAGCTGGACTCACTTCAAATGGGTTGGCTTGGTGGAGGAGCTCGTAGATCAAGATGCCTGTCTGGAACTCGTCAAATTTACGGTACTGGGCTGCTGAGAGGATCTCGGGCGCCAATCTGGCATGGTCACGTTTGATGCGAGGGTCCACACTGGTTGAGGCAGCGTCTTCGGGGGAGCGACGCTTGGCCTTAGCAAAGTTGCTGATGAGGAGCCGGGGAAGGTGTCGCTGACTGTCTACACCACTTGAACTGTTACTGGTGCCATTGTCCGTGGTGGTTTGTTGGGGGAACTTGGAGGGCCTGCGTAGGTGAGGCACCAACAGCAGGTTTTCGAGGCAGATGTCGCGATGCGTGACCCCGTGCTCCTTCAAGTGCTCCAGGCCGTGGCAGAGCTGCAGGAGGAGGAAACATACACGGCGCTCGTAGACTTCTGGCTGAGTTTTATGGAATGCAGCCCACTCCCTTACAAAGTCAGCTGCCGTCTGCCGAGGGATCTCAGAGGTGATAACCACCACTCGCTCTCGTTCTACCTGTTGAACGGGCGCAGACATGGAGGGTTGAGGCAGCGATGATGCAGGGGTATTGGGCAGAGAGACTTCGTCAGAAGGCAGCATGCTCCGGGGGACGCAAGCGAGAAAGTGTCCGCAGTCCTGCTGGACGTTGAAGTGGGGAGGCATGCTCTGCTGCACTGAAAGACCGTAGAGATGGCCCTGTTTGGCCTCCATGGATGGACTCTTGGAGATCTGGAGAGGTATAAACACAAAGATCAGTGGGAGGAAAGGATTAAGAAAAGGAGAAGAAAGGGAAGGAAGGGGGGGGGGGATTCCCCACACAGAGACGGGAAGGGAGTGGAGCCAAGAAACATAAGAAAGGAATTCTTGTTAGTGAGGTTCCAAGGTCAACGTCAATTCAGTCCCTGCTCTCATTCAAGTGAAACCAATATCTATGACGCAGATTTAAACCCAATCCTCAACTGAAAAGATTAGAAAAGCTGAACTTGTGTTTTAAGTAAACTACCACGTCACTTCAGTGTCTTTCATTCTCTTGCAAGCTGTGGGAAAATTCCCCAACACTAAAATCTGAATTCGGAAACAGACCTGCACATGTTACAAATCTCAGTGTGTGTTGGGGTCAGATGTATTATTATAAGCTCTTGTTAGTGATTATCGACACAAATCCACTTTCTTGGAGTTGAATCTTTCAGTCAGCAAAACAACGGTAAGCACATCAAACAACAATTAATGAAGTTACACAAACACTTACTACACTTCCGTCTAACCCCATTCAATGCTGAATTCAGTTTATAACATGATAATCTGTCTTTGTGCTGAATGGGCTCATTCTACATGGTGTGCATTGGGTTTGTGTGTGTGCTGGCCTTAACAACAGGGGTTTGTCTGACTGTAAATCCTGCCTGGAATGTAAAGATTAATTGGGCCTAGAGATATTAAGCAAGACTGTGGGCAACCCACGCTGTGGCACAACACATACTGTACAAACAGCTGCTGCTTTGTACAACACTAATGACTTTGGGACAAAGGTTAGCGAGTGTGTGACTCCACACCGTTCTTCCTAGTTGTTTACACTACATGCCCTGAAGGTTTGTGCTGTGGTGGGACCATCCCATCTGTAGTCTAAGAACAAACAAGACCACCGCCCAGTTTTAATCTCCTCCTCCTGTCCTAAAACTGTCAAATCCCTGCTTAAAATATCAATTTACAACACTCACCCACTGAGCAAATGATTCCTTAAACAACAGTAAAGATGATCTTGAGTGGGCTGAGAGTTGGTCTTTTGACAACAACCTCTCTGAGCGGACAGAATAAACCCGATCTGTACATTACAAAACCACTTAATACTACTCACGGTTGTCCGTGGCACGATGGAAAAGGACTAATAATTGAGCGATATCTTACTTCAAACTAAAAAGGTTAATTTGGATGTGCTGTAAATAGATAATATTGTTGTATTTCCGGTAAAGAAGCAACTCAAAGAGTGTTTGCTCCCCTCAGAATTCTGGGACCTGCAGTATAACACTGCATTTGCTCCCAATAACCAAAGTTTACAGCCAAATGAATCAGGACAAAAAATATTAAGGATTATAACAATAAGGTGTTCTGGAAGTGAACATGGTTATACCAAACGCATATTTCACAAATGCCCTGTATAAAATACTTTAGGCTTAGTATTTAGGGATTACCTTTACAGCGTAGGAGTTGCTGGGGTCTGAGGCGCAGGCAGCAGAGTAGTACACAGCATCTCCTGAGTTGCAGCTTGGCTTGTTGGAGGTGAGCCTGAACAGAGACCAGTTGCTCTCCTCAAACCTAAGTGGGTTCCTCTGGGAGCGCGTGAAGTGATCCTCACATTTTAGAGCCAAGCGGCGCAGAGACTCAGCGTACAGGCCTCCCAGTTTGGAGTACACTCCTTCCCTACTGTCTATGTTACTCAGAAGGGTCTGGAGCTGCAGGCTAGAGCCCAAATTTGGTGTAGAACCCGGTTCTGAGGACGAGAAGGGCACGCTGAGTTGCGGGGAAGAGGAGCAGGTGACGCTGCTTCGGCAGTGGACACCCAGACGCCCGTGAGTCTTCAGCGGCTCATCCAGTGTCCGGGACTTCGAGGGTCGGCTTAGCGGGGCATGGCAATGCTCCAGACACTCGTTGGAAGAGAACATGGGGCGTGGGTCAACAGGGCTGGACGGTAAACTGGAGCGGGAGCTGACATCAGCAGGTCGACACACGTTGCTCTCCGAGCCAGTGAACGGGAGTCGTGGGTAGGCTCGGACAAAGGGTCTTCCGTTGGCGCTATCGGGAGCTGACACGGTGCGGTTGACCATTTTTTTCTCCGGGAGTGGAGGTGGCTGGTTACTTAAGGTGGTAAAGGAGGGCGGGTGTGGAGATCCTGGAGCTGAGGCCACTGGACTTCTGGAAAATGGAGAAGAACAAGACATCCGTGTAGCATCCCGATAACCTAAGAAGAGAAAAAGAAATGACATCAGCAAGTCTGCTTACAATGAAAGTAAGTGTAGATGAGAAGATTGATACATGTCTGTACGCCAAATATGAAGCTACAACCAGCAATCAGATATCTTAGCTTCACAAAGCATAGCATAAAGACAAAGAAACAGTACAGATGGTAACAACTCGCCTGGCCCTGTTCGAAGGTAACAAAATATTTTCTACAGCTTAATCAAAACAGATTTAGGAAATATGCACACATAAAGACATACAGATAGAGACCAATGACCATTCAGTTACACAATATATCCTTCACTTCTCAGTGGGCTTGTGAGTGAAGTCCCTGTAACCTCACAGTACTCACAGACTCTCATATTCCTGGGCGACGGCTGTGAATTTGATTTATTTACTACACGTCTTCTGTCACTGCCTGCTGCTCAGCCTGAGCACGAACACATACCTTCTTTGCCTCAAAACAGCTGGAAATTTCCACAATCCAGGGTTCAAGCTGACACTCAAAACATCTTCCATCCAATTACGATCCATTTGTTAATTAAAGACTTAAAGTAAGAACTTGACATTACACTAGAGGAGACAGATACCGAGATAATTGTGTGGTGCGGTCTTCAATAACTGCTTTCACAGAGGGAGAAGACTGTAAAGGAAAGAAAAAAAGAAAAGTACTCTGTAGGATGTAGCCAAGCCCTTTTTCCCTCGTTATCAGAGTCCATAATTATCTCTTCAAACAACATTGCCCAGGAAGTTACAGCAATTACAAGTGTCTGTGCCACAGAGGATATGTGAAGGTTGACAATAATTTCAAAACCAAGGACTCGTGCCACTCATTCTGAGTCACTTGATTGCAGAAATCTGGAACTCACGTCAGGAAAATGAACCCCGTGTCAAAACAAACTATGAGTGTACGTCACAAAAGAGGAAGAGAAGAGATAAGCTGACAGGCTGCTTACTGCTGTTCAACCCTGCAACGCTCCCTTTCCTCTTTTCATTGTTGTTGCACATTTTCACTGTGACAAAGGGCATCTTCATGGTCGAACATTGTGATACAGCGTCTGAACAGCAAGACAGTTGACATGCAGGCAAACAAACCAAAGGACACGTCTGTAAAAGCTGTGGAAGAAGCACCTAACTTGCTCAATGAACTACAATTATTTGCTTTATCAGATACTGTATCAGACATGTGTGGTCCTCGGACTCCAAGTGCACGTTTCTATTGGAGCATGAATGAAATATGTGTGAGTGTTACTTACCAGTGTCCCCAGTCAGGTTGTCAGTGGAAGCAGTGGATAGGCTGGAGCCCAAGCCCCGAAGAGATGAAGTAGGGCTGTCTGCTGACCCGTGTTGGCTGCAGCGATCCAGCTCCATGTTGCTGCCACTCATCTTACCACACACTCTGATGGAGAAAACAGCAGAAACGGGGTAAGTGAATAAGATGGCACGAACAAGATACAAACATCCATTTTCCGTGTCTGCATTGCTGACATCATTGCCAAACATCCACCTAGCCAAGTGTAGCATCCACTGGTAGTTCAGTCTGCAGGTTTTCTGCTGAAATACAACCTTTTCTTTTTTGCATCCGTTCGTAAATGTGAAACCACTCCACTTCCCCTTGATGTTTTCTTATCTGCACTATGCAGTGCACACTGCCTCTTTTTAAATGACAAACAACTACCATCAGGACTAGTTTCACTTCCTAATTCAAGAGGTACACTTCTTGATTTTGTGTTGATTTCTAACTGCAACAAACAAGCCTTACTAAAATCAATATCGGTCTGCCAGATTTAGCAGTTTCGCTTGTTTCCGATAACGGTAAACTATAAGTAAGTACTAAGTAAGTAAGTACTATATCTCAGTCGTCATATATGGCCCTAAAGTGAGACCGTGACTTTTGTGACACCGGACAATGTGGCCACAAGTGGCAATTGCAGGATATTGGTGCATTTCCCAAGATACCCTGGAATCTGTTGCTTTAAAAAGGGAACTACAACAATTTTATACATCGAAGTCTGCTCACAGGTCTTGGGGAGTATTCCTGCATCAATTAAAAAAGTTGTATATATCTTTTTGATTGCTGATAAATTGTCTCAAGTGTTTGAAAATGAAAAGTAAATCTGGGGGTGTTGAGATAGAAAGAAGTGAGCTGAACCGATTTATGTAGCCCGCTCCTAAGAATATCTACACTATCCACTACCAGCCCAACACACCCAACCAAACTGTCAGCTCTTGAGTTTCATTGTGAGTAATGTAGGTGCCAGGTTTTAATAAGGCATAAGAATGCGTGAAAAAAAACAAAAAAACTGCATCAAGTTGTGCTGCAAGTTATGCTTTCTCTCTCTCTCTCTCTCTCTCTCTATCTCTCTCTCTCACTCTCTCTCTCTCTTTTCACAGTTTTAATGATAGTTAAAATTGGAAAGTTACTGTGGTGTATTGTGAAAGCTGTAACTGTTACACCCCTCCCTATACAAGACCAAGTAATGCTGCAGGGTGATCTGATGGCCTATGGGTGGCCTTGGTGGACCTCTATTGCATGCCATTTCCTATCCCTCTCTCCCTTTGTTTCCTGTCATTTCTCTACTACAGACTTTAGATAAGTGCATAGTGTACCACAAAAACATTTAAAAAGCTTTGGTAGCAAAACCTATAAGTGTATTGAATTGAGTACGGGTGTGTTTTTACGCTTATGAATGCAATTTTTCATTTGTAAGAAAGATTGTGTTATTTCTACTTTCAAAAGTTACACAACCTTGCGTGATTTCTTTTTACTTGCTAGAAAGAAGCTTTGCATTCTTCTTGTTCAGTTTGCCTGACCAGCATGATAGCCACTTATAATACCAATGAAACCTGTGCATGAGCAGACTTCCTAATCAAGGTGACCAATTAGGCTGAGTGACAGCCATTCACTTGTCTCATTATACGCGCTAATGGCTCAGGGAAGAAGGGTCTCATCCCATCCCTTTATCTCTCTTTCCTCTCTTCCATCGCAAAAATGACTGATTACTGATTATCTGCTGGCCCCCCAATTTCAATTCCACCATAAATCAGCAGAACAAACAGCTGAGGAGGAGAAAAGGAGGGGAACACAGGGGGGGAGACAGAGGGTTAGGTATTCTCCGTGGGCAGTTAGCTAAAGGATCCGCTATCATTTTACAGACAAAGGAACGGCGATGAAAGGCAGTGGAAACGCTGAGGCAGAGGAGAAATTGCAATGGGTGCTGGAACTATGTGCATGTGTGCGCCTGTGCATGTCTCACTCCAGATCTCTTCAGATTTGTATCCAAAACATGAGATTTTCCTTCGGTGAAAGAATGTCATTGCTTATGTACTGTGGGAGGATGTGCACGGATGAATGAGCCTTCTGAGCAAGGGCATGCGAAAAAGACCTTGGAGCGGATTAGGACTGCGTGTAAGAATATACAAGCATTTAGGGACAATTATTTTCTTTATATAATCAGATTATTGTATTCTTGTTTGGTCAGAAAAGAGTGAAGAATGCCCATCTGCCAGCATAAGATGAAATCTTCAAATAACCTAAATGTTTTTGCCTGATTAACGATTTAAAACCCAAATATATTCTCTTTATTGTAATGTCAGACAAGGAATTAATTAGCCGATTACCATAATATTTGCAATTCATTTTCTGTTGACGGACTAATTGACTAATCACGATGGAGACAGTATCAAAATGATTTTCCCACTCTACTTGGAATGTTTTATTCTAAACGTCTATTAATAAACGTCTTAATTGCTCATTTCCTCAGAATAGATTGAAACACTTCCTTTGCAAAAACAAAGTCTACGCGAACCCGTCACACGTTCTGCAATCAGCCCAGCAACGACATTCACTGTAGCTTGATTTGTTTACATTTTAAATCTGGGTTACTAACACACAGGATCTGTTGGCACACATGCTATCCCGACATGTGTGTGTGTGTGTGTGTGTGTGTGTGTGGTATTAATAAAGCTGTGTGAAGGGATCTGGGGGAGTTTTTAAAAAGGGATCGGATTGTGGTTACAGCTAACTAGCTACAGATAGCAGTGCGACGGTGTAAAATGAGACCCAAACTAAGCTGCAGTGTTGTTGTGGATCAGGTTCACACGACCGGTTTCACTTCCTGACTCTTATTTAGGGCCTTCTCCGTTGTAAATATATAAAATGATGACAAAGTACTGTATGTCATTACATCCACACGTTCTCTCTCCAGGGCTATTTTATGTCGAGACAATAATCTTTTCGTGAAAGTCAAAATCTAAGATGGTTAAACAGCATTAAGAGCGATGGGGATAAAAACTGTAAACCTACAAACAGCCAACACATTCATGTTGATACGCAATTCAGGGTTTTGTTAAAATGAGGTGGAGTCAGGTATGAAAGCAGGCAAACTCAGAACGTACCCGGGTGTAGGCGGTATCATTAACACCTGTACAATGTAAACCAATCCCCTACAACAGTCATGCAACATACACAACCTTTAAGAAGCTTACAATGTTGAGTTGTTGTTGAGACAGAGAGGAACTGATTGAACTGTATTTCATATTCTTATCATCATTGTCATACAAACTGACAAAAGGTGTTGTTTATTGCATTGCTGCTATATTGGATTGCATTATATCGTGCATGTGTTTTTGTGTTAATTTGCAACCTCTGTGTAACAACCCACTGCAGCGAACAATGAGATGCACGGTTTCTTTCCCATGATTGTAGGATAGTTACCGTGGCTGTATAGCCGTATAAACCATGTCTTTGAAACACAGATCCATTAATGGTTGACACCAATCCTTTTATCTTTTGCAAACGGCTCCAGCCTTGCCTTGTTATCTTCTCCACTGTCAGCTATCTCTTTCCCTTATTCAGTACGAGACACTTTCATTTATTTTGTCTAGCCCAAAATCACAAATCACAAATTTGTCTCAGAGGGCTTTACAATCTGCACACATGTGACATCCTCTAACCCGGGACCTTCACATCGGTACAGGAAAAACTCCCCCTAAAAACCCCTTTAATGAGGTACAAGGCACTTTCATTTATTTGCCCGACATCACATTAAGTAACACACTTTGAGTTTCAGTTTCACTTCAACCGTCTTCATCTTACAAATATTTTAGTCTTACCAACAGTATGGACTCAAACAATAACATAATTTAGGCAGAAAAGGATTTGAAGAGATGAAAGAGAGGGGGGGGGGGGTTTCTTCGTGAAACGCATACAAAGTCTGAGTCAATTTTCCTGCGCGAACAAAAACGTAACCACTTCTCTTCACAAGTCTAATGATAGATGCGAAGTCAATACCTACTGAGGATGAGAAAAAAGATGCCATAAGGTGCCTACCTCATGCTGGACAGGCAAAGGTCCTTGTCGGGCTGGCCGGCACAAACTGCCCCTGGATCAGACTGGCGGCTCTCTAAAGCCCCGCCATGTGTAGTAACACAACCCTGGCTCCACACGAGTCATATGTGTATTTAAAGTCCCTCTCAGCAGGAAAAGCAACAGCACCCATTAGATGTGCAAAATGTAAGCACCCATATCTCATATATAGCATTCACTCATTGACCTAGTGGTTCACTTCAGGCGGCAACAAGATGCTATCTGTTCTGCTGCACAGACGGGATCAGGACGGCTCTGTGGAGGGAGGGGCGGCGCGCCTTGGAACGATAGTAAAAAGAGCAAAAGGCAATTCAAACCCAAGTCAAACTCAGTGGACTTGAATCCACATGGCTGATCTATGAATTCTACTTCTATCGATGGCAACCGACTTCCAGACAGGGACACTTTGGGAGTTGCCAGGGGCAACAATCTGTTCACTGAAGCCCCTCCCTTTGGCAACCTTCAATGACCGGTGGAGTGGACATGCCTTCTAAAAAGTACTAGCACACACGTGCATGATTTAGGTACATGCACAAACACACCTTAGGCTGACCCACCACATCAAATGTAGGTTGACCTGTTCCGAGGGATGAAAGAGTGGACATTTGGTGTTTTCCACTGTGATCAAAGGCTCTGGGAGGCAGACTTTTCCAACCATCTGTGGCTTTTAAATGATTAAGCATATCCAAATGCTGCTTCACGGGGTTCCATTCCATTTTCCACTCACGAGATTATTTTATTCTTCAATAATACAATCTGTATGCAGATTTAGATTCTGGTTCTCTGCAGCACTTTGGTCACACTTGTTGATTAAATACACTAAACCCACGTATACACATGGAAAGCCACAACTGTCGCTGGCTGGCTCGAGGCGTGATCCCACATGTGTCACAACAAGGTGTATTTTTATCAGCGTAGTATGTTGGCAATGTCATAACAGGAGAGATAGTCCTTCCTACAATTACCACAAACATAAGGGCCCTTGACATGTGATCAGCAATCTGTGTTATTGACTGTACAACACTCCCACTCAGCTTTTGCTGACTCTAGCAGCTCAAGATGACAGAACATCCGTTTGTCCCGAGGAAGTCACAGTCGTGTGTTACACCTCATCATGTCGTCTCAGACAGAGCAAATTGTATTTTGAGGAGATCATTTGATGCTCTAATAACTGAAACAACACAAGGCCTCTTCTCTGTTTCTGCTTTGGTGTAGCTGACTCAGACAGCGGAGTGTATTCTTAGCCTCATGCAGACTCAGGTTAAAGCAAATGGTACTGCTAATAAATGACTATGTAGGCTTAGGGGCCCTGAGTAGAGTAGGTCACAATGGTGCAGGTCTCGAAAATGCACGATTCTGCACTTCCTGTAAGTGATGTAATTAAATATTGTTACTAAGCATTAAAAATAACCAGGACGTGAACATCAAGAATTGAAAATACACATGCAAACAGTGCAAATATGATATTTCTTTTGGCCAAAGATGCAGCAAGTGACAGCTATGTCCCTGTATGATCATTTTTTATTGTGCTGCAGCCAAAACAAATAGACTGCAATGTGACAGAGCACGGGACTATTTAACAGATCCATTTGTGTGTCAATTAGAATTGGAAAAAGTCACATTACTGGCATGAATAGAACAAGGCATGCATTGAGGAATGTGCCGGAACAGTTTGAATGATCACAAGCTGCAAGAATGGAGGCTGATTCAAGGCTGAATAATGGTGCTGTGAAAGGGGGAAGGCACAGTGAGGTTTACACAGATGACTGCAGTAAGATGCATATATGTGCAGAGACTCAGGCAATATAGTATAGCTTATATTCCATCAGCAGCACTAACGCTATATACATATACAGTCCCATCTGAGAGCACATATGCAGTTATGCATTTAGACTAAGTGCATGTTGAAAGTGATGAATTATAGAATTTAGTGCCATGGCTAAATTACAGTCCCATTAGTTCTCATGCAAGGTAAGACTGAAGGACAGGCATGCAAATATGTGCTATAATGGGCAGTTCAAGTTTGATACATGCACAGCATTCATCTTACAGCAAGTGCTCAGTATATTAGTGTGTAATTAAACCTCTATTAGACTTTTTCTTTTACATAGCTGCCGTATTATAAACAATATTTAAGACCAACCCTTTCTTGAGATTGCTGGTGTATTTACTGTGAAAGTTTTGAAAAAATAAATGGCATATAAAATTGTTGCTGAATCTCGAAGAAAAACTAACTTATGAAGCTGAATGACGATGGTGAGATTAGTAAAGGCTTCATCATCTAAGTCCTAAAATACTCGTCATAGAGTGGTCAGAGATTCCAAAAAACGTAATTACCATAAACCGCTTACTTTTCAATACTTCATATTGTAAACTGAATACCTTGATGGTTTGTGTCGATTGGTCAAACTGATTCAACAATGTTTAGGCCTCACACCTCCACTTACTTCTAATTGCCATTTTGTCATAACTTCTGACATTTGACTGACAAGGTGATTGACTGAAAAAGATTAATAACATTTTCATATATTTTTCTGGGATTGAAACATAGTCCTACCCAAATACAGTAGGTAGTGTTCTAACCTATATGAAGATTAATAATTGAATGTATAAAAGCCAGACAAAAAGTTCTCTGTTATTCTTACCTGTGCAGTTTCTTGGGTGGGGGAGGCGGTGGATTGGGCTCATTGTTGGCAGCTCCCTTTCCTGCTGCCAGCAGCTCTGATGAGCCTCCATGCAACGGTTGCTTGGACGGCATGCTCCCGTTATGCTTGCCCTCTTCCTCTGCACCGGTGCCCTCAGTCTCCCCCTGACAGGCACCATTGTTGGGCGCAGTTGGGGGGGCCGTGCCTGGCTCTGTCATCGGAGGGGGGCTGCTGTGGGCCTTCGAGTCCATGGCCTCCTTCCAGACAGCACCACCATTTACCAAGCCTGTCACCCTAGAGGTTGTCCCCGGGTTGGCAGCCAACTTCTTCTTCTGTCCCTCTTTCGGCTCTCTCTCATCCTCCTCCTCTTCTTCCTCTATGCGACAGTTCCAGCCAGAATTGTGGTGGTGGGGCTTGTGCCAGCGTTCAGACACTACTGCACTGTGGTTCTCTGTATGGACCTTGAAGTGGCCCTCTCTAGCAGAGACGAGGAAAAGCATGGGGAGTTCAGGTAGCGGGACGGGAGAAGAGATGGACGGTGAGAGGCTAGAGTTTCCCAGTCTGGGGAGATCAGGAAGAGGGACTGGAGAAGAGAAGGACGGTGAGAGGCTAGAGTTTCCCAGTCTGGGGAGATCAGGAAGAGGGACTGGAGAAGAGAAGGACGGTGAGAGGCTAGAGTTGCCCAGTCTGGGGAGATCAGGAAGAGGGACTGGAGAAGAGAAGGACGGTGAGAGGCTGGAGGCGCCCAGTTTCGGGGAACGGGTGCTCCTTTTCGGGGGAATGGGTGGGCTGGACTGAGGCTTGGGGTGGAGAGTTGGTGTAAGGCTGGCTTCTGGGACCAAAGAGGATGCGCTGTGGCTGGGACTGGGCCAGTGGAAAGCCGGGCTGCTGGGGTCTTTACGTGCTGTGGGGCTGAAGTGGCATTGGGTGCTGATGGCTGAATCTGGGCTGCTCAGGTAGAAAGTCCTGTTCTCCTCTGTGTGAGCGGCCATTACTGTGATGGTGGCCCGTTGACTCTCTCCTGACAGCTCAGAGCCCTTGAATGAGTTCTTAGTCTGGTTTGGGGACACAAGATGGGATTGCACCCCATTTCCTTGTGGCCTGCGCTTTTTCTTGGTGCTCTGTGCATAAATGGGTTCTGAGTCTTCATTAGGAGAGCTGGGAGCTGACTGTAAGCCACCCATGGCCGTTGGACTTTGGGGGCTCCCTGACTTAACTTGTCTTACTCCGGACCCCTCTGCCCCAGGAAGTGAATCTGTACTACTTCGGTAAGAACAAGAGGAGTCCGATAGTCTGGTCTGCTCAGATAGGACGGGAGGAGAGCGGAGGGATGGCGGAGGGTTGTAGCTAATGGTGTCCACACTCAAGGCTGTGGTGGGGAAAGTAGTAGAAGTGCTGGATGTCTTAGTTGTAACAGCAGCAGTACTCCAACAGCTGATACCATTGCTATGAACTGCAGTAGGACTGGAAGTGACGATATCCACAGAAAAAGGTATCTCCACAGGAGCCAGATGGGACTCCTGACAATTTGCCCTGGCAGTCACACTAATTCCATTATAAGTGCTCTTGGTTTTTGTGGTGGTTGTATTCTGCTCCCTACAGATGTCTCCATTGGCGTTCATCTTTAAACTCTGAGAACTTCTACCCTCCTCCTGGGTGACGAAGATATTGCTAATGATCATGGAGTCTTTAGGCAGGATGTTTGGGGATAAGGAAGCCAGGGAGAAGCAGTTGTTGTAGTCCATCTTGGTTTCAGGACTTTGAAGAACGGCCTCTCTGTGGGCCTTGTTGCAGCCGTTACTATCAATGTAAAGAGACGACAGGTCCAAGAGTTTCTTCAAGCCCATACGCTCAACTGGGCTCTTTGTGTTCTCCTGTCACACATAAACATGAGCACACATTAATGAACAGGTACATCATGCTGGGGCAGTAATAAACTCAAAGGTATGTTACAGGAAAGAGACATTTAAGAGAATCACCTGCTCTATGTTCATGTTGACGTCAGTCATCGACTCGTTGGTGTCAAGGCTCATCATAGTGGGTTTGACAGCGATGGTTGGCTTGCTGTAGGGTGAAGGCGATGTTAATCCAGATTCTTCATCGCCTCCCAGGATGCTCTTCAAACAAGCGGCTGGCCCACTGCCATCCAGGCCGCCGACAGTCTTGTGGTGTGCACTAAGCGGGTGGAAGCAGTTCTTGCAAGAGCCGGGTTTCCACACGTGTTCTGCAAAGTCGCTGCACGCTGACATCTTTGGTTTGCTAAATCAGATTTGGTCAGAAGCGGCGGTTGAGTGTGGCAGATACCGGATGAACCGTCATGGCTGGCCCACAGAAGGTTGCAACATCACAAGAAGAGGAGAGAGAAGAATGAGGTACATTGTTAAAAGAATAAAGTCATGTTTATTTAATCACTTTTTTGCCATAGATTGTATCAGAATCAGAATCCCACGTGTCTTTTTACCCAGTAAAACTACTTATATTACATAAGAACTGTCTAAAAATCCACTTCATCCCATCACATCATCTTCCACACATGTAAATTACAGAAACTATTCAGATTTTCAGAGCATCAAACTGTTTGAGAGTCTGCTCATTTTGTCTGGGGATGCACAAATCTGATACGCCACCTTATAAAGCAGATTGGGTTTCGGCTGTGACATGACCAACCTAGTAAATAAAGTGTATTTGCTTATATCATATTAAAATTCAGTGTTTTTTGCCCCCAAAAAAATGTGATTAAAAAAAAGCTGTGGGTATCAGATCTGCAATAGACCCTGAGTTGATGTATTAGAATCGGACAGAAAAAGTTGGATCAATTAATTTAAAATTTTTTGCCTTTATTTTTCAGCCGAGCTGTATTATTTTCTGAATCAAGAAAAAGTAAGTTGAAATAGCTTTGACATTTTCTTGAAATCGTAAAGAAAGTGATGAGGAAGTTCAGGCTGACAAGTGTCTCAGGGATCATGAAACCCCCCGTAAGTGTCTTCCGCCGATGTAACTTAAGAAGACCTGATTTGTGCTGTGCTACTTGTTCCCATGGTCTCCTAAATTAGAGGGTATGTGGTTTCTGTTCAACCAAAGGGCCTGCCGGTGTGAGCCTAGCGACATAAAATCCCTCCAGAGTCCTCTGCAGCCCCCGACATGCTAGAAGACGACAGAGGCGCCTCAAGCATCCCGAAGGTCGGAATGTCAGGAATGTCTAAAGTCTCACCAGGGTGAATCTCACACCCACGACAACCTCCCATCCCCCTTCCACACACACACACAAACCTCCCACTCAACATGTGTGTCCTCCTTCTCGGACAAACAAACTGACCCACACACACACACACCTCCTTCCTCTCTCTCTCTTCTGTGTCCTGTTTAACAGGGTTGACAGTGAGAGGATCAACACCATTTCAGAGACATCATTTGTTGCCTTGCATCTGGGTGCCCGTCTTTATGTTCTTTACACAGCTTTAATTGCCTCTCAACAAGGTGCTGCAATGATACATGGCTACATTAGCCCACCATCTAGACTCATTATCCCTAAAAAAAATAGAGGACGCAGGAGGATGAACACTAACTCCCCTAAAACAATGAAAAGGGCCAATGCACACTGGTGGCTTAAGTATGACTGTTATTTTTGGCATTCTTTAAGCCACAGGGATTCTGGATTTCTACACTTCTTTATTGACAGAAAATACCAGAACAAATGATAAGTAGTGCTTAGACTTCTTCTGACATTTGGTAATTCATGGCTTGAGTATTACAACATTGCCATCTATGACTGTGAACGGTCTAATGAAGAGATTTCCTGTTGGTAAAGATAATGCATGTTTCCATTTTTCTTTGTTCTGTCTGACTCAGTTTGGGCAGGAAAGCACCCACTAGCACACTGTTTGTTTAACCGTTCCTGCGACAACAGAGGAAACAGAGCCTTGCCTTACATCTTATGGCATTGTGCGCGTCATACGAAGCGATGACTGATCATTCGGCTACTAGTCCTGGTGCTGTCAAGAACAGCCCGACTGCCAATCAGGAACATGTCTAGGGGGTTTCGTGTGACGATCAGGCAATGACAAAGAATAGACAGACGGAGCACTGTGTGTGTTTACTAAGTTGAGACTAAACTGACAGGGACAATTTAATCTATGTTGTTCTATTTTCCCCGCAAGGAATCAAAGAAAACAATAGAAGTGGACAAGTGGGAATTTCATTAGAATTTCAATTGTTTTCCCCTCAGAAATACACCTCAGTTTAGGTTATTATACCTCTTGTTTACACGTTCATCCCTGCTTGTTTGAACAGAGATAGACCCCACTGTCTACATTCCACACACCTTCTCAAGCTCAAGGTCCAATATTTCTCACTTCCCCTTGTAAAAACACACACGCACACACACAGGGCATAACCGCTAGAAGTTCAGCCATATGACAGAATTCAAGGCCTGCCTTCGGTAAAGAACTCAGACTATGAAAAATATCTCAAGAGCATGTTACAAGTCGGGGGCTCGAAAAAATAAGACGAGTGCAAGGAAAAAATGATTGTGGTTAGATGTTGATCAGGTGTGGAATTCATAGCTTTTGCGGTCACCTAATACCGACACTAAGAGCCTTGAAGACACAAGCCACATGCACCCATGACCCCTCACACACAGTCGCATGGCCACTAGATGTCTCAAAAACACATTAATTTACTACCCTATTCTGAGGGACTTTAATCATTATATTCATAGTCTGAAAACCAAATTGGGTTGTCAGTTTCCCATGAAAACACAAAACTAGGCATTTGCTCGGAGCTTAACAGGCTGTGATGCACTGAGGAATGCAGGCAGGGTGCAATGTTAGACTGGATGGCAACAGTTTAAATAGCCCAGCGATAGGGTGATCAAGAGGAGCAATTAAGGTAAAGGTTAGAGGGCTTATCGACACTCAACAGCTGGTAAAACTGGACTTTATCTGAATCCCTCTGCAGGCACCAGCAGCAGACACATTTGACCCCCCTAAACTCACCAGCACGAACGCGCGCGCGCGCGCAATGGGACAGCCTTAATGAAGTATAACGTCAGGTCATTTGATGGTTATTATTCTAGGGTTACTGTATCATAATTCACCGCGTTATCCTATTGACGGCTTTTTACTGAATTGCCGTGCCTTGCCAAAAAAAAAAAAAAAAAAAGCCCATACACGTCAATGAATGAGATGCCTGCTGAATAACAGAGTCCAGTAACTCATAATCCAAATAATTAGACAACCTATAGTCCATATTACGGTCTGATAACCAGGTCACACCAGCGTCTAGTCACCCGCTGTAAACAAATGCTTTCAAGAGTGACATTTGTCACGCCTGCCTCACTCATACAGCCCATTCATTTATTGGAGGGGGGGGCACAACCTGTATTCTCGATACTCGGAAGGGATTTCCGCCAAAACTTGTGAACTTTTGACAGATATCTCCAAACTTCCACATTGAGGTTTGACTGTTTTTCTAGCATGTTTAGTAAATACGCATTCGTCATAGACAACACATCCCACGTGCCTTGGTTTGAGCCTCCGTTTTAAGATTTGATGAATGATAATTTGTCTAAACACTTGTCTCCCCTGTAGCTGAATCCAGTTTACGGCAGGTTATTGTAGCAGAAAAACCCTTCATGTTCTCCCTCGTGCAGTGAGTGAACTGGCGAAAAAAGATGGCTGTATTCATTACCTGCTTTAATACAATACATTAATGTTAACATCTTGGCTCAACCTACATACCAACGAAATAGGTGTACAAAGGAATACAAATAAAAGTTATAATATAACCATGCCAAAGTAGCCAAGGTTATCTAGTGCCTATTGACTGGCTGCTTACCTGCTTGGACTTTCTCTTCCCTGGCAACACAAACGCTTTCCCCCCTTAAAAAAAAACAGACCCCCTTCCAAAATAACACAGCTGATGCTCTTCTAGTTCCGATATCCGCTTGTCTTCAGGTATCCCACAAGCGACAGGTTAATGACCCGGGAGAACGTGAGCTGCTGCAGGCTGGTTTCGGCTCTTGGAGCTGCTGCTGCTGCTGCTGTTGCGCTGTGCAGAGGTGGAGTGTTTGAGGCGGAGCAGGAGTCCTCTGCAGCAGCGTGGAGAGAGCACAAGGAGGTGGGAGGAGCTCAAAATCAACCATGCAGTCTGGTCAGTGGCCACTCTGACAGATTCTCATTATGGCTTCTGTTCTATTAGCTGTCATAAGGATTTTATTTTATTATTTACAACACATCTGTCATTTGATTTGCAGGAAATTACACAATACAGTGTAAATACATACACACACACACACACACACACACACACACACACACACACACACACA
>NW_022280053.1:4939420-4957725 GCF_004355925.1 Anarrhichthys ocellatus
ACACACACACACACACACACACACACACACACACACACACACACACAAATTGTAAGTTGCAACCTGAGGCAAAGAATGCAAGGTCTCTCAAACTTTTCTTGGGGGGGGGGGTTAAAAACCCACTGGGCTGTGTAGGTTTATTCTGCAAGCAATCCATCTTGATCAGAAGCCCTTTGATGTGGAAGGTGGATGTATAGAAGCTTCCCTGGGTTTTGCTGCCCCTTCTCTCCTGCTACCCCCTGGACTGCTCCTGCTTCTCTTCATCATGGTCTGGGGTGACAGCGTGATAGAACAACACTGCCGCTGTTACTGAGCCAATGCTGGACCCCTGCTGGTTTCCATTAAAGGCAGCAAAAGGAGAGGCAAAGCTCACAGACTGACAAACACAGCCGCTGTGTTGGATGAAGGCGGTTATCCATAGAGATTAACCTCTGAGCTGGGCATCGCCTCTTATGTCTTATTGAGAAATAACACTGAAACAAGGTATCTTATCTGTTGGCTTTTTGACTCATTTAAACAGAACCAGAATCTGATCTTTTGTGTGCTCTTTCCATACATTTCCTTTTGGTTTTCTTTAGTGTGATGTAATGAGGCAACACAGACAGGCCCTGAAGAGATGGATAATGGCAGACACTATATGCCTGTTAACCCCCAAATCAACTTCCCTTTACTGGTCTACTTCCTGTGAAGGGACACATCCATGTACACGAATCGATTGGACACAGAGCCCGCCTGTTTCCTGAACCTCACGCGAGGATTTATAGCAGAGCTGAGACAATCAGCATAATTGCCACAGCAGAGACTGGACCCAGAAAAAGTGAGATATTTTACAAGACCACCTGTTGAATGTAGAGTCACAAATCCTCTCAACAGGATTAGGAGTCTGTTGCATTGCATCTATTTTTGGCAGTACAGATGATGAAACGATTCTCCTAATGGGATAATTCAAATAGCTTGTGCTTCGAATAAAAATATGGAACCATCTATACACCACTGCTATTTTGACTTGGTCTGCAAATTGTTAATTATTATGTCATGGTACATTAAATGCATGCAGGAAGTGGCATATCCGGTTCTAACATTGATGCGTCTCTGCACGCTGAGATAAATTTTCCATCACAAGCTGAGACTTTAGTGCTGAGATGTTGTGGGAACATCCAAAGTAGAGGAGCACAGCAGGGAATTGGAATCACATATGGACACTGAAATGTTGGAAGACTCCCCCCCCACATAATTTCTCCAGTAGAAATTGCATAGGGAGGAAAACCACAAGGGCGATTTAGAGAACAGGGTAAAAAGTGGGAGGAAAATATATATTTCTTTGGCTAGATTACTCCTTGATTCACATGCTATATCCACCAAACCACTTGCCATAGTATTTATAAATTATTACGGATGAATTATAGATGCCATTAGTCTGCATGTAGTGCATGCCACACACGTTGGTGCAGTTCTTGCTTTTGCTAGCATGATGCTGACGTTGTCAGTGTGTGTACAGCTTGTCCCATAAAACATTTGGAGTTGCTCCTCATGCATAGCACTTTCTTGAATTATGAAGAGAGTCGAAGCCACTTCATTTTAATCTGGCCATTAAAGGCTCTGCTACACTATGCACACTGATGAATTAGCAGTTTTTTTGGCATTCTGCACACAGCTATGAGTTTGTATTAGAGAGACTGGAATAGAGGCAACCACTCTACTCTTTACACTGCAACATGAAGATGCTGTTGGAGGAGAGCCAAGAGATTCTCTTACCCAAAAGAAGAAGTTAAGAGTTTTGCCCTCTTACTGTGTTTTCGGCTAATTGACAAAGCAGGTATTGTGCTGCTCAGGTTTCTGTCTGTTTCTGTATATCACTTCCCATTCCCCATAAAAGATATCCTGTCACAACACCAAAAGGTCTTTGTTTGCATTTGGCCTGCCTGTGAAGAATACTCTTTAGTCAGTCACTGCAGACATTAGACTTCCCATTTGAAACTCAATGCTTCTCTGAGATTCTCCTCTGTTGAAAAAAGAAAAAGAAAAAAGAAGATCAACTCAAAGTTCAAGTGAAATTTGAACATTTTTAACAGGTGTTTGAAATGAAAGATGAAAGACGGAAGGAACCTCTGTTTGCACTCAGCCTGTTTACTGCTTGTCGGAAACACTACAAAAAGCAAGAGGGGCAGAATGTACACTAGATCCCTCAGGACCCACTTTCTTCTCCACAGGACGTCCCTTTTAAAACCTGAACATTCAAAGGTTCCCCCGCTTGTGTAACTGTATGCCTCTGAGAGCCAGGCACCAGGAATTAATTGTGTGTGTGTGTGTGTGTGTGTGTCAAAGGGAGAGGTGGATGTCAGATTTAGTGCCTTCCCCCATCTGGATTGCCATAGCAGTCATGTAGAGCAGTTGGCGTCGTTAGGAATGCTAAGATAAGGCAAGAGTGCTCACATACAAAGTCAAACAACTCACACATAAACCCATCCTGTATACTTTTTATCCCCTACACAGCGTCTGATGACGATATGTCTCCATTATCTCCATCGTGGCATTCTTGTACCTGTCCCTACAGGCTTACGCTCTGGTTAAGAAACACACACAAAACACTTCACCATCAATACCACACGTAATTTGTTTATAGAGATTGAGGGCTTTTCTAATGAGATCTTACTGTAATTTACCCAGATTACTCATAATAGTATAGGATACTGTATGTCTCAAAGGTAGATCATAAGCTATCATATTTCAAAACTTTAAAGAGGTGGAGGCAAACCATTATTTTCTATATAAACCTTTACCTCCAGACGCCTTAGAACGCATTATCACAGGTGGTGTTTAAATGAGCTGTTCTTTTAATTCTGCACGTAGGCAATGGTTAAGAGTTAACTGGTAATGCAGTGTAAAGAATAAGTATTGTTGCTTTGGTTAGCTGCCGTTTAATAGAGCATTTATAGAGGGCTTCAATTTAAAAGTCCTGTTTATTTTAAAGACTTTCAAGGCTTGGAAGGAGATGACACTAACGAGTACAAAAGATGAGCTGCTTTAGAAAATAAATGGTTCTTTGATAAGAAGTCAGTCAATCCTGTGTACATAAACATGTGAGGATAGACTACCAAGGAGCGTTTTGGTGAAAATAAATAAATAACAGCAACATTAAAGCAATAGTATGACATTTTTGGGATATTTGCTTATTTGCTTTATTACTGAGTTAAATGAGACGGTAACTTTATTGTTAGTGTGTTAAGCATGGAGCTAGAGGCAGGAGGCAATTAGCTTAACATGGCAAATAGAAATAGGTCGGCTATATAGCCAGTAGCTTAGTAAGTTCACATTTTGGGGTGTTGGTTACTTTGGACAGAGCAAGACTATGTTTCCCTGTGCTGTCAGTCTTTTCCTTGATTTCTCAAAAACACAATTGAAAGTGATTGCCATAATATAAACACATAATAATGATAATGTATTCAGAAGAGTTCTATAATACTTTCCATACCAATTTAACTACAGACCAGAGCTATATTTGAGGTGTCCCACCTGCTAAGCAACTTGAACAGGTTTTTTCCTGCAGCCATGGTACAGGATCATAACATCAGACATGTTTCTTGTTTGATCCAGTGAAAGTGTCCAGTCAGAAGGTAAAATCTCATTACAGTCTGTATGGTCAAAGCTGATAGATTTTTTGCTATCAGGCAGACATGTCTGTCAGGCAGCCATATAAACACATACCAGCTAGTCAGTTTGTGATTGGTTGCTCATCTGGCTCACACCCAAACTGCGCTAATACCTATTGCACACCATTGACCTGTTTGTCTTGGGATGGGGCTGCTGTTCTGCTTGAATACTTAACACACATAAACACAAACAGGAATGTTAGCATAGTTTTCACAGATGCACACACACACATACCAATACACACACACACATAGAGACATCTGCCAGATGCATTAGCCAGATGCCCAGGTCAGACTATCATAGCAGAACACTGGGAGTGTGTGCATTCATGGGTTAATGGGGGAGCTCAGATAATCTTAAAAATTAAGCCGAAACCCTCCTTTCTCAGATGGGGTTCTTTCTCTCACACACATAGAGAGCTCTGGCAATTTTTTTGCAGTTAAACACTTGTCCGATGCCTTTATATGAGCTTTGCTATTGTGGTTACCGGAATTAATCACTTGTTAGAGTTTTGTGCACCTCACCTACGACTATACAGTACATGATAACTCCTGTTACTTCTTTTGTAATGAAGTAGCACTGATGATGTTGCACATCATTTGTTATGTCACACACAAATTTGATTGTGGAGGTTTCCTTATGGTGCATATAAACTTTTATATTCTGAATTCAGGATTCCTTATAAATGTTTACAATCTTTATGTAACCACAAACCACATATTTCATTCAGTTTATTTACCCGCTTTTGTTTCTAGTGACAGAGGGCGGGAGACTTTCCCAAAATGCATCAGCAGAAGACGAGGTTAAATCAAACAGTGGTGAAATGAGGCCAAAGACAACAAGAAAAATATTCTCTTTGAATAGAAATGCATCCATGTTGGAAAGTTTCTGCTGTGAAATCAATTCCATGAAGTCAAAAAACTATGGATAAATAAATGCACATCAAAATGCTCATTAAATGTAATAGCTTTGCAGCATTTTGTAAACTAATGTACAAATCAATAAACAACAACATACTGATACTTCCATTTGGTTTTGTTCTCTTAAATAATTAAATGGCAAAAACCTGCAAATATTTCACTTTTGTGCCAAATAAAGTAATAATATGAACAGAAGACTTTTTGGCTTTTGGCAGTGTTTTTGTGATCTATCTTTTTAGGCGTACATGTGACTGAAACACATGCTTCACAACTGAGTCCAATATCATGGTTAGACTTGTTGCCACCCAGTGTCTGTCTCCCTCAGTGAAAGTCGAGTCAAAAACAATTTCATTAGTAGTGAGGACATTGGCAGCTCTAGCTTATGAAGTTATTAGGACATAAATCAAGTTTATTTCTACAGCTCCAGCACAGAATCATGTCAGATGACTTTACTTTACAAGGATAACAAGCTAACTTTAATCAAAATAACCACTGAAAATAAAGCAATGCAATACACGGAACAAAAGAAAACAGAAAGAAACAGACAACACAAGTCACAAGAGGTAGCAGGGTAAACTCTAGGACTGCTGAAATAATAGCTTTACTATAGGTGACGTGACAAACTTAAATGGACAATAACATGGACAATACAATCCCTTAAAACAAATACTCTAAGTCAAAGAATGTGCTATTTACTGCACCAACCGTCAAGTTTAGTTATCCTACAATTCTACGAGCTAAGAGAGTGAACCCATGATTACTCAAGACAAACATTTCCCACAAGGGGAGAAAGATAGTCCATCCCAGTTCCATAGCACACACTACTGTAATACTCCATATTCATTGTTCATATTGCTTTGTAACACAAATGCTGTGAGATGTGTGTCAATGAACATCAAGTTGTGACTTCCATAAGGTAAACATTGCCACACTGTCTGACCCTCTGTCTGCCTCACAGTGTTTCCCAGAAGATTGATCACCCTCAGTGCTGTGATTACAGTTAGTGGCGTCAGTGTGACTGACTGGATGTGCACTCTCTTTCCGTCTATCTCCCTTTTACCCTCTCTCTCACACACATACTTATCAGTTAAGCAGCCTATTATCAAAGAATCTATCTGACTATCTGTGTTTCGTCTGAACAATGACGAATGAACAATGAAAGTTGTGCTCTTATGCCAAGGATACATTTTTTAGTCAGCTTGTGATGAAAAAAACAAACAAAAAAAGACATAGCATGGGGAAAAAAATACCACAAATAAGAGAGGAATCAATCCTTCATTCCGGTCTGCCTCAATCTATTTCTGTATTTCTAATTCATCACAGCATCTTAAGGGACTTTTTTATAAGCTTGTTGTTGTTGTTGAAAAGGCTTACATGAAACAAGGATTTGAGAAGTGTAAATGATGTAGTTGGCATGGAGTTGTGAGCTTCGTGACCACGCTCTGTTGTCACTTTCAGGTCCTGAACAAAGAGGTTTAGTGACAGTGCTCTAATTGGCGCTTTCGTGGATAATAACAACCCTCTTGAACTTGCTACACATACTGCCGCATGTGTAGTGTAACATCACAAGAGAACAACCTTCTAACTGTGCACTGGCTTCTGTTAGATAAAATAAATTCCAGAGGGAAAGCCCAAACCGGCCGGCATCGCTTCCCCGGGCTGACCAGCTGACTTCTCGTTGACTTGTTTGTGTCTACCGGGTGTTTTAAGTCTGAGAAACGAGAGAGTAAATGGATGAACGTTGAACCCTCGATTAGTCAGGTGGACATATGACATGAACAGTTGTTGATTTGCAGGAGGTCTTTATAACTCTCACTCACAAACACTGAATCCTAACAAAGCCCCCCTCTCAGTGAAGTGCCTGAGGCTCTGTATGGAACAGAGCTGAATGGTGATGAGTAGCGTGTGAATCACACTTGGTTCCCAGACGCATGCACGTTCACTCCAGACTTCCCACCCCCCCTCCTGTTTGCTTCATCTCTCCACCGTCTGATGACCTCCTGGAGGTCACATGTCTTTATATCATGTCAAACACCAAAGACGTGAGTGCTAGTCAGGAAAAGTGTTGTAGCGAACACCCTTCTTGCTCTTCATGTGTGCAATAGATGCAGTGGAGTCTTTTAGTGCTGACTGTGCATGTTTTATGTACGAATGCTCATTTTGTGGTTGTATGTGTGTGTGCGCGCATGTGCACAATGAAGAATGCATTTTTTTTCAATTTATTAAATCCTCACTCTCACTATATTGTTTGCTATCACTAATTGCTTTTGGTGCAGAAGCCATTTGTACACATGTGCTATCCAGGCACTGTGAGCAGAGAGCTGGGGGAGGGGCCATATCTCTGTGATGATTGTGTGAAAATGATCATGATTCTCACAAGGGTAAATTCCCTTCCACCTACAGTATGTGGTTACATTTTCCCTTTTGTGCATTTGTTTGGGACATAGCAGGATGTTCGAGACTTAACAGACACCAATACCTTTTTGGAGAATGCCTTGGTGTAGCACAAGGCTTGATGCATTGCAAGGAAATTAAGAACAGAGATGGGAATGTAGAAATACGGTGAAGGAGAAACAAGTTGGGTGATTAATACAAATAAAGATAAAATTAACAGAAATGAGAAATAAAAGAGAGAACAGTTAGTGGTAGAGGCAGATTGCTATGTAATTACTGCAGCAGATGTGAAAAACACACATCTTATAAAGACAGAAAATGGGTGTGATCTGCTTCCGTCTTAATCTTTGCTTGTTAAATCCGTGGTTTAAAGCACACAGACTGAGTGGGATAAAGAAGTAGAACGAGAGGGTGTGCCTGCGAAGTGGGACAGAGAATCAGTAAACAAGCCGATGACATTTACAGCATGTAAAAATAGCCAGTCATGTTTTCAGAAATAACTTTTGTCCGTCTGGGGGAACAGAGATGAAAAACGGCGGATTTGGATGGCTTTACTTCTCATTTCATGTGAGGCTGCAGTTGAGAGCTGGGTTTATACCACAACTTTATATCTGTATCAGAGACATTGATGGTGGTGGTTGTTCTAAGTTTAGCAGAGCCTTGTTTCTTCTTCACAATGGCATGCTAAATTGATTGATTCATTAGTGCGAATGAGGCTGCCTGTCTTGCATGAAAGTGAACCTCCACTTCGAATTTGATCTTTGGCAAGAGAGAATTGGATATTGCTAAGTTGCTAAAAGGACTCTCACAATGTGAAATGTTCATCTCCCATTAACACTCAAATACTACTTATCAGACATTTTACAAAACTGTGGCTCATCAGATCCCTCTATCCCTCAGATCAATCTGAGAAATGTACAACATTTCATATGTTGTCAGCCTCTCGAATGCCACTCAATCATTAAACCTTGAAATTCCACATGGGTTAGTCAAAGTCAGCTCGAGTTGCAGAGAACCTGTCAGTCCAGTGATTCCTCACTCACTTACATTTGTGTGTTGAACCAGAACCGGTGACAAAGAGCCCGAGTTTAGTCAAGTATGCATGTGGCTCCTCACCAGAGTCGTTGTTGACAAGCCTCTTTTTAAGAACAATAGCGTCAGTGTTGAACCTAGGTAGAGTCAACTAGATGGGAAACATGTAGCAAGATCTTAACTGTCAAACTGACTTCACATCAAATATGTAACTGCACAAAGAATGCAATGGAAATTAAGTATTTTTCAAATAATTATGCACCAAAAAATGTATAAAATGAATGCAGAACCATTGCAACATCAGCCGAAGGAAATGGTCAGCAGCATTTACTGCTAAAATTAGCTTCACTGCAAAACTACACTGCTGTCTTAAAAAAAAAAAACAGCCTGTAGGAGGGAAACGCAACCCCAATGGCATTAATATTAAATACATTCAAAGAAAATCAATATGTGAGGGTTATTACAATGCAGCAGCGTGGCGCAATAAAACACCAGGTACGGTTTTAAATAAATATGTTCACAGCGCAAACCAGAATATATGAAGCGTCTGAGGAAAGGAGGTGGTTGTGCTTCCTTCTGGTAATCCTGTCATGATTGGGGAATCTGATTTGCATTTCCGTGTTTCACACAGAGAGAAGCATCCAGCCGTCCCTCTCTGTCAGTAGGTTCTCATCTGCATTCAAATCAGCCATCGTATCTTCCTGCATCTTGCTTACGAGCAGCTGTGACAGTAATATCCCGAGTGCTGTAATGGTCATCATTATAATTTACCATCATCAACCTTGTATACGCGCTGTTCTGAAAAATATTTTTCAAATTAAATACATGTATACATGTATTCTATATCTGCTATACTCTCCAATTTCCATTGTAGATTTATCTGGTCCACTTCCCCATACTCAAACAGTTGAGTCAGAGATATGAAAGATACTCAGTGTCTTTCAATAACCTGAGGCCGTTTTGGGAAGCTTTAAAAGCCACACAAACAATTACTCCAGTCACCACAGACCGACAACATCCAGGTCGTAATCATCATTCTAGAAACTGTTTATATTTCCCGAAGGTGCAGCTTTGCTGTATTCAAACGTTCATAAGAAGTGATTGAATAGCTTTGATGAGCTGGGAGGAAAACTTTACACCTGAGCAAATGTGGTTGTTAATGTTTATAGAAGCTATGCCAGAAGGATCAACAAAATGAGGAATAAAGCATGGATCTTATAAAATTGTATCTAAAAACATTATGTAATGAGTAAAAGAGATCCTATTCAATATTGTGAAGGAACATGTTCCCGTATAGTGTAATTAAATGGATGATGATATTGCATGATATTGTATAACAGCGTGCGTGTAGGCATCTGTGTGTGCGGGTGTGTGTGCATTAATCACAATTACTTTTTAATGGTATGAAACGGGGCTGTGGACACAGGTCCCAGAGGAGATGGAAGAATGACGCATTAACCTCTGCTGCACCCAAACACCTGCCCCACCAATTTAAAGAGAGAGAGCGTAGGAGAAGACGAAGGGATAAGGGAGAGGATAAGACCAGAGGATCAGCTCTTTTTTTGTGTCTGCTGCAGCACACATATCTGGTCTTTAAATCACATGTTCTTTGTGCTTTTTTGAGAAAAAAAAAGAAAAAACAGAAACCGTTGCCACACGGCGGACTAACAGCCAGTCTGCCGCCTGCTACATGACACACGAGCCACAGACTTTGAAGAACAACCTTGCATTAGCTTTCTTGCCCCTTATCATCTAACTTACCAACATGAACATATGCCTCGTCCTGCACCTCAGCACCTCTTCTCTGCCATTGTTAACAACACGCTGTCTGTCCTTGGCTAGTAAGACACAGAGGAAGTTTGTTTACTTGGTCTCTCATTCTCCTGCTGGGGCTCAGCCTTCCATCTAATGTCATTCAACCACCAACAAAACCCTCCAGCTGCTGAGACAAAAAAAGAAGAGTATTTGTGATATTTTCCTCAAGACACTCAAAACAGGCTCAAAATAGCCACTAAGATGCAGCAGATCTTGGAGATGGACAGGGACATTGATGTGGAAACCCAACGCAGACCGTATGTTTGCCACTATCATCTATAATGTAACAGGGGCACATCTGGCACTCACTATACTACTGATGGTTGACCACACATACACATAATCCTGTAGACTTCGACACGAGAGGTGGCAGATAAGAGGCATTGTTATCTGTCGTGTTTTGTTTCAGCCATGAGAGGACTACAGAGCAGGAGGTGGAGCCGTTCTTCAACACTGACAGCGGTCTGTGGTTTCAGCAGCCTGTTAGTCATGTTGGGCATGGGGAAGAAGAATTCTGTGGAGCAAAGTGTCTTCTTACAGACGTAGAAAACAAAGAAAAGAGACATGTAACAAACTGTTAATCTAAGGGAAAATGAAAAAGAAATCTCCTGATGACAAATCATTCAGACTTATGTCCATTTTAATAATTCAGATGTGGATAATTTTTGCCCCGAGGGATTTGAAGAGATGACGGGGGGAAAAGCTGCTCGCTCACAACCCGTCTACCCAGGAGATCGCATTACCAGCCAGTGCATTAGGATGATGAGAGCACCTGCTCACTCTCACAATTATTATCAGACACAGAAAGGTGGTCTATTAAAATGGTGCTAAATTAAAATGTGATGATTAATAATTATGAGTGGCAAAGTAAAATGAGATGGGGAGTGAGATTAAGCTCTTATAGGCGGAAACTCAGATTGGAATGAGGCATAATAATAATTAATAACAGTTTCATAAACTGTGAATAATGACAAAAACCCACAACTACTACAACACTTGTGATGATGATGATAATGATGATAATCATAACAGTAACTAATGCATGGTATAGAAAATGTTACAGTATTTAGTTTCACTGGATGCATAATAGGACAATTTATAAGTGTATGCCCAAAATGTCAAACTATTCCTGTAAGATGTAGCACCATAACAGAATATATTGCATTATCCACCTCCTGTTCACTCCTCATCTTCTAAGTTGGTGCCAAGTAAACCGTATCCCTCCATGGGTCACACGCACGCAACTAGGATTTAATGAGTTACAGTAACCATCCAACCAAGCTTAATGAGTGCTGTAAAGTACAGCGGCATACTGTACCAAAGACACAAGCTTTCCTCTGAAGCATGCGAAGCCATCAGGCAGTGCTCACACACACACACACACACACACACACACACACACACACACACACACACACACACACAATGTAATATAACACACATGTAAAATAAAAAACAACATAGTTCTGTTATTGTGGCAGCTGTCATGACAGATCCATCACCATACAAACTCATGCTGCTCGAGTAAGGAGGGGAAAAAAGCCAGCAGAATAAACAACAACCAGAAACATCCTATCTACCTTCAGAGGAAGTGCTGTCCTTGCTCCCACACAATCTCACTGATCTTTGAATCATAAAGAACATGCCATTCTCCATCAATAACCACCACAAGAAACCCCAGAGCGCTTTGGCTTCACATATCAAACAACTTCCAGATTAACAATGGGGTTAGGAAAGCCACAACAATAGCAAGAATATTAAAAGCAGAGTTTGTTTCAGACTGCTACGCTCAGCAGAGCTGAGATTTGTCCAAAGTTATTATCACTGAGAATGGGAGTAAAATAGCTTGGAAGTGAAATGTTGGGAAACAAACTTTAAAAGGATTTGTAAAATTGTAAAATGCAGCTTCATTTAAAATAGGATAGTGGACAGAAAAGTATTTAGATCCTCTAAGCTGGTTTCAAAGGCTCTTTGAATTATATGGATTTCCTTCCATCTGTTTGGGAGTTCCAAAACAGCTTCCCAGGAAACTTTGAGACTTCACAAAGTCCTGGTTTTATCCATTGTCAGCTAGTAAATAGAAAACTATATGCATTGCTTATTTATCCCAAACAGAGCTGTACAGCGTTTGCAGTAACAGCAGTTGGTGAGTTTGCGGAGAATTTGTCCCCCTTTTCTGATTCTTATGTGCGAAAAAAAAACAGAGGAAGGCAGTGGGTGGTCTAGAAGAAATCTTCATCTCTCGTTCTATTTTGCTTTTTCCTCTCATATTCATTCTCTTGACCTCAGCCAAGTAGGGCACAAGCAGAAGAAGAAAAGAAGGACTTTGCTGTCTTAATAAGCACCTGTCTGGGGGGAGGCCAGAAATTCCTGTCTGGTTTCTGTGTGTGTTTTTGTGTGTGTGTCTGGTCAGCCCAATCCCAACGGAGGTTACTGATGGCTTGTCATTTGTTGACAGACCAGCTACAGGTGCAGGTTTTTCCTGCTCTATTACTCTTTTCAGAGTATGCTCAGTTTGGACTTTCAGAGGCAAATGTTTGGCTACAGTTGAGTCTTTGTGTCCCTTCTCAACGTCTTCAATCTTTCTCTCTCCTCAGTTGGGGAGTTATTAAAAAATTAGACACAAGGTGAAATGCAGTTAAATTAAAGGTTTTTTGCTTATTTGTGTTGACTAAATAGATGAGAGGAGTAGCGTCATAGACAACTGAGATAAACACCAGAAATGGACAGACAGGGACGGGAGTGTTAATTTGATTTAATGAGGACATTCTTGAATGAGATGAAGCATATAAAAATGTCCCAAGCTCACATTTTTTTCCATCAAGTTGCAATGATAATTTGAGCAGTTTACGAATAGCAAGCCATCTCGTGACAGTCATGACCTTTGAGGGAAGAGGGAAGCCGGAGAATCCAAAATGGAGAGAGCTATTGTAGATGATTAGCTGTGTTACACACACCACTTCTATTTAACGTCCTTTGTCACAATATAAACTGCTTTACAAAAGATGACCGGAGAGAAAGAAGTCAATAGTACAAATAAGTCTGAAATAGACTGTGTGATCTTATTGTCCCTGTTAGTGACCAAACTAGCTCGCCAGCTAATAGTTAACTGACAGTTAGCAGCTCTTTATTGAAAGCCAGAGGGGAGTAAACAGCCAAAGAATAGAGAAAATAGAAATTAGCTTGGAGAATTATTGTTACTGACCAGCAATAGCTCGGTAGGCTAGCATGTTATTACCAGCTGGGGATATGAATCTATGACTATGAATTTTCAATGCTCTTCTACCTGCAGACGTGTGTATATACGTGGAGACACATATTAATAGAAACCCCTTTAATCCATCTGTTTGGTTTGGTTAAAACTGAATTTTATTCTGGAGCTGGATTTGCTCTAATGCTCCAGACATAATCAATAACATGAGCCAACTATATCAGACATGCCCAATAAATCTCACAACTACGATGGAAAACATTCCTAATGGCTATTTAATTAATGCAATATTGATGTGTTCACACTGGAACATAGTCTGTATTGTTGCATTGAACTGCAAGACTCAAGCTTAGTTTGAAACCGTTTTGTGGGTACTCCATCCTTCCAATTAATTGGATATGTTCTCATGTTGATGAATAAACAGCTACGGACAAATTAATGAAATAATCGAAGAGCAAGATGGAAAGCAGAGCACAATGGTGCAGTAGAGGGGAGGAAAAGGAAGAGAGGAAGAGAAGAAAAGAAAATCCGGAGTGATGAGACAATAGACAAGATCTTCCTGTTGTGCAAACGTCAGCAGCGAGAATATCCCCGGCAGATGGAGAGTTCATATACACACAAACACAATGATTGGACAAAATGGAGAAGAACTTCCACCACATTTGGCCTCAGAGCATAACTGAACATTGTCCTGTGCTTCACTTCACATTATCTGAAATAAAACGGAGCGAGTGGAGCAATAAAGCGGATCGCTGTGGGACAATCCTGATTGCTTTTCTAACACGGTGGAAGTGCTGAATCAGAAAATTGGTGCTCTGTGCAATTACACTGGCCTCCAGCAATAATAGATGAACCAAAGACAAAGAGACTCTGACTCTGCCGTTTGGAAGAGGGCAAGAAAACTCTCTCCTTAATTGCTTTAACAACCCATGGATGAGGAAACACATTGACATTTCCATTATTTATTTCTTAGCAAGGCCATACTTCATTTATTAGCTGTCCATGACCCGAGTAACTGGCAGTAAGTCTTGGCTTAGGTCCCAAATTTGCAAATATATTTTTTTTCATGTCAATTATTCAGGAGTGTTAGCTTTGCAATTTAAGAACTTTGTATCATACCCATCTTTGCTGTTATACAAAGTAATACACCAGAGTAATGTTCAAGTTGATAATCCATGTAGAAGACAAAACCTGTAACCCCCACAAAAGAGGTGCCCCTGGCCTCAGGCTGTTCTCATACAGCAGCTCAACCTACAAAAGTGAATGCTCTGTAATTCGTAGATATCCCACAAAAACAATCTGTATGTAATTCACGTAATTATGAACCAGGAAGTTTGAAGGATGCAAAAACCCACACAGGGTGGGCGGGAGAGCAGGGGAATGAGTCAAGTAAACAATGGCCTCTCAACCAGGAGATCGTTGTTTGTGCCCGGTGCACGTTTATTTATTGTTCAAATAACTTCCAGACATAAGTAAAGCCAACTTAGAGAAATAAAGAAACACTTTGTAACCTACTTAAGAAGAAGGAAAACAAGGACAAACATGACAAAAAACGTATTCAGCCACTAGGTTCTGTTCAATCAGTTCATGGAAATTTTATTTAATAAAAATGTATTAAATGTCGTATTTCTACAGTACAAGTAGAGAAGAAAAGCACTGAAATGTACAGTGACATTTGGATTAAAATTCCCATGTGTGAGGCCATAATGTGAAAGACCTTTGAGGCACTTCGAAAGAGCAGCATCTTACTAACTAGTAAAACATTTACAGGAAAAGCCTCTAACTGTAACACACCGAAACCCTCTTTTGAATATTCAGTTTTTAACCCAAAGCGGAAAAACCCTCAAGAGGTAAAAAAACTTGTATATCTTAACCTGGTATTGCTTGATCAATGGACTGGTCCAACAGGACTAACAAAAAAAACCTGCTGCACACACGCACACACACTCTCTCTCTCTCTCTCTCTCTCTCTCTCTCTTTCTCTCTGTCTCTCTCTCACTGTGTCTCAAGGTGTCTCTCTCTCCCTGTGGAAACCATTTCAAGCGAGGGAAAGTGGAAAGTGTAATGACTACTTTGTCTTGAACAACTTCTGCCAAAGGTGATGATTAGATCTGCATTCCACGCTGACGCTGTCACCATCAAAGAAGAGACACAGAGCGAGCCACAGATCCTCGAGGTTACAACCCATTTCCCCCGTATCCTGCTCAGAACAGGGAACAAACTTGAAAAATCGAATGGCACTAAACAAATCTCTCAAGGGCACAGATGGAACATTTCCCAGGAAATGTCACATGAATCACAGAATGGGATATCAATGAACTTTTCACACTGATTTGTGTTTCTCATGGCGTTATATCAGGAATATGTGCAATAATGTTTGCTTCTCTGGTACGTGTGTATTATTGTGTGTACACTGAGACCAGGAGACGCGATGAGTAATCATTGAGGCTTTGCATCAAAAATGCACTATGTTTGAGTTTGTATGAGGGACAAAATGTATAAACCTTTGATTGGTAATTAATGACAAATTTGTGTGTCGTGTTTTATACTGTGTGTGATAATTACACACAAAGGATTCAATAACAATAGAGCATGCCAAAGAAGTAAACAATGGAAACAATTATAAAACTCACCTCCCCTTTTTTCAACATTTTGGAAAACAAGAGTTAGATAAGAAGATCAATACTCCTGTATCAGCTGTGAGTGGCATTGATCTTCTCATCCAACTCTCAAAAGAAAGCGTGTTTTCCGGGTTATAGCCTGTGTTTGTTTAGCTAAATTTATTCATTTGGTCACTTATTATATACTTAGAAAATTAATTATTTTCCTTTGAGCCATATTACAGCTCTTCTTGCATTTCAGTTATTATTTTATTATAAATCTCTTGAAGTCTTCATCAAATAGTGATAGGTTTGCCCTTGAGGACTGCATGAAGGCATGGAGTCATTGACTAAGTGTGTGTGTGTGTGTGTTGCTGAATTATTAAAATTCATACAGTCCTGTGCAGATTAGAGCATGATATCGAATGGGAGGAATCAAAACAACGGTCTTCATTTGCATGCACGTCGGTATCCGTTTGCATACATGTATGTTGTGAGCTGGGAGGTATCAGGATAAAAGATGAAATAAAGTATGAGGGTGGGTACTGGAAAAACTGAAGGTATTTCCACTACGACAAAGGAGCTAATTATGCATGGTAGACACAATTGATATTGTCTATTTACTTCACACCTATGGCAATATTGAATTTACAAATATTTTAAGTAGAAAACATTTAAAAAGCATTCATTCTCACATAGGCACAGTAAAGAAATCTACCCACAATCCTATCTTTGCTTCACATCTGTTCTGGTTTTCTTTAACAACAAAAACACAATATGTTGAATTATTACCAGGTTAGACACTGTGTCATTCAAGACATGCCAGCTCCTCTGTCCTGTCCCTTTTCTTTCCGTTTTCCTTTTCTTTTCCTCTTCTTTGTCTCATTTAACAATGATTCTTTTCTGCCTGAACAATGATTTTTTTTTTTGGGGGGGGGGGGGGGGGAGTGAAGGGTCGGTCTTTGTCCAGACCTCTCTCCCACTATTACCCCCACGCTTCTCCTACATTTTCTCTCCACCTTTCCCTACATTGCTTTTTAAATGGAGGAAAGAAACATTCAAACGTTTGTCAAAATCAGGCATTTGAATACACATGGAAACCTCTGTCCCCGCCGGGAGGATTTTTCACACGCTTCAGTTCTTAAAATAATCTGAGAGACTTTACTGTAAAGCAATGCAAGATATAGAATGGAGGCGCATGTGTGTGAATCTCACAAGTCCATAATGGTTGTTGGCCACATAGTATGCATGGTTAATCTTTTCCCATATATTCAACCAGTGTATGTCAGTTTGGGGCAGCTCTACAAAAGCCTTTTGTGTGCTTCCAGTAACCCCAAGCTTTGCTGCTCATCTTATTTAATTGGCTATGCTCTGTTTGTGGTGTTGAGGGGAGTGTGTGTGCGTGTGTGTTTGTGTGTTTGTGTGTGTGTGTGTGTGTGAGAGAGAGAGAGAGAGAGAGGGAGAGGGAGAAAGATTAAGAAAGAGAGTTTGGAGAGAGGGATGACCATTGGATTAGTCATTACACTTGTCATTCTGCAGAATGCTGGTTGGGGCTGCAGAACTATTTGGATCACTTTGAAATCCTTGAACTTGAGGTGCACTACACATTTGAGTGTCGACAGGAAATTTTGTAGGCTGAAAACTATCGCCAACAGATTTTATTAGCCAGAGAGCTTGCTAATTTTGCTATAGGTACCTTCATGAGTCAGATGAAAACACCGTCTCCAACTGACTTTTTAAAGGAGACATATTATGCTGACTTTCACGTTTATATGTATTTTGGGTTTCTACCAGAACATGTTTATATGTTTTAATGTAAAATGCATTTTCTCATACTGTCTGTCTGGATATTGAAATAACCATAGACTGGATAAGAAGTGGACCTAGTCACCATGACGTCACCCATTACTTTGTGGACTGCCATTTGGAAGCCTTGAAGCTTCATCATCTGAAGGCTTCATCATCTGGAGAAATGCAGAGTTATCGTTGCTAATGGATAATCAATGTTTAGGGGAGGGGCTTATTAAACGTTTAGTTTCAACCTCATTCCGAGTGGCAGCTAGAATTGCTCAAAAACACACAGAAATACAAATGATACTGACTTTCCATCCCCGCCGCTCACAAAAACATCACGCGCTGACCTTTCATCTCCTTTCCTTTAGGAAGGATCGCTACCAAGAGGACATCCTGAACTGTGTGTCATCCAAACCTACAGCTCTGGAATGCAACAGAAAGACAGGAAGAGTCTCCCATTGTATAAAAATACTAAACTACCAGCCTGCTGCACAAGATTAGTGCAGGTACTCTCTCTTTCTAAAAATGGAAAAGATAAAATACTGTTTTATCTTTTTTTCAAAGTCACACCTATACATGTTAGAACTCAAATTAGGCCACTGAGTTTTCTACTGTGGCAGTTTTCTTGGTGCTTCTTTTTGATTCATCCTGGAATTATCCAAATGTGTGCCAGTATGCATTATTATTATTATTACGATTTAGCGGTTCAGCTCCAATTGCAAGCACAGAATATGGTCCTTTGTTTCCACCAAGCTTTTTTTTTGGTGAGAAAACATTTTGTGGTAAATGTGAGAAATGTTGGTCATAATGAGAAGAGCGTGTTTCTTTCCGCAAATCGTGAAACAATAAGCTCAAAACAAAAAATGTTTGGGGGGGGGGGGGGGGGGG
>NW_022280053.1:4957825-4964572 GCF_004355925.1 Anarrhichthys ocellatus
CTCATAAATCATGAGTACAGTCCCAGGCTAGTCATGTGCTGTGTATAAATGTGTGTACCAGCATGAGTGTTTGAGTATGTGGTCCTCTTTACTGATGTTTTACAGTTCATTGTCTGTGGCTATTCTTGCTTATCAGTCTGACTTCCTGCTTTTGAGCTGCCAGGGGAACTATAACCAGATCAGTCAGTGATCTGCTTCCCGTCTGTGTGGTGCCAGCAAGTGACAGTTACTTCTCTTCAAGGTCCTGTCAGATCATGCCTACAGGAACCTAAAGTCAAAACCTATTGTCCCCCCACACACACGTGTCACTCTTTGTTCCAGTGTTTGGTCATGATCAGCCATTTACCAGAATGTGATGATGATGACAGAAATGCAAATGAATGACATGGCAGACTCAGACACCTTTTGGTTTTTATGAGCTGGTGTCTAAAATGACTCACATGAGCGCAAACTCAGGGCTTTAGAAATTGCTCACGGATTACATGCATGACTAGTCAAAGTTAGAGGACTACGAGTTTGCATTTTAGATTCATTCAAAAATATTGTCACTGGCATTTGTTTCCAAATACATTCAATTCAAAGGAAAATAGCTGTATATCAGCAAGAGATATGACTCTGGGCATATGTGGTTATGCTGTTTGTAAAACAGAAAAAAACTCCATAAAAGTGCCATAGCTTCTGATAATTTGATCAGAGACGATCAGGAATTAAACAGGAACTCCACCAATGTTGCATCAAGTGATGTCACTTCATTCCGGGTGATGTAGGCGCCAGCTTTTGACAAGAATGTGTGGAATCAAAAAGCCCATATTTCTGGTTCTGCTGCATCTATTTTGTTCCTCTTTTTTAAACTGTTCATTGTGTAACAATGAGTGAGTGCTATGTAAATAAGTGGAGTGCTTTTTTTTAATGCATACATCTGCCAAACAACTGCAGCCGGAGAAACATTTAAAGAGAAGCAGCTTAATGTGAACTGAACTGCACTTGAATATTTCAATACAGCATTTTCTATCATGGGTAGATAATCAAGTGAGCAGGCATTTACACTAATATACACATTTTTAAAAGCATTTTTAAAGTGTCTGTTTTATTGCACCATTGATTTGCTTTTTCTGTGCCATCTCATGAACTTTGGTCTCAAACATCCTGAATAAACATAGGACAAGTAAAAGATACCTGTCTTTTGTTTTATCTTGGCGTTGGCTGGCTTTTGGTACGAGAGGAATGCACACGTGAGATCCGCTTCAGCTTCAAGGAAATTCCCTTTGTCTCTCTCGCTGCAAACTGTGAGATTTACTGCGAACACTCATTTTGACAAAGGCATGACATGACACGTACACTTGTACACCGGCACCGAAACCTGAGTGTAGAAAAACACACTCGTGAAAGCGTCGGTTTCCCCTCAGACAGACGCACATCGAGACAAACACACATACAGAAAAATGCAGTGCCCACTGTGCCTCCTTCAGTGAAGCCCAGGAGGCAACACCTGGGAAGCTCTACGTCAAAGAAGTATGACAGACACAGCTGTCTAATCGCATACGTGCATCCTGCCATCTGCCTCCTCGTATCAGTGGTTGGATTAATAACCGCAGTGGTTTTGTTAGCTGTCTCTTCTTGTTCGGTGTCTTTATACAGGATATGTCTGCGAGTGTCATACTGCCTGTTAACATACTGTAGCAACACAGGAAATTCAATTGGCTCACATAGATGTGCTGCACTCAGGCCCTGCTATAGAAATATAGAAACAACAAAATATACATAAGCAATCTGATCTCATTTTAAGGACATTCCTGTGTCATATTTTTAGGTTTCACATGTGTCATTTTACACCAAAGTTAGGTTTTGGTAAAAAAAGAAATGACTTAAAACAAGTATAAGCTAAGTAAAACGTAAACAACATAAGAAAAGCACGTCAAGAACATCACTAACGGAGCATTACATATTCACGCATATGCGTTTACATTGGGTACCCAAAGTTTACAAATGCATGTTTTATTGTATTAAAAAGGGGGAATGATGAATGACAACCTTTAGAAAGTTTAATTTTATATATATTCTTGGAATTTGATTTGTGTGATCAAATTCCAAGGTTAGACAAATCATCAATCTTCTAATTTGTAATTTGCCGTTTCATTGTCTTCTCCGCTGAATTTAGGTATTCCTGTGATACTCACTTAATAAGACTGAAACCCTTTATCCATTGCTCTGCTTTCTCTTTCCTTCCCTGCATCTCCTTTGTTCCTTCACATTTACATGATATGTACAAGAGAAAGTAATACCCTGTGGGAGAAGAATGAAATGAACACATCTCAAACCTGTACTAAATCATTTATGGCCTGTATATGTACAAGATGGCTGCTCTGTCTCCCCCCCTTTTTGTAGGGTTAGGGAAACTTGTAAGAACAGATTTTACCTGTTGTTTCCATATAAGGACTGAGAGTGAGACTGGGGAAGAAAGGTGAGGCAGACGCACACAATGAGAGGCAGGGGAAGAGAAAGCAGATTGAACAGGAGATAGGACGGAAAGCACAGAGATAAAGGGGAGAGTGTGAGAGAAAGAGGCGGAGTGTTGATTGCGAGATACGTATTGTGGAGACGTAGACAGTCTTAATAAATGTGGTTTTGATGAATGGATAATGAAACCACGGCCCGAGGGAGCAGGAATACTTGTTCTCATGCTTGGTGTGTTTGTGTACATTCAGTTATGCATTCATTTTTGGCTCGTATGATATTCTATGAGAAGCTGAAATATTTGTATCACAGCCTACGAAACCTAGATGCATTACCCCTCCATCAAACAGCGAGTGTGAAATCGGCCCTTAGCAAAATAGTTACAGTTTGGCACGTGCTCCTTATCGCTCCAGGTACTGTGTTCTGTGGTGTACTGAACATCCAACATGTAGCTGCTGGTACTAAAAATGCAGAAATACGTAATGTTTGCTTGTCTACCAACTTTGTGCCAGCTCTGTGTTTTTTTTTAAACCTCTTTCACAGGATTCTTGTCTTATAGCTATCAGATGGAAAGGAAAAATTTAAGTTTGTCGTCTTCCCAATTGAATTTCCAGAAAATATATTATCGCAATGAATAATAAAAAAAACAAACATAACCTATGACAACAGATTTATCCAGATCAGATGGATGTCAATAGAATGGAATAATTAACTGATGTAGCGATACATGACTTTGCACACACACTACCTAGAGTGACCTCTCCGAAGGGCAGGGCAAACTTTGCAGTCACAAGCAGATAAAGGTCTCTCAGTGATTCAACTTAATCAGGGTTGCTAAGCAACAGCAGGCAGACTTGTGCAGACACAGACATTCTTTCACGTTTCATGCCGCTATACAGCAACCAAGGCCACTGCAGCCGTTTGGGTCATTTCAATGAACCTCACTTCCTGGCATTCTTTCGCTTCCTTCCTTCAGCCAATTAGAAACGGTCCTCTGAGACGTATCAGAGCATCAGTTTCTTGGCAGTTTTGGTCAGCTCAGCTGTCTGCGACGGCCTTGACCTTCTCCAGGTTTTTTCATCTACTGTTTGAAAGCTGAGATGCACTGAGTGAGCTAAATCTGGGGTCAAACAGAACTGTTTTGACTTGGAAAGACATTACATTATATTTAGGAGTATCTGACTTAAGTTCACACTGTCCTTGCGGGACACACACAGCTAAAAACAACATCCTGCCAGCCTGCATTACCTCGCAGGCGTTCACATGGAAACTCATCAGCAATAAATAAATCGTTATATATAAAATCACATGGCCTTGGGCTTTTCTCATGCTTTAACTCATTGTTACATCCACAAGAAGTTACATGGAGCCTCTCTACCACGTATTGCCCCGTCCCAGTAATGTGATCCCTGTCACTAGGTGCTGTCTGTCCAATGAATGTTCCCGTTATATAGAGCTTGGAGCCCTGAGAACGTAACTACTCCCTGGGGAAACTCTGGAATAGATTGTGTGATGGCTGTTAGGAAGAGCTAAATCAGCACTCTGCACTGACCTGACCCCCTCCCCCCCAACACCCCACTGCCTTTCTTTCTTATCAGCCCATCACTTTTCCCTCCGTCTTTTCTAATAGTATAACGTTTATCAAGACGAACCCTCTGGGAACATGAAAGAAGAGACTGGTTGTGTTTGAGAGAGGCAGGGGCATGGTTTAGGCAGCAACCAAGACACAGAGAACTGCTGTAAGAAGCAAAGCATTGCTGAACAATAAAGACAATGCAATCAATAAATACATTTACAACAAGTAAAAATGTGGATTGCTGTTCTCTCTGAATCTGATACTCGTAATCTTGTCAAAAAAGAAAAATCATGCTGTTTGTTTACATTTCAGTGTGTGTTCATCCGTGCTTGCATATGTCAACGGACCCCCATCCCACAATCTGTGCTTCCTGTGAACATCACAGACATGCAGGCAAACAGGTACTTCACAGCAGCAAATGTCTGTCATTCGTTTTATATGCTCATCTAAAATCCTTCCCTTCGTGTTTATAATTTGGTCTAGTAAGTGTGAACTTGAAGCATATTCTTGGACATTAAACAATCTAAATATGTACATGAACATATATACTGTACGTTGTGCATTGCAGAACAGTTGTTCCCTATAGTGTGCAAAGGGAGATGGAAGGATCTATCTTGTGATCTAAGAATACATGGCTACAGTTGGCATTTATAGGTTTTGGAGTCCATTGTCATGGATTACACAAACAAAAACTCACTGGCTCTACTGTTTACTTATACCTTTTCTTACGAGAAAATATTACAAAGAACTTAATTCACATAGATAACAGTTGATGTCCATTGCAAAAATATTTATAATGTGCTTTGTGCGGTGGCTAGAAGCACATACTGAATCTGAGTTCCATTGCACAGCAGAAATAGGTTCTTGGAGGCAGAGTTTTACAGTGCAGAATTAATGGAGCGGGTGTAAAACATCTCAGTGTTTCACTTTACTGCCTTATCTAAATAGTAAAATACAGTGAAGGGGCCAATTTGTTCCAACATTACACGTGCATGGACTTCTGCGTGCATGCACATGAACATGCCAGACACCTGCAGGGTATAAATCAGGGCACAGAGCTGCCCCTCCCTGGCAGCTGGGGGTGAGAAAGAAAGAGGAGGGGGGGGCGTCCTTCTTCTTTGGCCCTCTGGTGTCTGGGGAGTCTGGTTTCACCAAAACTGATATACATTGACAATGGGAGCTTTGGGGATGCTGCTGCGGGCCTTAACAGTGAACTGTGTGTGTGTGCTCATGCATGTCTATGCATAAATAGACAGTAAACCGCTTTCTTTCGTCAGTGTTGTCTGGCAACAGGAGCCTTGCTGATAAGATCTATTTTGGAGCCACACAGTTCAGGGCAGCTCGACACTTGTGTTTTTCTTTTCTGTTTTAACTCTCTAATGATAGCCGGATTATCCAGCCCTCTTTTTAAGCAACACAATGGCTGCCCTCCTTTCAAACTGCAAAGCTGCATCTTGTTTAGATGCAGTGTGTTGATTTGAGACACAAAAGTTAAAAAACTAAAGTAATCCTGCAGTACTAAAATCCCCTCATACACACATGTAAATGCATGGATAAAACCCACATTTCCTTTTCTAAACAACTACTCTCATCAGTGAGAGTGTGTGTGTGTCCTTGCTTAGTCTTTTCCAACATGTCTGGGCATATCTCAGAGGAATGGGTGTTATGTATTGTGGTGGACAGACACGGCTTTTTTGGCTGTTCGTGCACCGACTATCAACACAAAGTCCAAGAGGCCATTGCCCCAAGCCTATCCACCACCACCACCACCCTCTCACCAGCTACCAGCACCACCCTCAGTGTGGGAAAACCACACTGGAATGTCTTTAAGAGACCCAGCAGCTCAAATAAACAAGCCTCCTCCTCTACAGGTATGTGCGGGAGCAGATGAAGGGGGAAACTGTGTGTATCTGCACGCATGCACCGAGTGTCTCTTTTGGGGACAACAAAAGTGTGTCTATGTGTTTGTGAGCATCTGTGTGTTAGAGCCATTCCTCATCAGTGAGCAGTGAGTACACACAGTAAGAGGCGGTAATCAGTACCAATTATCCTCAAACACGTCGAGAGTCAAGAGGAGCATTCCTCCTCAGCACGACAACCGCTCAAGTCAGGCTTGATTAATCTAAATGTCTGTCTGACGCAGCACGGGAAATTAGTGGGCCTTGAAATGCAAAAAGAGTGAATTAAGTTTGTTTTAAAAGGCAGAACTTCAAATTATGTTTATAACATGAGGTGCTGTTTTAATTGGCTTAAAAAAAAATGAGAATAAAACAAGTTGTTAATTTTCCAATCAATCATAAACATGTGTATGCCACTCAGGATTAAGGAGCGATAATTAATTCAGAGTGTGCTTGACAGCAAGCTTTGCAGTGCTTTAGTTGGGTCTTGGCCTTGAGTTTAATACAGAAAGCATATCTTTTCACTAAGTGCAGAACATTGCCAGTTTTCCCACCGTGGATCCTTTACACATACTGACACACAAACACTTCTTTTTCCTCACCAGTTAAAAGCAAACAGTGAGCGGGCAGAGCCGTTGGCAGTCTCTCAGTGGGTTTAGCTGTTTTAATTGACCTGCAGTCTGACAGCCTGTTAATGGTGATTTTAGGAGAAAGAGGGGAGATTGATCACTGGACTACAGTCCAAATGAATAGGCCAGATAATGAGAGAGAAAGAGAGAGAGAGAGAGAGAGAGAGAGAGAGAGAGAGAGAGAGAGAGA
>NW_022280053.1:4964582-4991185 GCF_004355925.1 Anarrhichthys ocellatus
GAGAGAGAGAGAGAGAGAGAGAGAGAGAGAGAGAGAGAGAGAGAGAGTGAGTCAGCATCACAAGAACAGTTGAAGAAGCACACAAGCAAACAGAATGTAAATTGACATATCTTAGAGTTTTGGTTTACTCTAATGCTACTGCTCTAACTAAACTAACTAAAAGTTAATTTACTATTAACACACTATATACTTTAGTTTCTGCATATGTTTCACAATACAACCCTTTCACTTGTTTAATGAAACTGATTAGATTTCACTAGACAACAGTAGAAACATTTCTACATATTATGCATTCAATTTATATACGAGTAATAAAGTAGCTTTGTGTTAGAAAATTGGTTATGGCACTGTACTACTGAGGGGGCTTTTACTGTGATGCAGCTGCATGACCCACAAAGATTTGCCACAAAGTGTTAAAAAAAAGAAACTAGTGCAGACATCATGAGGTGATCTAAATCTACATCTACAGTAAGCCATTTCTTAGAAGGTAATTTCCACATCATGAAAACAAATTGCATTGTGGTTTCCAGGTCAGTTGTTTCTTCATCGTCCTCTTTTCAGCCGGCATATAGCAACACTGTGCATCACAGCTAATGTCTGATAAGAGTTGGGACATCTGAGTAGTGAGTGTCACCCTGAGCTCTTTGTTATCACTTGTTTAAATATAGCCAATTTTATGTTAAGTCATTCTTATTTACATATTTTTCTGCATCTGTTATTAGACGACAGAAGTATAATTTAATTGTTTCTCATAGATTCTACCTGATAAGCAGCAGTGATTTCAAAGCTGCTGCATTGCAATGATAAAATCATTATTTTGCAACATTGTCTAATAAAGTCAACACCTGTACTGCATGCTTGCCTATTTTGACTTTTGAAATTAGGGTTAAAAGAGAGTTCCTCTTAACTTTACTGCCACACAGCCCCCAGCGTGGGCAGTTACGGCCACCCTTCAGCGTCTGTATGAGACACAACAGGCATTCAACTAACTCCAATGTAAAGCCATCTGCATCATTATTAGACGGTCAGAGCAACGGACGTAGTATAAAGAAAGAGTCCAGAGGAAGAGGCAGGAAGGGGAAGTGGACGGGTCAAACAAACAGGACTTTCATCCAGGAGACCGTTAATCATATCCTGTGGGGAACTAAAAGGAAACATTGACATTTTGTCACGTCACTCATTAGTCATCATCTGAGTCGTTAGTCAGTCAGGGTAACGTCAATTGTGCTCTTCTTAAACCTAACTAAGTGGTTTTGTTGCGTAAACCTAATTTCCAGTTTATTTTAAAAAGACACTATTCATGTAATGAGTGGAAATTGTCACGCCGTCTCTGCCGCGTCTAAAACTGACGCTAGAGCGGGAGCTAGAGCGGCATAGTTTGAAGCTTAGGGCCACTGACCAAGCGTCTGTATTTTAGTTGGGAGTGAGAATGTGTTGCATCATGAGGCTAAAGCTCAGTTTTCCAGGTACTTTCCATTTTTGGATGAGAAAAAACTTGGTTTAGTGAGGATAAAAATCTAACAAGCATAACTTGGTTCTGTCATGGGAACAACATGGCCAACGTACCCAGGGTGAAATGTTGCGGGTCATCTTCTCTCACTCATGGTCAACAAGACCTTTTTATCGCCAGAGTGAGTTTAAAGTCTGCTTTCACTCTCACAGGTTTCCTCTGGTTGAACCTCCAGTTTTAGTTGTAACCTTGTGATCCACAGTTACTTCATTTCTAGAGTACAGTAGAGGTGCAGACACACACACACACACACTATGGAGGGAACAAATCATGTAATTTTGGTGATGCCAATTTATCTAATTGTCCCTTCTCTCTCCACTGAACTCTCTCTAAATAACATAAAGTCTTTCTATTAAGGTATTGCCACAGCCATTTCTCTAATCACCTCTGCCTCATGGTTTCACCATAAACAGACAACACCCACATTTGGCCTTCCCAAAATGATACGGTGTAGCCTGGTAGCAAAGACAAAGTGCATATGTGGGTTTATGAGAGAGACGAGGTTGGTGTGGTTTGCAAAGAGGGTGCAGTTCGCCCTCCACCCTTTCCCACTCAGTGTCTGAGTGCATGACAGAGGTGTTTTCATTTGTTTTAACGACTGGAAGGGGTCCAACAGAAAAACTGAGCTGGTCCCTGTGTAATCCTTAGCGTCACTCTGGTGTTACACACGGGAGCCTTTAACACTCCTCATTTCCTGGTTGTATGAGGAAACAGCGGCTGCATCCCGAGAAAGATGGAGGAGGAAATGGAAAGGGAAATCTTGAGAAAAACCTGACGATGCACTCAGGACACCAAGCAGAAAGCCATTATAGCTACCGAAGATATTTCTTACATTAGTCCTGGAAAAAGTAATCAGGCCCTTTACTTGAGGAACAGTACCAATACAACACTATACAACACTAAACATCAGAGGTAAAAGTACTCTTTATGTAGTCAAATGGCCCCTTTGACTCAGAAAGCTTTAAGTGCCATTCTTTGCTCTTCTTTTAATGAGGAAATACTCTCCTGTTCTGATATAACTGATGCTATTCATCCATTGCTAAGTGCAATGGAGTCGCCATTGTTGTTGTTTAGAATGAACAGTAACCTCACTGTGTTGTCTTGTGTACACCTAAACCACGCTGCCCCTCACAGGACGCTTATGCATTGCTTGAAGCCGGACAAGGACTTTCGTGTGATATGTGATCCAGCAATCCTTGCGTGATCTTGTGACATTGCGAGAATCCAGTTGCCATGCAATGTAATCCTTCTAAGGGTCTCAAGATAAATCTAAGGGGTCCTGAGATGATAATGTAGCTTTATCCTTTCTGGAAATTATTCTGTGCAACTATCTTTAGTATAATAGTTATCTTCCAGACCTCCTGATGTGTAATCAAAGAGAGGACACTTGGGCAGAGTCACTGGTGTTTAAACTAAGCCATCATTTGGTACGCACGTAATCAGAGACTAAAATATTCTGTTTATAATATGACTACTAATTTACCACAGAGTGACGCCAGCCATACGACTCCCCGTATCATTGTGTGGTCAGGCTGACACACACCAGCAGACACAGGGTTGAGGATGCCATAGATATAATTCCGTCCATTTAGGTTGTTGTTTGTGTGTGTGTGTGTGTGTGTGTGTGTGTGTGTGTGTGTAGTTGGCAGCTGAGAGCACTGTGGAAAGGTCTCGAGGGTGAGAGGTTTTTCCAGCCAGGCCCAGAGGCAGCCAATGTCCCACATACATCTAGTTTCCTGAGGCGTAAAACGACAATCTGACTCACTGACTAACCTTGTATGTACATTTAATGTGCTGTCGAACACATTGTGCCATGTGTCACAGTCACGAGGAATGGTCCACTTCGGGTCTTTGTCACTTTTCTGGGTAAAACTTGTGTCAGTGGGGTAATTTGCAGCATTGGGATCTAGTATGTCATTCAGGCTGATCATATCATATCAATGGTGATATTTGACAGTCACATATACAGTATTGTGTTAAATTACACTACTTAGCCCCTTAACATCCAGTTTGGCTTAAGGCACGTAGCCGATAAACAGTTAGCAGACAGTCAAACAGACTGCAATGTCGTAGATGAATTAATATTCCAACAGCCTTTTTACACACCTAGCAGACATGGAGCAACATTATCATTTGTTTGGAGTCATGTTTCTGTCCACTTGATGAAAGTTTCACTATCTTTTTACAACCAACTCCAGAGGGAAATATCAGACTCTTTAGCTACTAAAGTGCTAGACTACGTTCACCAACCGTTGGTGCTGGGCACGTACAGTACATCGGGTCTGAAAACAGCTGCAATGCAGACGAGAGTGGAGAAGCTGAACCAAAATAGTGAAGTTAAAGGCTGTAAAACCAAAGCAAAGAAGATAATGTATGTTGGCTTCTAAATGCAAACAAATTCTTTCACATTACAGAATTATTTGATCCTTTGTTTAATGTAAAAATATTGATTTGTGCAGCTTTAACCAGAAGCACCAAAACAAAAGAATGATGGATTAGTTAAAGTAGCAAACCCAAAATACAGAGAAGTCTCAAAGAACTGATCTTCCCAGATGACAATAGAATAATAAAGTTGGTATTTGTGTGTACGCAAAAGGTTATTTGTTCTAATGCATATTTTGATGTAGAGTCTGATGTTTATTCGCTCTCAGGCAAACAGTCTGACAGTTAGTTGGCTGACAAGGCAGCACTATTGTGTGTGTATATGATGCTGTTATCATACATATGGTTTTACATTTGTCATTGCTGCCGATGATGAGATAATTCTGGTTTATCCTGGTTGTCTTCCTTCAGGGCTGGCCTGCCTTTTGCTGTGTCCTCGGCCATTTTTGCTACATGGGCTATTTACACGGCCTGTCTACGGTACACACTCTAGTTTTTCTCGCACACATATACATAATGCATAACGCATAGTCAGCCCTTCTGTTCGTGCAGTCAGCCTCCAGTGGATGTTCTTTTTCTTTGTCAACACAGCACGAGAGAAGCCTTGAGTTGAGGCAATGACTGTCTGATAAGATTGAAACACAGCATGAGGGTATTATCACATTATCGTAATCTAGAGCGCTCATCAAATTAATTATGAAGTAGGTCTGAAATGCAAATGAGCAATGCAGAGATTTATTGTAAAACAAAAAAAAACTCTCTTTATATTTATTTGTTTTAGAAATGACAGTTACAGAAGATCGAGGCTTTAAAAAATCCAATACTTGTGTCCGATTAGTGTGAGTGAGAGAATGAAGTGATTAGTATGTATATCCTTGTGGCTATAACTCAGGAATGGTGTTTGCTCGTTTACACATTCACTTTAAGTATCTGAAATCAATGTTGATGCAAGCCAGATCAATGCCACTATTGATTGTCTGATTGAAACTAGTTGCAGTGGAGTAATTCAGCCGGATGAGTCCTGCGGGGGGGGGGGGGGGGGGGGGGGGGTTACTTGAAGGAACTGATCATGAACCCTTTTGACCCTTTTAGTCATTATAAAGGCAGCACTTCTGTTTTCATATAAACTTGGTGTTAAGGAGGAAGACAAGCGAGTCTTTGTAAAACCAACTTCTTTGTGTCTGCTGTGGAAGTTTGATCATTTGACTTATGCCAGCGAGAGGAACCTCAGGAGTTCATCGCACTGCTAAAATGAACAAGGCATCACCACGCTGTGTTGTAGCTCTTTGTGTTTGTGTAGCTAGATTTTTTGTTGCTTGCACCATAATTCTTCTTCTGGGAAGTTGATCCCAAAAGGAATTACTTGTGTGTTTGTGTAAAGGAGGTTCAGTGGAAACAAACACAACTAGATAAAGGTCCAATACAGTCGCCCCCATCCATGTTCTTTAAACAGCTGTAACCCTATATGACTGGTTTCATGTCACTATTGCTTGACGTAGCTAACCACAAAAATGTTACCGGTTATTCCAAGGCAATTTAGGGTTAGTTTCTGTTTTAAGCAGTGTTGCTGGGGATGAATGTTCGAAGGCGCCTGAGTCACCAGGTCTGGAATAGAAGCCATGGAAACAAATCTCTTTGACAGTTTACCTCGCTCTGGCTGTCTGAGAAGCGAGGTCTGGTGAAATTGTTAACTTTATCACAGTGATGGAAGATTTTTCCACATTCCAACACCACTTAGATACAAGTAGAAGCCCTGCATTCAAATGTTGCTTAAGTAAAAGTATTATCAGTAAAATGTACTTTAAGTAACTTGTTCTGCAGTAAAATGACATGATACATTATGAAATTATAAGACTAATGCATGGATGCATAAGCACAGTTGAACTGGTCCATGTGGAGCTAATTTAAACGACTTAATAGACAGTGAAGTGTTTTAGACGTAGACATCTCATAGACATCTGAAATGACTAGGAGCCCCAACTAGAAGCTGTTTTAAGAGGTCACAAGCCAAATGGTTGGGAGCCACACATTTTACCAATGTGTTGTATCCTATCTTTTCATATATTATGTCAAATTGAAATCTGTGAAGTAGCTAGAAACTATATCGGTCAAAAACATTTTAAGTCAACACTTTGTTTCACCCCCCTCCAGGTAAACACTAGCTCTGTCAGCACTGTTGCCTGTGTTTGCACTGTTCATCTTGTTAGCAGCATTAGCTGCGAGCCGCTGGCTCAGCCGATACCATGTTGAGTGCCGTTGGGAGTCAAAATATATGCTCTAAATTCTGTACACAGAATCAAGGTAAATTTGTCCATAATGGGAGAAAAGTCTTGCTTTTTGTCAGAAACACATCAATCATCGACAATAGGGTTCAACTTTGAAGAATAATTGTTTGCAGAAACATAAGCAGGCAGTTAAAGAAGATTAGGGTTTCAAGCTATAATTAAAAGCCATTTGAATGAGTGATTCACAAGAGTGTAGAACGCGTGGAGGAGAAATCAGTCACAGCTGTGAAACAATCTCAGAATCAAGGATCAGACGGAAGCTCGGTTATGGTTGACTATGGGACATAAATAAGGGAGGTATTCAGAGGTATTTTTAATGCATCTGAGAACCAAAGGGATTTTTTTGAAACATACTTTCATTGTTCAAATAATTGAGAAACTATGACCCTCCCTGGCCATGACCTTCTGCATGACTCGATGGGGGAAAATCCTGTTTGTACCTTGTACATATTCCTTGGAAAGTAATTTACTGCAGAGCAAAGAGAGAGTCACACACGTACAGTACACACAAATAATGGATCCGCTCAGTGGTTGAGTTTGATTAATGGGCTGATGTACTGCATCTTGCTCACCATACCCAGGAATTTGCTCGGTTGCTACACAACAACATGCAGACAGGCAGAGAGCTTCGTGTGCCTTTTTCATCTGGTATAAAAAAGGTCCTATGTTTCGTGCGTCAACGGTTACATTTTTGGGGGAATTCGGCACTTGAACACCTGAACAACAATGTAATCAAAACAGATGGCACATTCACCGTTAGTCATTCTGCCTTTATGTCATCTTTCATAAGGTGTGGCTTGTGTCCTGCTTCCACTCTCTTCTCTCTACATGTACGCCTTCAAAATAAAAACTTTAAGGCAAAAGCTTATGTTCCCTTAAGTTGCATAATGGTGCATCCGTTGTCTGTCACAGCCAATTCAATCCAGCAGACAGTAAGTAAGACACCTCTGACATCTTTAGTTAAAGGATGACGCCAATCCAGCTTTATTTTACACAATTAAATGGTTCTTCTCTGTGCTGGGAATGCACACTATTACAATAAAACTAGAGATGCACCGATACAGATACAGATGTCGGATATCGGTCTCATACTGACTCAAATAGCTGGATCGGTTATTGGTGACAATAAGCCAATATGTTATCGGATACCATTATTTTGATGAATAACAAGTCAGTACATTTATATCAATGTATGTATTTGTTACATTTTGTTTTATAACGTTTGGAAAGCAATATTTAAGTCAAGCCTGATTTGCCTTAGATATAAAAGAATGACCCCAGTCACTTCACAGCTCATTAATTACACACTGCTATCGGATCAGTACTCGGTATTGGGCGATACTTAAAGCCCAGGTATCACTATATAGATGAAAAAGTCGGATCAGTGCATCCGGATCTGTTTCTGTTCTCCGTTCTGTGTGAAAGTAGGCTATTCATGACAAAAACAACAGTTCGAAAACATGTATTGACAAGCGAAATATTTGCACAAAGAAAACGTCCCCGATGCGTAAAGGTCCTGAAGGAGGCAGATATTTCCATCAGCAGTTGGTGGAGACTGAAACAGAGCTAAAAAGGTAATTAATCAAATTGACAAAAACACAATTTCAAAATGAATTCTTATGTAGCTAAGTGACTGCCAGGTGTGTATATAGGCAACCGTTTGCCAACACGTTTGCCATAACAACTTTATAGAATGGTAATATATCAATGTTGAGCTGCCCCCAAGTGACTGAGAATAAAGCACTTAATGCGTTTAAAATGTGCCATAATAAACAAGCTGGAAAGAAATCTACAGCTGTCTAAAGTAAGTAAGGGAGTCAACTCGAAGTCAAGCCTGAATTATTTTTGTTTAATCTAGAAAATGATCCATATAAATATATAGATGTATGGATTCAGGTGATGTTGCCTCGATTTCTTCCGACTGTGTTTTCCTGTTCATGGTTATCCCCTAAAGCCTTTTCCAAGAATGACGTGGGCAGAATTGATGGTTGTAGTAAGACTTAACACACCGGTGACAGGCTTGTCGGCCACAGACGTAATCAAATAAAGATTCCAGTTGTTCTGAAATCCCCGGTTTTAGCCTCCGGGGCTTCGAGGTGGGCCCCGGAAATCCGAGGAATGAGAGGCCGTCCATGTGCTGTCAACGCTGCGGACACAGTATAATCCTGCACCAGTGGGAGAATACTGATGAGAAGTGCTCAGAGGGAGAGGAGTGTGTGTGTGTGTGTGTGTGTGTGTGTTGAAAGCATTGACAAGCACTGAGCCTTGACCCTGATGGACCCACGGTCCTATAATATATTTATGGGAGGTGTCACACAATATAGCTGGGCGATATCTAAAATGCAAGCTCTGGCAATAACGTAGAGCTTTCAATGACGACACAGTGCACACGTCAGAGGTTTCAACAAGCTGATACACATCTCAGCCGTCTGCTACCAACACAAACATAGGAGTGGTCTGGGGTTGAGTTTCACTCTGATGTTGGTTTTAAATACGAGGTTTACATCATCACCAGGGCATGTTCGGTATTGTGCCTCTCTATGCTATCAGTCCATGTTAATCATGGCTTTGGAATCACATCACCTCTACTAGGAGTTTCCATCACAGTTCAACAAGTAACACAATGGCTTGTGTAAAGGGCAGTAAAAGGTGAACACCACCCTTATTCACTGATGACTATCTTCATCAGCCTTTTTTTTTATCAACTGTTTTTTTTTTGATGACAATATTCTGCAGGCATTTACTTGCTGATTTATCTTTTTTAATAAGAGACAATTAAATAAGTGTAATATTACTGATTATTTGACTGTTGCTTTTGGATGATTATGTTTCAGTAACATTCTATGAGGGCAGATATCAACATTGTGAGACATGTAGTAGACTGCTGCCATCTAGTGGCAATAACTTTACATTACAGCTTCTCGAAAGCTCTTAAAATACCTTTGAAAACATTGCACTATAATAACGTTTCTTTTAAGCGGAAGTGCAGCTGATTTCAATGATCAGAACCATACTGAGATGTTAGATGATATACAAACTGCCAGATGCTACTTCAAAATAAATACAAGCATATGTGTTGCAAGTTTGATGTCTGATTGTTCACTTTGGGTGACACCAAATGTCTGACATGTTATAAAAGGCGTTGTGTCATAACCACAGCTTTTTGGCTGCAGCTGCTTGCCCCAGCACCTATTATAAGGCGTGCAGTAAAATCTTCACGAGGGCACCCCATCTCGTTTCTGTACAGGTTTATTATTTAATTGTATGTATGTAACCAGCTGTATTGGTTAAAACAGAAAGATGAAGTGTATTCTTAATGTGCTACGTCAAGCTATACGGTAGCAAAAAGCTTTTATTCAGAAATCAAATGAGGATCGATGTGTCAGTGTCTCAATATTAGCAAGCAAAGCTACTATTGTGCCAATTAACCACATTGTAACAGAACAATTATTATTAGATCTGATTCTATTCCAATTTGATTCTAAAAAGTCAAAGAAAAAAACTAAGGAGCCACCACCAGGTGTCATGCTCATGCTGGCCAGAAGACTAACTGACTAATTTGCACATGTAGAGAATGTTTTAATGCACAAAACCATTTTGTGATAGATTTAAACAAATGTTTTTGTTTTATACATCAAATTATGTACAGTACAACTGACCCATAGGTCGTGGAATGCACCATGAAAGCACTGATGTTGCAGTGACTCTGATCTGATCATATGACCAGACAAATACAAGGGAGTTCAAAAAGGATCAACCAGCTCCACCGTCCTCGACACAGTTTGAATCTGCATAAAGTGCTTTCGTTGTTGTGTCAACATCCCCTTAAAGTTCCTGTGTGCTGTCAAACAAGGTAAAGATATATTACCCAATGTGAGACAACAAAGTGGTAATTACTATATGTAGTTTTGTGATAGTCTACTCTATCTAAACTGTAGGTCAACAATAATGGTAGGAGATAAAGAAGCCATTTTCCTCAGAGCCAAATAAACATGACACACTGACCAAACATGAAAAAGAGAACTTTGTTTTACTGTGTCATACAGTAAATGTAAAAATACATCATACAGACCCAAAATACCTTCAACAATATAATACCATGTAATACATGATATCAATTCCATTTTAGCATTTATACCTGTATCTTCCATCTATTGAAGATAAGCCTGTAAGCTTTTAGTGTAAACAGTTAAACAAGTCCCAACACTGTGGACCCAGCATGTTTGTCTGAACATGGTTTGTTGGCATCGCCTCACAGAGCCACCACTGTGACACGTGATTGGCTCGCCCGTGCTCGCGCTCCTCCAATCCCACAGCCGCGCTCGCTCCGCCCGGCGCCACATCACTAGCATGGCGGAACACTGAGCAGGAATTCCGGCTATGAGCCGATGACAGCGTCGCCGATGGGGCAACACCGACGATGATCACCCCTCTGGCGTTACGGATCCGTTACAGATGCGAGCAACTTGGCGACAGAGTATCCGCAGACACACACACAGCTGTTTGGGCCACCGGCTTGTGTCACACTTTACAGGCGGTGGATGAAGCCCGTGATGCTCCGAATTGGACCGGTGCCTATTTCTCCCCTTGAAGTACTCGCGGAGATCAACTAGACTATCGCTTCCTGTTGCTGAAGAGTTTTTATATTTAAAAAAAAAAAGAAGAAGATGGATTCGTTGGAGTTGCTGCCTTTGGACGAGTTGTCCCACGGACTTGCAAACTTGTCCATGTTTCCATACTTCGACATGGCGCACTACATCGTGTCAATCATGGCTCTGAGGGAGCAGCCAGGTAAGATAAGTGGCTGACGCAAAGTTCACGCGCGTGATAACATGGCACGCCATTTGCAGGTTTCATCAAGTTATTTTGCACAAGTTTAGGCAAGAGTTTGTCCTGGTGAAACTTCCACAAATATGCCTCATGATGTCCCGGTGTTTCAAGAACAACACCAGAATGCCACGCAAGCACTGGGGAAGTTAGTGGGCTGTATTTTAAAGTGAAAACATCTGAAATCAGTTTTTATTTGTGCATATAATCTCGATCTACTTCTGTTGTGTTCTTTCTTGTTATAAGGACATTCAATATACATTCATACTATTAGTCTTAGTGTTATTAGAAGCTACATTTAAAAGCTTATTTATTTGTTTATTGACTGTTGTTTCTATTATTTCGTCCACCCCACATATCACCGCCCTGGTAAGGAGTGTAGACTAAATAATAAATAATTATATAAAGTTAAACAGCCCAAACTACATATACTGCTCTAAAAGTTAAATTAACCCCTCGTATAAAAGGTCACAAAAACTAAACATTAGATAGTAAAAGAAAGATGTGCCAGATAATGGGACGCACTGCTATTCTGCCATAATGAGTTGATAAATAAATGTAACTTTAAAGCACACACTGCTGCTGAGTAACAGTTGATTGTATATCCGCTGAGCCAGTATGCTATGTGACTGAGATAAAGTGTACAGGGACAGGTGGACTTTAACTGCACAGAGAGTCGACTTTACACACACACACAACTTATAAGAACACGCACGCACTCCATTGTAGTCCCGCTGCTGTGACTCTACGGTCTATTTATGAACTTGCCTCGCAAAGCATCTGAGCTCCCGTGACCTTTTAACCCGTAGTCCCCTGCTCCCATCCATCCATCTATCTGTAGCTGAGAGACAGATGCACACAGAGGGAAAATATAGAGAAACAACATGCCAGAGGTCAGCAAACACAACACGAAAACCTCATAACGGAGAGGATAGCAAAAGAAATTCAATAAAACCCGAATAAAGAAGACATTTAACACTCAGGGAGCAAGCTGAAGTTCTTGTTTTTCCCCAAAGAATTAAAGGAATGCCGTAAACCACTCTCAACCCGCCCGTTCTTTTCTCTTTCCATGTTAACTCTTCTCCACCAGCCTGAGGATTTAAAACACGCTCGCCGGGTCTCTCTACATTTCCATGACACCATCTGTGCAGTTTACTGCGGAGTTATTTTAAACATTGCTGTGAGTGGATTGTATCGGGTGGAGGAGGACAGTCGATCAGCGGGTCCCTCTTCAAGGCCGAAAATAACCGGGGATAAGCCACTTTTGTTTCTTCTCTAGTTCTCCAGTTTCAAGAGTGAGGAGGAATGTCTGAGGAGGAATGTCTTATTTATGCGCAAGTGTGTGTATGGTGGGAGGGATGCCGTCCTGGTTGTTGATCAGGCTGCAGCAGCAACAACTGAACTGTTTCTCAGCTGCAAGACTCGTCTCCTTTTCCTTTGAGTTCGATTTGTGAAAGATCTGGACTTAAACTAATAGACACTGAATATACTAAGATACTTTTTCCTCTCAGAAAAAAGAGGAATTAAAAAAAACAACAACAACCAGTATGACATGTTGCAGCTGTGGTGTTCTTGACCTGTATTTGCCAAATTTGACTTGCAAATGTGTTTCCTTAAACGCAAACCAGCAAACAGGATCTTGATCTGGTAAGGGTGCGTTTGTAGCCCAGCAGGTCAGAGCAGTCCAAACACAGTGACATATTTCAGTGTAAAATGTAAACAAAGCATTATTTATTTTTTTGTCAGGCTCTGACACTTAGCAGTTTGTTTCACTCTGGAACTAAAAGGGATGACACAGTGACCCTGTTAACTATGTTAGCCATGTGCTGCACCCTGTGAACTGAGTGCTGCAACTGCGATAAGACCAAAAGCACTGATACTGAGCATTTATCTCATGTAGGCTGAGGCTCTCACAGGAGGAAGGGACTCGTTGGGTGCTTTTTCTCCCCCTAAACTTCCTCCTCTTGTAACTGGCAGCTAGTTTTTAAACCAGAAACGTCCATTACATCAGACACACAAAGGGGAAAAAAAACTGTCTCGTTGTGTCATCGTTGCAAAACTGAAATCACACACACGAAAATAACTGTAGAATTTGTTAACACTGACACTTCACTGTGCTTTTGATGCTGCAGTTGCATGCAGTAACCACTCGGAGCTGAAGCCATATTGCACTCGCTCACACTACTGTTCTTTCTGGTATATAGCAGAGCTTTTCAGAACTGTGAGGGGCGCCTACCCACGGGGGCGTGGGAGAGCTTAAAGGGGGGATGAAGGGACAGACGTGAGGTCAGGACACTGTGTGAACCGAAGGAGACAGGTGCATACCGGTGTTCTAAAAACAGGAAGTTGTTTACTTTAGGCCCACTCACTAACACCGTCAGTGGTTGGAGCAGCAGCAGTGTCTGTGAAACACATCGGATGAGGAATTTTAAAAGGTACTATAAAACTCTTAGTTCCTGATTTTTGCATGTAAACTTCAGACTCATAACTCAAATCTGAACACAGACTTTATAGACATATTTGTTCAGCGTGACGTACACTTCCCAAGGATATAATTATCTCAGAATAAATCAATAGTACAAACAAACACTCAGACATCTACTTATGACTCATTGAAAAAAAGCGCCCCTTATATCTCCAGAACTTGCATTAGAATCATCACGTTTTTAAGTTTTCTTCAGTATTAAAGTAATCTTGGAATAGCTGTCTGTACATTCATGGGTACACTGCAAACAGGAAATGCCAACAGCTAATTCAACATACTTTAAATTATGCTATTTGCCAAAATGTAAACAAATATACAAATGGGGAGGGAGGTGTAACCCACAGCTGACTTACTTACTCCATGGCAATATTATACTTCTTGCTTACATCACTCAAAGCCAACAGGTTATGGGAATAGTAGTTCCATAACTTAAAGCATGGTTATCCCTTATTCCATTGTTGTATTGGTACTTGTAGTATTTTAAAGTTCTATTTTAGCATCAGAACTGTTCAAAAAGATAATATTGTTCGATGTCTCATTTAAGAACTAATACTCGTCCACAACTTTGTGCACTTTTTTTTTAAAGTGGTGAATTCCACCGCTTGTCTATTATTTCCATATTCTTTGAGTGTGGGCAAAGTTTAAAAAGTGAGCTGAGCAGACAGAATCCTCTGGGAGTCTGCAGAGGAGGCAGATAGAGTTATAAATCCTCCTGGTCTACCGATCACTCTCCAGGAGTCTATAATCTGTCTGTAATCCTCAGATTACCAGTATGGTCCTGTGTGTGGCCATACAGTGACTCTGGGCAGGTGGTTCAATGTCGACTGAGCGTTACCCGTCTGGAGTTTAGTCAAACAGGGATATTCTAGTGTGCGTCGGCGGCACTAATTCTGGTAGAGTCGGACGAGTCGGTTTTAGATAATATTGAACCATCTCTGCAAAGGTCAATAGAGTTATATAAACACATCTCAATCATTGGCTGGATAATAGTAACACCAGACCTTCCTTCCATAGCGCAGACTTGCAGTAAGAACATCAGTATCCTAATACACAGCAGTTCACGAGCTATTTCAGTTGCCTAAAACTCGTGATGTTGCAGTAGTTAGCGTGTAAATGGGTTCAGGGGAGAAAAAGGAATACAGTGTTCTTTTTAAATGGTGGAAACAGAAGGAGCATTGATCAAATAAATGCCGTGCCTCTGCACTTTGAACTACGCAATAATGTTACTGTGCTTGACAGACCTCCCTCTGACTAGTTAATATTAACACAGTTACGGGGATTGGGAGACTCGTGCGTCACACAGGGAAGAGCCCAACGTGTTAAACTCCACTTCTTCTTTAAAACACTTGTATGTTAAATTTAAAATGTGTTTCTACAACAACACTGTGGAATTCACAAATTACCTTTTCCATATTATTACTGTCATCACATACTGTAAATCCCTCCACTATAATAAAGACTATATTTAATGCTTATTGTGGTAAACATGCAACAACAGTGATTGCAGGGGTGTTACCAGGCTTTTAAAAGACCCTGTAGGAATGCTAATACCTTATGTATTGGAAATATACCACGTATATGGGACTCGGGGGAGATCCACGTCACAGCCATCCTGCTGACGAGTATGCTTCTGTTCTTGTGCAGGTGTTCTTGAGGTCTCCAGAGTCAGCCCCTTAGCCTGCTGGTTCAGCTCCATGCTCTTCTGTTTTGGAGGAGCCGTGCTGTCTGCCATCATGCTGGCCGAGCCCGCGGTGGCACCTTTGTCCAACAGCACCGGTGTTCTGCTTGCGTCGATCACCTGGTAAATATACCTTGAAACAGAGTAAAGAGCAAAGAGGAGGGGGGGCAGACAGTTTGCAGGGTTAGAGAGAGGCCCTCTGCAACTTTTGTGAAGAAATGTGCAACTACTTAATTTCCTGTTAAGGGAGCATGACATGTGGAAGAGATTGAATGAAACAGAGAGGTTGTTGTCAAGTTCCCACCTCTTAATATGAAGCCTATAGTACCCTCTACTGGTGGCACATATTATTACACTCTCCTCAAAAGAAGTACACAGCACCCTCTGCTGGTGGTACTTGACAGAAACATGCAGGTGATACTGTCAACGTGTTTAATGAACATGTAGTTGACACACAGCAGGTACCTGAGGTGTGTGTGTGTGTGTGTGTCTCTACAGGTACCTAGTGTTTTACTGCCCCATGGACCTGGTGTACTGTTGCTCTGCCCTGCTGCCTCTCAGGCTGGTGCTGTCGGTGATGAAGGAAGTGACCAGGACGTGGAAGGTGCTTGGGGGGGTGACCCAGGCACACAGCAAATACAAAGACAGCCTGCTGGTTATGATTGCCATTGGGTGGGCTAAAGGTCGGTAGCTGACGGTGCATGCAGAAGGATTCTTCAATGGATTATTTATATGAACACCCATCTGTATCAAGCATATGTTTCTTTTCTTTTCTTACCCCCACTAGGTGCTGGAGGAGGTCTGATAAGTAACTTTGAGCAGCTTGTTCGAGGTGTATGGAAACCAGAGACTAATGAGCTCCTAAAGATGTCTTAGTAAGTCTTCTGCAGGACTCTTATAAGCACAAAATCGCTGATCTATCGATAAAACTACATTTTCAATGAAATCACTGAGAGTGTATTGTGTTGCATTTAGTATGAATGTTAAACTGAAAGGAATAGTTTGACATTTTGGGAAATGTGTTTATTTAAGAAATGACTACATGACATTTCTTTTCCTGACAAGAAATAGTCTGGCACACAACCCCTCATGTAAAAATACAACTTGACATTTTTACACTGCATGGATTAAACAAACAAGATACAACATGTTATTTTTTGACCTTTTAGAGTTTCTGGTAAGCAAATAATATAAGATGATTGGCTCATGGTTGTACCTTTTATATTTACCTTATTGACATGACAGTGGTATTGATATTCTCATCTACCGAACAAGCCAACTTTCTAAAACACTTAACAAATCTGGGGATATGCTACAGCTGGCGCCTATGTATGTATACAAATGGTATCAAACATGTTCTCTTTGTTACCTTCAGGCAGCATTAAAACGTGATTTGAGTTTACAGCTACATTGATGACGTGTGTCTCCAATTTAGTTAATTTGTGTATAATAGTTGAAGCACATGAGATGTGATGTCTTTCATATTATATCATAACCATTCTCTCATTGCATGTCTGTTCAGCCCCACCAAGATCACCCTGATCGGAGCGGTGCTGTTTGCTCTGCAGCAGACCCACTACCTGCCTCTCAAGACGCACCACCTGATGCTCATCTACACCGTCTTCACCGTCGTCAACAAGGTCAGTCCGTAGCTCATACCCGAAATCGTGACCGTGAGAATAAACGCCCACGGTGCTAGCGATTCAGATGCAGAACAGTAAGGCACGTTTTGGGCAATTTGCTTACCGATGACGCATACAAAAATGATTTCATACCATTCTTAGTAACTCGGGTATGTAAAATGTTTTGGTGCCGTGGATCCCTCCAAATCTGTGGCGTCCTGTCTTCTAAATGACCTTTCTCCCTCTGCTTTTTTGAAGTTTGAGCTGTGGTGACTCGCATTAGCTCGGTGTTACCCGCAGGGCTGGTGCTTTTGCATCATTTTCATCAGCTTGCATCATCCTCTCTCTTCTCTTCTCTTCTTTGGGAAACTTGTGCTCTTGACTGAGACACAGATAAATCTACCGTGTCTTCTTTCAACTCCCATTCTTTTAGCTCTCATCGTCTCTGATCTGTCGAATTAACGCAGAGGCATTTCATCAGATTTAAAGTCTTGCGTCCAAATCTTCTATTTATTAGTTTGTGATCCTGATGATGCAGATCATCCCCTAATTACTTCAGTGAAAAGTGACAAATTGCATACAGCTGACACTTCTCTGTAGGTTCATCACCACAAGCAAGTCCCTTTACATACAAGTAGTCATGTGATCCATTGTTAATTGGAATATAGTGATTCTAGCTGCTGCTATAGTTCGGAAATGATTCAATTCTAAACCTAATCAGACATTTTGTTTCTGTTTTCACACATTTATCTTTTTCTTTAGTCGAGGATGATGCTGACAGGCTCCTCCTCCTCACCATTCGCCACCATCGAGTCGGCCGTCTACAAGACCCTCTTCGCCGGCCACTCCCCTTATGATGCCCTAACCGGCGAGGTACAGAAAGCGTGCGGCAATCACGGTGCAACCAACGGGACGACCGCCATCGCCGGAACCAAAGAGATTGGTGAGAATGGAGCAGCGCGGAAAACTACCCCGGTTTCTCGTGTCAAGGGTCAGAGTGGATCGCTCAAAGCCAAAGAGAAGTCAGAGAACGCGGACACAACAAACTGCAAGAAGATAAACTAGTCAGCCTCCACCCCATAGCGCCTTTTCACCTCTAAGCAGGGTTGTGGAGTCATTTCTGATTGACATTTGTCACGTCAGTTCTCAGACTTTATGTGTTATTTTTCTTTTATCAAGACATACGTTTTTGTTCCGTCCAAATAACATTTCTCTTATTCATTACTTACAATGCAATTTAAATCCGACTGCTGAAATAGCATTTCAAAAAGAGCCGACTCCAACCAACCCTGCACCTTACTGTGGGATAATCACCCCGTCCTTAAACTACTGTGATATTTATGCTGTTGGATGTGAAAATCATATATCCTTGGGCTGATTGCACACTTGTAGTACAACGTGTAGCTTCATTTTTAATATATATATATATATATATATATATATATATATATATATATTTATAATGAGTGAAAACTGTTGATGTTATCCTTGGGTTTTGGGAACAGTGCTGTGCACCTGCTGATCTATGAATGTCTGTTTCCTGCTTCATGTAAATGCTATATTTCATACTCTGAACTGGTTAGAAACACTTTTTTTAAAGAGTTTATATTCTATAACACTCAGATATTGTATTCTATTTATACTAAATAATTGCACTCTTGAATGAACATTTTCAAAATGGAAGACAATTTTTATTGTATTCTGTTTCTTTGGTGAATCTTTGAATTGCACGTAAAAGCATGAGAATAAACGGGTTAAATGCACTACAACATGGGTTTTGTGATTTCTAGTCGCTCCGCTTTATCAGACAGATTCATGCGGTTCAGTGACCATCGACCCGACTCAATATTGCCTCACTTTAAAGCACCAAACAGATCATTAGTCACATTTTAACATGTTTAAGTCCCTGACAGAAAGCCCCTAATTAATACGGAATTAAACATCATGTAGCCATCTTAGCACATTAGTTCACAGTATAATTTGTCAAATGTTAACCGGTATCTTAATTAGCTGCTGGTGAGTTGATAAAAAGCAGCGCAGCATCCAGAAGTAACCTCATAGGCTGAAACATTGCATCAGTGTAACATCAGCACCTGATTGATACCTCAGCCTCTTTAAAAAGCTGCTGGAGAGAGAGCCCACAAATCCCCCCCAATTCTCATCTATGTAACCTCAGACAGCAGAAAACCCCCCTGTGAATACAAATTAAGAACAGATGAGGGAGGGGGGGGGGGGTGTTGAAGAGATAAGAGAAGACGATCAAAAGCGATTCCGGCTGAGATGATGTACCTGCCTTTCAAAGGTCTCAAGTCCACAGATGTCAGACGTGTGCATGTCAGTAACAGGCTTGCATCTGAAAGTGTTTGCTGCAAAACTGCTCAGTATTAGCGTGTGTGTGTGTGTGTGTGTGTGCGTGTGTGCGTTGATCTTCCTGACTCTAATGGCAAACTATGTGACCTGGAAAACTGAAAGACACGTTAATAAGCCATTGTTTTCCCTCACGCTGCCTCCCATGATAAGAAGACAGGGGACATGACGATGGCTCAGAGCCTGAAAGTTCCCAGACATTACTCTTAATGAGGTCCAGACCTGTGTGACCCCCACCACAATTACTCATTGACCCGAGCAACCCCCCCCACTGTCGGGGCCCCTGCCTGTTTCGCCTGCGCTTCACCTGCTCTATGGCACATCTCTTCAGCCTCTTTTATATGCCCAGAGATATTCCTGTTTCCCAGTTGTCCGGTGCAGAAAATTAATCTTTAAAAAAAAGTGGCTTACATGCACACATAATACATTATACACGCAATGCATGCATACATTCCCATACACTTGAATCCACGGATTGACGGATAAAGCAAGGATGCGGAATAACATGGCTCAGAAATATCAGTTTTTCCGCTTTCCATCCCACAACACACACGACTTGTGCACATAGACACAAAGCAAGGATACTGTATGCACACACATTCCGATACACATGACTTTGAACCCACAGTCTAAGTAGAGGTTAAGGACATACTTAGACCATGGCATACTATCCACAAACAAACCCACAACAGAGACACACACACACACACACACAGTAGACTGGGAGGCCATCAGGGTACGTCCGACACCGACATCTTGATTCTGTGACCTGTTTTGTTGTAGCTTTTTATCTCGTTTCTCATCATTTGACTTAAAGGATGAATGAAGAGATATGCTTTAGTTTTGTGTCAACAAAGGAGCAAAACAAACGATGGATTGATCCCCCTTACAAGATCTGTCATAACCATGAACACATGGACGGGTGCTGTAGTTCACTTTGAAGCAATCCTAAATTGTAAGTGGCAAATCAGCATAAACAAATAGTCCCCCCCTATAAAAACATTTTACTTGTGTTCGAGTAACATTTGCAAATAAACTGCAGCGCCCAGTCATTTCACTCAAATCACTACTTACAAATAAATAAAATGTAACTATTTATATGACCTGTTTTTAAATTTTTAATTTACATTTTCAGAATGAGCCTGGAGAAGTCAGAAAGTATTGCGAAACAGACCACCACATAGTTGGTGTGTCTTTTCAAGGAATGCCAGCCTCATCCTTTAAGTTGCTCACTCATTGACTCATTTGTTTCCAATTTATTCAAAATGCTGCAGCTAGAATAGTGACACACACCAAGAAAAGAGAAGATATTTCTCCAATTCTTAGATCCCTGCACTGGCTTCCAGTTAAATGTAGAATTGATTAAAGGCCCGACTTATTGTCTTTAAGTCACTCAATGGTCTGGGCTCAATATATATGGCAGATATGTTTGCCGAGTACAAGCTGGGTCTCAGATCTGCAGGGACTGGTCAGTTAGTGGTGTGCTAAGAGTTCAAATGTGGTGAAACAGCGTTCAGACATTACGCTGCTCACTGCTGGAATCAGCTCCCCTTGGAACCAAGATATTTCCCAACAGTAGCCATTTTTAAAATTAAGCTGAAGACCGTCCTCTCCACAGCTTTTAATCAGTTTAATGGTATTTTTATTTATTTGGTTTTAAACTTGTCTGTCATTTTATATTTATATCTTTCTTATCATTTGCCTGTAAAGCACTTTGCATGACCTCTGCGATAAGAAATTCATTACCCCAGAATTTTGGGGCTAAATATGAATAATTGCAGCACTTTCCTGGAGAGAAACATTCATGACTATTAAAGTGCTCTATTTCCGTAATCTAGAATATAAGTGAATTTACAAAAAAACAATGTCATGCAGTGTAATAAAGGTGCTGTGATACAACCAACATGATGGCATAACAGCATACACAGCTTATATTACATGGTTTTCATTCCATAATGTGGCTTTATCATATGGTTTGAACCTTCAGTCTCAACTTAAACACACACACACTGAGTTTCAAACTCCATAAATGAAGCTATAAACATTTTTGGTAGCCTCTAAACATCCACTGCTGCCTGTTGGTGAGTGGTGCAGGACAGGTGATTACCACTTGGTGGCGTTAGGAGGCGTCATCTCTGATGGCTTGATGCCTGGGAACTGACAAGCTGGCCAGCAGCTGCAGGCAAGAAGGGATGGGGACAGGAGGGGACCCTCTTTGCAGAGCCAATGGTAGCTGCCTGCATGTGTGTTCTGGTTTAGCTGTGCTTGTGAGGATTGGCTATAGGCAAGCCACTATACTTATGAGGACATTCTAGGTTGTGAGAGCATTTTAAATAGACCAAAATCCCAGATAACGTTCAAAACATCTAAAATTACCTCCCAGAAATGAGAATTAAAAAAAAAAAAAAACAGTTTTTTGGAGACTCTGTTGTGTGAAAAACCAGCCAACTTGCATGCAGACACGTGTGTGTGCTTCAGTTGCTCAATGTCGGTGCATGTGCATGTGACACGTAGAGTGGCAACAAAGGCTGAGTCCATCAAAAAGGCACAAAGACGCTTGGGGCTCACACACCTACAAACACTAGTGCGCCCACACACGCTCTTTCACCAAATCCCTCCAACCACCAGTGAGACCAGGGCCCTTTGTTTTCCTCTATTTCTCAAAAGAATCAAACATGACCTTTCATGTTCATCGTCAGCCAATGTTTGTCCAGATTTATGCAGTTGTTGTTAAACCATTTTTTATTATGATGATGACCCGAAAATGCATTTACAATGAGCCTTTTTGCTTAATTCCAGCCAGTATGAGTCATCTCATTAACATTTATCCCCACCAGACCTCCTATCAATCCATGAAAGTAACTGTGAAAGTGTTAAACTGGCTACAATCTTCTGGCTTGTGGCTGTGCACCTGCTCCCAACTCGGTGATGTCAAAACGTGACGTCTCAGACTGGACGTTGTTTGGCCTCTCACCCCACACTGACATGATCTCTATTGGGACCATGTGCTCCCTCTGAGCTAATCTCTGCCATGGATGATTTATCACTTAAAAAGATACAAAACTGATGGAATAAAAAGTTTCATACAGTAACAGCAAAATGCGTGGCAACAACTATTTTTCACTGACAACTTCTTCCTATTTTTTTTTAAATGATCAAAGTGTTATTTAATCTAAAGTTTTTTGTCAAATGACTCTGCTGGTGATGCAATCAAACTCATTATCTCTTCAAAGTGAGATGAAAGTAAGGAGAGAACTGCTGGAGACCACACAGGAAAAGACTCAGTTAGGGAAGTTAGGCAGAAGGAAGGAGAAAGGCAGATAGGGGACAAGAAAGAAAGAAAGAAAGAAAGAAAGAAAGAAAGAAAGAAAGAAATGGGGAAATACAAACCAGAGGAGAGTAAGAAAAATGTGTGGGGACCACATAATGTAGGAATAAGGACTCACATCAGCGCATCAAGACAAGGTTGTGGTGTTGTATATATGACATCTCTTTTTCTATCTCTCTCTCTCTCTCTCTCTCTCTCGCCCTCTCTCACACACACATACAAACACAGAAGTCTCTTCAGAGAGCTCTAACTGAATGGCAAACCAAACAGCCAATGTCTACCACTATTCAAGATCTGACTTGTAAAGAACAGCTGCGAGGAGAATGCCAAAAACAAAAATGGAGCTACTATAACGTGACTAGAAAGCTGGCTGTGTGTGTGTGAGAGAGAGTGAGAAACAGAAACACTGGAGAATGAAAGGGATAGCTTATGTTAATATTTCACTTTCTTTGTACTTAAATTAGCAAACTTTTGCACATTACTTTATACTGTATATTGACATGTTAAATAATCATAAAAACACCAATAATAATGTGGTTTTGTTCAATATATACAGTATTTACATTTATGGAGCAGCACAAATAAAAAGGTACAGCCTCGAAATGCCATGAAGCTAAATAAACAGTGTAAAAAAACAAACTAATGAGCTTCACAAAGATATGATTTATTGCAGTGCCATTGCATTGGATTGCATTAGATTGAACAGGTGTAGCTGAAAATAACGGTACTGTACTATGGCCGTATGTTTTGGTCTTTATACTTTTACAAAATGATAATATTTTCCACGGATGACAGCTTTACGTGGATGCAGTGAATTACGGTGAATTACAGTGCAATAAATAATCTATATAGGACATAGAGTGTTAATAATATAATACATTTTCACGTGACTTTTCAGTAGTTTATTACAGCTATACTTTGAATGCTGTGAATACCATATGGTATTTGTTTCAGTAATAATACTAATATTTGCCAACAAGTTCGCTATATTAAACTAAAGGTAATATGAGATTGGGAGCACCTGACGCCGCCGGCCCGTAGCTAACAATGCTGACAACGCAAACTACGGCAAAATTGCTGACAGCAGACAGTGGTTACCTGAGGGGGAACCGAAGGGTGGATGCTATGCTTTCGCGGCATATGAGACCAATGCAGAGCGGCAGCCATGAGCTAGACCGGGGGGCACACTCACATGCACTAAAAGTACGCGCAACCGATCCGGCAATGTCAATAAAAAAAGGAGAAGCTCAGATAACAACACACGCAGAGGGAGAACTTCATTCTCTGTTCATGTAGACATTACTCCACTATGTCTTTAAATAGAAAATAGTTTTGCTGCTATAATAATACTCGTCGTAGACTGCGATTGTAAAAGGTGTCAGTGTTGTGTTCACAACTTGTTTCTGCTGCCCTCAAGTGGCCAAAAAAGACCTGTAATTGCAGGTTAGACCAATCATACTTATTGAGAGTGGGCCGAAACTGCCTGCACCAACCTCATTGGTACTTTTCTTCTTATGTAGCACCTGCCATTTAGCAACTGTTTCCCACAATGTCTCATCAAACATTAGCATGCAGTTTGTGAGCTAGGATGTTTGTATTTGAAAATGAAAACTGTCCAAATGGGAGAGTAGAGGTTGCAGTGTGCTTCTCATGAATCTTTGTGCATGATACATGCAGGGTCTCATGATAGAAGCTCTGCCAAATACCAAGTTCTCAATGCTCATGCTACATTCAAATTTGGGGGCATTCTTATGGTCATAGTTTAAAAATGTATGAATGAAAAGTAAATCGAAGCTGAAGTGCAGTTTGGAATAAAATAGCTATATAGCAACTACAAACCGCTACTTGAGAGACAATGATTGTGAGACTCCGCAGTTACTTTTATGCATTTGTTTTTCTGGTAATTTGTTGGATTCATGAAGGTTTAGTAATGTGGCCAAATTTCTTGAGGGCAGTTTGATACGGAGATGTTGACATTTCATTTACTGGTTCCTGTTCCACCTTGGAAACGAGGTACGCTCAGGGCACACAGTCTTCTTTTGTTCTCCTCTGTATTTCTGCTCACATAAGCATGGCCAGTATGTAGGTACATGGTGTGCTTCTGTCACTCCCCCTCCTCTTCCTTTCCTCCTCCTCTTCTTTTCTTCCTTCACTGAGGAAGCAGATGGTGTTTAGTGTAGGTCCTTTTCCTTTTCATAAAAGGACCTACAAGATATTCTTAGCCCAAATGCGACTAAGGGAATGGAAGAGGAGCTTCCACAATGACTACACCCTACAGCAGGATATTTACTACAGAATGGGTTCATAGGAAAAGGGGAGTATTGTGCATTCCAGTCACTGGGATCTGTTCATATTTCCCCATTGTTCCTTTCTCAATTTTCTCTCTGGTTCCTTCTCTCGCTCCATCAGTCCGCTTTATTTTCTTCTACTAATCTGCTGTATCTCCTCCTCCCTCCCTCCCTCCCTTCCTTCGTCCCTTCTGTGTCCCTCACTCTCACATCCTGGGGGACCCTCATTTCACCATCATTGCCCCTCCCCTCCTCTCCGCTTGGCCCCTCCTGTATGCAAAGCAGGTGTCAGCCAGGACAAGAAGGACAGCGACTACCTCACAAAGGAGGCGACAGGGTCTTGGGGGCGAAAACACGCACACAAACACACACACACACACACACACACACACACACACACACACACACACACACACACACACACACACACACACACACACACACACACTTAACACGTGCAGTCTCCTTCTCTGTCTCTGCTGTGCGCCCTCTCTATCTACATGCACTTCACACATATGTGCTCCCTTTCTTTTACTCAAACACACCCACACACTCACACACAAACAGCTCTCGTGGGCTGGGCTGGGGCTAGGGACAGGGAGAGCTGGAGCTGTCTGTCTGTCTGTCATTAGTATTCCAGCGGGAGGCTCCTGGCCCGGCCAGACATCTGAGCGCAGCAGCCGCAGCAGATAAAGAAGAAGCCATTAATCCACGGAAGATTACCAGCACTGATACTTTATCCCACCGTAATACAGCAATGCTACCAGACTCATTCCATTTACAATGCCGTCAGAGGAAGAAAGAGGGAAAGAGGAGGTAGAGAGAGCAAGGCGAGCTCACCTTGTGGATGGAAAGATGGCAAGACACGCCGAAAGCCAGCTTCCCTTTCTTAAGTCTCGTGATTTGAATTTCTTCTTTGATGGAGCAGGGGCTGGGAGAATGTGTGTGTGTGTGTGTGTGTGTGTGTGTGTGTGTGTGTGGTCTTGCATTTGATTTGTAGATGTTTTGAATTCAGAGTGGTCACCCTCTCAAACCACAGATGGCCACTGTTTTAGAAATCTAAGTTGGTCCAAAGAGCAGCTGGCTATCTTTTCCTACTCCATGCTGTGCCCGTTTAAATCCAATATCCTTAATAAGTGTGTTTGTATGGGTCGGTGCATGTGTGTGTTGCTGATTGTGTTCCAAACAAATGAAAAAAACAGCACTAACAGGCAACCACGCCACACTGCAAGAACCTTACACCAAAATGGGCAGCATTCTTTTAAGGTGCGAGATCGTATCCAAAGATGCAATCATCAGTCTTGTGATAAGACTATCAGCACAGTCTGGAGAACATGATACAATAGAGGCAATGTGTTTGAAGCTACAGTGAAACAAAGGAAGGAGGAACAATAGCTCAGCAGATGCAAGAGATTAGATTGGAGTAAGATTTATAGACACTAACTAATAAAGCCCAGTCATGGTTGGGATTTCTGGATGATGAAACAAAAACCAGAAGAAGGCAGAGAAGGAACCGTTGACTCAACAAGCAGCGATGACAGATGAGCTGAGGAGAGGTGGAGACAGATAAAGGAGACAAAGGGATCCTGGGCCAGCAGGGAGGAAGAAATGAAACATTCAATAGAGACAGAAAGAAAGATGAAGGTGCAGAAGGGAAGGAGAGAGACAGTGGGAGCAGAGTGTCCACCGCTGGTACAGTGCTGAGCTCATGTGTCCTGTGAAAATCCAATCCCTTGGACTTGGCAGATAGTGTTACCATGAGAACAGCAGAGGGGTTATTGTGAGGAGAGAGAGAGAGAGAGAGAGAGAGAGAGAGAGAGAGAGAGAGAGA
>NW_022280053.1:4991195-5046061 GCF_004355925.1 Anarrhichthys ocellatus
GAGAGAGAGAGAGAGAGAGAGAGAGAGAGAGAGAGAGAGAGAGAGAAAGGCCAGACTTGCTCCAGCAACCATCTGTTACTCCAGCTTACCCTGGCACTGAGGCTGACCTGCCTCTGGAAAGGAATGTACTAGTCTGACCATGAGGAAGGTTGCAAAACAAAGACCAAGACATAGACCTGACCTGCAACATTTATGTATCCATTACTGCTGTTTAGAATTACATATAACCACCAGCTGTTGCTAACTTAGGTTTATTGTATTTGTTGGGTAGTTTTCCATTTCAAGACCAGATCTCCACATTGTGATTTTACTGCCAGCACAGGAGGAAGATCTGGAAGAACCTGTTTTAATTGTACCAGGTTCACGCTCCACTTGAAAATCTAGTACAGTCATATCAAAGCACTGCTAGGGTTTTACCCTTTCAGACACTACCAAGGATTTCTCCTTTGTCCTCAAGGGACAAAGTAGGCCTAAACATTATAAAATCAAGTAAGAGCCAAAGAAAACAAAGATGTGCATGGATCCCGCTTCTCTCGGACTTTGTAAGAGGATGTTCCAGATTCGAGCAGCAACAAGAGGGAAAGAAACAACTGCAGCAGTGGTAAAATTTTAAAGATAAAGATAAGACCTGGTGTCCTGGCAAGATCTTTCAGTACATATGAGGCAACAGAGAAGCATTTCCTGGAGGAACTGCAGTGACAAAATGGATTATCACCACTGCAAAAACAATGTGTTCCATGCTAATAGGTCAGATGTGTTTGCTTCAATTATACTTATTTAAGGGGGTTGTGTCGAAAATAGCAGTAACAAGAGGTTTTCAGCCCCCTTCGTTTTTTTTTAGGGGTTAAATCTCCGGGGTAGTGAAAAAGATATGCGTTTTATAATGGAAGCGTAGTAGTGTGGATGTAGCCTAAGAAGACAACCACTTAGACTTGGAGCTCCCAGACACCTGAAACCCAGATGGAAAGCGTCCTACATTTACATCACTGTACCCATCCAGTCTCAGAGAAACGTGAGATCCTCAGGTCCATCTCTACTTAATCAGGGAGAGAAAACAAACATCTACTCTATTCTAGGTCCAAAAAAGAAAAGATCTTCCATAAAACAAAAGCATTTCAATTCTACTGGGCAGCCATGCATAATGAACAAAATGGTCTGGTGGGTAACACCGTTGTTGTGAAGTGCTAAATGGATCTAAAGCTATTCCTTTGAATGTCCATACAGGAACGGAGGTCAGTACATTACATTACAGTCATTTAGCAGACGCTTTTATCCAAAGCAACTTACAATTCAGATTCTATCACATTTCTACACCGTAGGCACAGCTACAGGAGCAATTTTGGGGTTAAGTGTCTTGCTCAAGGACACATCGACATGCGACTAGCAGAGCCGGAGATTGAACCACCGACTCTGATTGAAGGATGGCCCTGCTATCCACTTAGCCACAGTCGCCCCAGTACTTCATATTAAGCCTTAAAACCCCTTAATAAATATCTGATGTGCTTCGAATTGAAAATGACCACTTGGACAAATGTCAGGTGCTGTAACCTTTAAATTTTACCTTCAGAAGGACTCACATTCATGGTCTCAAAGCATTGCAAAAAATGTTCCTTTTCCTTTACACTGCATAGACAATGAAGTAAAGGTAGAGCAAAGCAGCTCTTATTGATGTGCAAGGCTCCAGCCTGATCTCAGCTCTCTAAAGCACCAGTATTTATAGTTGCTATTTCCCAGTTTCGCCCACTTGTTTTCAATCATTAATCTTGACTATCTCAGGAACAGTTTTGTGCTCATGTGAGGAACTCTTCATCTTGCTGTTCTCCCCGGCATCAATGCAGGCAAAAAATGTCTGGGTATGATCAAATAACAGGAAGTCAATGACATGAATGAATGGTTTACCAGTAATTTAAACCAGTCAGGTTGAGTGACTTTATAGTAGCGTTTACATACTTGAAGAGATTTCAACCTAATATTAATTTAAAAGTGAGTGTATGGTATCTAGGTATGAGATCATAAGGGACTGTCTAACTTGAATAGCAGTGGTTCTCAATGTCGGTGCTGTGGCACCATGGGGTACCATTTGGTTTCATATCCTAAGTATTTCTGACATTCTGATTCAAATGCTCCTGGTTGGTGCTTGGCTATATATGACGTAACCTTTGTCCAACTGTGCTCAATCAACTTTACAAAAAACACACACAACAAACAAACAAACACAGAAATCTCTCATGTGAACAAACTAAATTTGGCAGAACATTTTGTGATCATTAAGGACCTCATCGCTCATGATTGCAAATAAACCACAACTAATTGCTTTCTTCTTGCTATTCATAACAATTGGACTGTTCGCCCTCTATCAGTTCGGGTGTATTTGTTTGTTTTATCGTATCCCCATTAGTTCATTTTCCTGGATACACACATAAAGAAAATGTCCCCCCAAAAATATTGATATAATCATAAAAACAGGATCCAAAAAACAACAAACAAACACAAAAGCAGCTGATCTGAATACAAAACCACCAAATCAACAACAACAACAAAAACAACAACAACAACAACACACCACTATTAAAAAAATCAATAAATGGTTCAAATAACCAAAGATCATACAAACACAATATAGGTAGAGTGTGCCAAACAAGCACATACAAATGACAGCTAACAATAACAACAATATGTTCAAGGACACCAACATCCATACAATTTGTGAAAATGAATCTGCATTTGTTCCTTTAAAGTGTACTAATAGTCACTAATATTGAAAACAAGCAGTTTGGATTGCAGGTGTATAAACCATCCAACCACAGGTTTCCAGCACACCTTTCCACCCTCAATCACTGAATTAAGTTTGATATCATTCATTTACATTTTTATCACTGTATGACGGTCTGCAAAAACAAAGAAATTATCACAATCAGTCATTATTATTACAGCAATAGTTTACTTTTAATGATGCCGTCTCCTTCTGAGTGATCTAGTTTTTGTGGTCTCCGAGGAAGGAAGTTCAATTCCCCATCCATCCGTGACCTCCACAATTAATTCAGCGACCAATCATATCAGAGAAAGACGGAAGTGGATGTGAGCCACTCAGAACTCTGGAGACTACAGGTCCTAAATACTTCATCATCACTGTCATTACCAGACATAGACCACAAGACTTGGTGTTACTGGGGAGAACTGAAAATGAGATTATCTGAGTGGAAAGGTAAAAGCTGTATCTGTGCGGGCTGTACAGAACATAACATCACTATTTTGTGTGTTTGAGATGTTACAGCACGAAGCTTCAAACCTCTGTCAGTCGGTCATGAAATCTACCAATATATAATTCTGTCCACTAGAAGAAGGACACTTTTGACTGTCTGGCTTTTCACCTCATACCTTAGAATTATTTCTTGTTCTCTCAAAGGACCAGAGAAACGTTGTGACCGAATGCGTTCTCTCGTCCCACCCTCATTTAACATCATCTGCCAGTGGCTGCTTATTTAGTGGGCTGTGTAGTCGATTGTGGCATATCACCACCTCCAAGTCATTGATTTCTTCTTGGGAGACACTGTTGTGTGAGTGTAAGGGGGGGGGGCTCCCTGGACAGTTGTCTTGTATCAGGAGCACTGAGCACCGTTTTTGTTAAAAGGTGGGTCTCCAAATAACATGACTGTTTTGAGTGAGCTTTCGATAAGACAATTTCCACAATGCATGTGAAGAACTACTGTTTTAGCGCGGACGGATGTGATTCCAGTGGGTATTCGCAGGATGTGGTTTTGATGGTTTTGCTCTGGGGTTACATGAAATTTAAAAGGATGTTTTTTTAGGTCTCTGTCTCTTTGTGTACAGCCATGTAGCTACAGCTTAATCCAGTTTCGCCATAGAAAATGTTCATTTTGTTTATGCATAATTTGTTTTCCCTAAGTCACTTATATTTCTCAAGACATTGAGTCTTGTGGTATCATCATCTTTCGCATATGTATTTTTTTTCAAACTTCTATCATGTCATCCAGTGATGATGTTGTTCCATTTCTCCATTTTGCACAAAAAAAATACCAGGAAAGAGGAGCAGAGCTTTAAAATTGCATCGTTTAAATTGTGATCCTTCAACACGGATCAAGAAAAATGTCCGAGAGAGCAACGTTCTCACAGACACACTCCCATTAACAACACCACCTGCGGTCAGCACATCTTTTGAATCTCAACCTGATCTCTCATCTTTCTCCCACAATGCACTTCCTGCCTCCTCACCTCATCCTGTTTCCTCTAAGCCGAGAACATCACAGAATTGCTTTGAAATCAGGAAATGAAAGAAAGTCTCAGTATTTGGCAGAGTGAGGAACCATTCTTCCATAAACGCTGTATGATAAAGGGTACGGAGTCACAGTAAGATATAGAGCACCACTGTTTTCAAGAAAGGGCTTATTCCCATTGGTGGATGGCTTTTTCCCATTGAGTAAAGCTCCCATTGAATGATATGGCCTGTCTGTGTTGACAGGCTGGAGATAAGGAAGTGCCCTCAGGTATTAGTTGTCATTCCTTTTCACCGAGAAAAGCAGCTGAGAGTAGCTACCTTATTTTTTTCCCCTTTTCTCCTCAGTGGAGCACCTTTCCTCCTCTTTTGGATGAATAGAGAAATTCACAACAACAAAGCCTTCCACTCTCATTAAGTCAGTCGCAAAGCCAAGCACCACCAAGGAGCACAATATCTGAGGCAGATGAGTAATCCCCCGGCTCGATCTAGAAGCTGGTACAGAATTTCAAAATGTTCATAATAACTGCCGGAGAAGGAAGTGAAGGACACGCACAAACACGCAGGCCATACACACACACACACACACACACACACTGCTTTCACGTAGTGTGGTCTGATGAAAATGAATCTGTTATTGACCATTAGCTCACTGCAGCAGAGCAGAACTAAAATGTCCTTCATCTCAGAATGTCACACTGCGAGTGTATATTTGTGTGCACCAGCTCCTCAAATCCAACAGCTTCAAAGAGACAGACATTGACTCTCGACAGATTGTTTGACGATTTAGTGACCTGAGCTTTTGAGATGACCATTTAATAAATGATCGTATCAGACCGCTTCATTCGAATTGAGAAATGACCTCATGAGGTAGCACATTAGATAAAATACACCTACATTCAAAATGTATATCTACAATACACTGTAATTAGCCGCAGCCCTGAGAGATAAATAGGCCTTAATGGCTGCTACTCAAAGGAAAGCAATACATTTCAATACTGTATTTCCTTCTTTTGCATATTCAGCAGTAGAACAAGAAGGTAGCTGTAGCTGATGAGAAGGCAAGGCTATTGGTAAAGCCATTTAGCTCCTGCCCACTTTGGAAATATGGAGCTGAAATGTAGCGCCGAGTCAGCTCTTTTTGCTGGGAGGATGAATCATTCATCATGGCCGCCAGCACGGTCCAGGACCAGGATGGAGGGGTGGAGAGACGGAGGGGTTGAGGTGATGAGGGGAGGTCGATCAGGACCTGATGGCAAGTTCCTCTGCTGACTCCACATACAGGCTGAGGCCGTAGTAGCAGTAGCTACTCATAGTAGCTCAGCATAGTTTGCTGTGTAAAGGTATCATGAAACCTGAGCAGAGAATGAAGACACTCGTACCTTTTCATGCATGTTAGTTGTGTTCATGCATCCACCGGCTAGCTCACAGCCGTCGCTCTGCACTGCACTTACAGCTGCCCCGACCAGCGGCATCATCACTGTTAGCACCGTTAGCTGGGAGCCACTGGCTCAGCGTCGCCATGTTGAGAGCCTTGTGGAGGCAATAGATATCCGAATTTCAAGGTCAGCACCTTTAAATGTCAACGTTTTCAAATTATTTCTTTCTACAATATCAGTTAGAGAAAGACTGAGGTTTTGGCAAATAAACTTCTGTACAGTTAAAGTGTAATTAAGAAATGTGTTTAGGATGCAAACTCTGGCCTAAGAAAGTCAGATGCACTACACGCCTGTTCCAAACCACCCTAGACACTCTTAAGAGGCAAGTATACTGCATCAAAACAGTTTGTTGGCTAGTCAAAAAGCTTCGGATAACCCATACCCCACACCTTTCCGACCTCAGAATTGGGTACACGTATTCACTATATTTCACTTTCGCGTATAAACTAGTCCAACACTCTTCCAGGAGGCACTGTTTGAAATGTGCGCCTGCTTCCTGTATTACAACAGAACAGAATGTTGGCATTGGACGTAAATCATTACATACAGAATCATCCAACATGAACATATTACCTAAGGATACTGGACTGAGAAGAACATGGCGGTCCTGGACAGAGCGCTGACCTCAAATCCTATCACACACTGAGCCAGGCCTCATCACTCAACATCAACCTCACTAACACTCCAATTGTTGGATGGGAGTAAATCCCTAGAGCCAGGTTCCAATATATTGTGGAAAGTCTGTCTTTTTCAGCATCTATTTCATGGTTTTGAAATGAGATCTTCAGCAATCACATGTGGATGTTATATTTGGGTGTCCATATACTTTTGGCCATGTAGTCCTTCTGTTTCTTCTCCTTACGCCTTATTTGCAGAGCGCTACATGTGACATGCTCTAAGCAACCTGCCCGCTGTAATGTGCCTCTATCAGCTCTTTGTTTTCTCCTGAGAGAGAGAGAGAGAGTGAGAGAGTGAGCTTAGTTACATCCTGGTAGGACAACCTCACCCAGAGGGCTGGGGAGCAGACGAATGGGGAGGGGAGCAGACAGAAAAGAGGAGAAGAAAGCAGAAGAAAGGAGAGACGGGAAAACAGCATTTTAGGGAATATGAGGAGAGCAAAACTGAGCGGAGTCGAGCTTAGGGGAGGCATCAAGTGACCTCCTCACTCTCCATTGTTAAAGAACATAAGAGTGAGGCTGGCTAGAGGCCACCAAAGGGGTAGAATACATTAGAAACCAGCCAGAAAGAGAAGGGAAAAAAAGAGCGAGACGGAGGTAGAGAGAGCTTTTCACGTTGTAGTAACCGCAAACACTGACTAAACAAATAATGCTTTTTACACAGACATTCAGGATGAGCTGTATAACTCTTGCACAGGTCAAATTGTATGTAAACTGGGGCAAGTGTGTGTGTGTGTCTGTTTTTGCCCAATGTGAAGACATGTGATGTCTTCAAAGGGAAGAGTTGCAACGAAACAGAGGAGGAAGTGGATAGTGATGAAGGGTAAGGACTGGATTTGTAAGGATGATGAGAACAGGAAGAAGAAGTACGACACAAAGGAAATGTGTGGCGAGGACAGGGAAACAGGTGGCAGTACAATGTGATCCAGACAGATTAACATGTGGAGATCCACACTGAGGATTGCTGCTTCTAGGTAGTACTGCCAGCAACCTGGAGATGATATCAAGATTGTTGAGATTGTTGGATTATCACATATCAGTCTGGTCATCAACCCTTGATCATTGGTGGCTGAATCACTTAAATTCCTACAGGGTAGCGAGACCTCCGTATCGAATTCAAGGATCTGTGCCTTCCCAAAAACAAACCAGAGTTGCTGTTTGTGGAGATGTGCCCTTCCAGAGACCGAATTACTTATTATCCAGATAGCTTTAATGAGTGAATGCCAGTGTTCAGTGCCAACACAGGAGGTAGTGTGACCTTCTTTACGTAGGGAGGCAGAAAGTCAGTGTGTGCAGGTTGTGTGGAGTGTCTGACCTTCAGGTAAGAGACCAGAGTGAGTTGTTTATATGCCATTACAACAACCTTATCCTGACAATAACCATATTAGTTATCATGCACAAATATGGCCCAAAGTGAGAATTTAAAAAGCGTTGGTCTTGGACGTAAACAAACGTCTTCAACGGAGGATAATGGGGATTTCTGCAGGACTGGGTGTTGGAGGGCTGTGTAACACAACAACATTTTAGTTGTGTAAACCAAAATGTACCTTTACACCACAAGTGAGACTTTCAGCAAAATTGCCACTGGATGTAAAATAAATGTTTCATCATTGAATGTAATCTGTGGTTTTCAAGAATCGTCCAAAATTGACATTCTTGTTTGCGCGGTGGGGTTGCTACACCATAACCAAAATGTTAAATTGCTAAATCAAAAAAAGATGAAAGCAAATCTGCATACATCATCTAGCATTTTCCCCATCACCAATCCTGCTCCGTTTTCACAAATCAATGACTGAAAACATCCTCAAATCCTCCATCCACAATCTGGTTCTATAATCTGCCTCCTCCCACAACAAGGACAAGCTTCAACATGGCGTCTGCGCTGATGAGTGGGTGAATGGCTGTCAGCTGCCCTCCACGAAGGAGCCAGGGTGACACAGACAAAAAAAAAGGTTGCCACCGAGCCTGCACACCCAGGCAACCATCTGCTCCCGAACCCTTTCCTGAGGGATACAGTGCCTCCTCTTCAAAGCCCCCTATGGAACTGACTGTAAACCAACCATGGTTACTGTTAACATGCTGCTTACTGTAAACCGATGCTTGTTTTGCACAGTGACTGTGAAAAGCCTCTGCAGTTTTTTCAAGTTGTGCAATGCTTTGTAATCATTAATTTTGTCCTTTTACACTCCACTTTCATGGATAACTAGAAATACATCCTCTACACTTGCAACATGGTTACACTAAATACCAAAGGTCATTTTGTTGAGTGGAACCGTCTACAGGGCCGTCGCCAGGATTTCACAATTACTGCAGTTATGAGTCCCTCTGACACTCTCCCTAACCACCACCACCACAAAGAAAGTCAAACATGTAAAATATTTAAGGATCCCCCCCAGACATGTTTAAAGATGTATAAAAATACTTGGCTCGGAATAATAATGTGTCCGATATAGTTTTTACACAAATGTTTTTGTGAATCTGTGACTATGCAAATATTTGTTTAAAAACTGCTGTTTGCGAGATGCCTTTGTGTCTATGTAAACTAAGATTTAAAGTGACAACAGATGAACGTGAAAACTCTGCACATACATCGTTGTGCAGAGTGAAGCTCGAACATCCGAGTGAACCGACAATAAGCAAAACACTTTGTTTGGAAGGGGACTTTAATCATTTGTGCTTTTCATATTTTATTCAGTGACTTAGCTGTTGAAGTATTTCAGCTGAAGTTTTATTTAAATGAGGTAGCTCTTTCAAGGATTTCTTTCATCATCAAGTCATCAACTGCACTTAAACATAACTAACTAATATCTGATGAAAAAGAATATTTGTCTCAGAACTTTGTCTCTAATTTCCCTTTAAGTGGGTCGCATTTCATAGTATTTAATTTCCCAAATTTTAAAGTATAAATGCTGTTTCAAAGCATCTTCATGTGCCGGGAATAATTTTCTGGTGGAGAAATACTAAATCCATTGTTTATTCATTTTGTTGGCACAAAACTAGTCAAATTTGGAGTGAGACTAAATGTTCTGAGTCTAAAAAAACTGTAATCAGCCTAAAAATGTGGAAGGTACAAGTTCCCAGAATAAAATAATAAGGACATGAGATCACTTGACCTCGTGCAAGAACATTTTTGTGTTCTTATCTTAAATTTCTATTACCTCATTTTGTATTGTGGGCTTGTACAAGTGTTCTAAGTCAGATAACAGCAGACTAGTTACACATGTTTCCTATGACAGGTCTTATACACTCGCAAATTGTATTCGTAGCCATGAGAAAATTCAAAATACAAGGAAATTGTTGCATGCGGCAAATCTCTCATTCATACCAGTGGTTCTTGCATGAGGCCCACTGTTCTCAATGGCAGCTACAGCGCTGATTGTTTTCTGTATATTTTGCATCATTTAGTTGGGCTCAATGGAAGATGTTGGTGACCAGATGTGTTTTCATAGAAACAAATAAATAGACAGATACATACAAAGAAAAGGGAAAATAGTTCTCAGAGTGCCAGCACATTTTTCATAAACTTTCACAAAGTTGCAAATTACTATAATTTTCTGGCAATCTTCTTGGAAACACTGTTTATTTTCCCCAGACATAATTTGCCACATGTGTGAAAGACGTAACGAGGAAGATCTCATAGATAATAACGTTGCCTTGAAATAAGAAATAAAACTATTTATTTGGAGCTTAATTGTGCAGACCACCTATGTGCTATACATAGTATTTTTCCCATCACAGCATGGAGCTCCCAGTGTTTTTTTCATCACACCAGAGGGAGCCCCCGTCACTGCTCTGCCATGTATTTGCAGTGTCTAATGCCTCATCCCTTATGATAAATTAATGCTGGATGATGATGACAGATATCACTGTTCCAAGGTAACTCCCATTATGGAGCTGTGATTGAAGACCGGTCAACCGAGGTTGTTGTTTATACGGTCTCCCTGGTGTAAAGTGCCGGTGTGGAGCCTGTGTGATAACAAGGGTCATTAGCTGGGGGAAGGTCAGCGGTGTTGAGCTTATGCATTTAAACTTGATGAAGACCGATACCCAGCGAAAAGAGGCGACTCTGTTGAGGCGACTCTGCTCAGGCGACTCTGCTGCGCCGCCTCGCAAAATAGCTTTCGTACAGCTACCGCCATTGACTTAAAAGTAAATGTATCAATGTATATCAATCGATTAAATGGCTATTGTAGAAAAACTGCAATCCATAAACAGTACGGAATACGAGGTTTGATTTCATGAAAAATAAGGATTAAGTATTACAACTTTAACTCAGTGTCCATTTACTATAGATTTCTTCTGGAGCTTTGAGTCTCATCTTGTGGCCTTTGTCAGGGATGGAGATGAATTACTGTAATAATAAAATAACAATTAATGCATTTTATTAATAATACTTGCTGTATCATGACTCATTTATTGTCTGATTGTTGCTTTGCATAAGGAGTTATGAACAAATACATTTTGAAAAATTTCAAATTGTCCTTATATCTGTTTTATATCTACACTAGTTTGTTATAAACAATTTATCAATTGTTTGAATACTGCTTTTAAATTAACTGAGCTTGGCTTACAATTCCAAATTCTTGAAAAAGGAAAACTCTGTTGACCTTGTAACCTTTCCAGGAAACGCAACTGTGACTATGTTTCATATCTCAAAATTAGCTGGCAAGGAAATGCTGCTGACGCGGCAGTAGACTTGTTGAAATGCTGTCAATGAAACTAGAGTATGTGAATTCTTCTGACCCTGTAAACATGCGTGTGAGTGTTTTGGAAACATTAAGTACGTGGTGTGTCTCTGTGTGTGTGTTACCTGACAAGTCAGTTGTCCGCATGAAGACTTTCTAAAACCACTACATTTATAAGATGTGTTGTTATTACCTCATACAATGGAGAGACACAACAAAATAAAACAAGATTTGATGTTGAATTTAACAATCAGCAAAGACCATTTGTTGACTGCTTGAACCTGAGGCCATTTTTCCACATTATTTCTAGGATTGTGTCACTACATGTTTTAGACAGGTGTACCAGATGTTATTTTCAGAACAGGTTACACTACTTGGGGGTGGCATCATATGGCATGTGAGTGGACATGTTCTGTGATCAGTACCGATACATTGCTTAGTGATGTGTTACAGTATTTTCTTTTTGTAAAGCGTTGTGTAAGGGTGGAGGGTTGACTGATTGTGCAGTGGACACACTGGTTTGGGTCAGGGCAGGGGGCTGGAGGTGTGAGAAGGCAGTTAGAGACCTGGTAACTCAAAAGCAGTATTATTTCCATGTTGTGTCTTCTTAGCTGGCATAAGCTTACATTTCTCAATCAGCTGGTTCATTCACCATGGTTCAGTCACCCTATGTAAACTTTATGGGGCAAAGTCAAAATGTTCTTTTTTTTAAACCTTTAATACAGGAACAGTGGTATCTTCAAATGCTTTTTTTAAATCCCCAAATGTCCTCTGTTTGCCTGAGAAGATAAAATGTTTGACCAAGGTGAACCCAACATTTGAATCCAATACTTTTACCGACTGTATCAGTGAAGAAGAGCAGAGTGGCAGCACAGTCTGTACAAAATATTGAATTTCAAATGCAATTTTTGCCCACGAACAAATGTTTTATCAATCCGGACAGAAAGCATACATCGAAAAATAAACTTAACTGAAAGATACTGAATAACAAGTTGAGAATGGAAGTTTGGACTCTTCCCTAAAAAGGTACAGAATGCTGAGGTCACAAATGGGTTTTAAGCTATAGCTCGCTAAAGAAAAACATAACATAGACTGGGTTAAATCATAATGCTTTGTTTTCTTTTTCTACACATCTTAAATACAGAATCTGTCATTGTGTGTGGATGTGGAGGCTCTGGAGTTGTGTTGCGACACCGTTGACGGAGCTCAACTGTGTAAGGAAATGAACAGGTAATCACTTTTGTTGTTGTGTCATAATCACAGGTTATCACACATAGTTACTTGTAATTGGTTCGTCAATCTTCAAAAAATTCCCTAATAAATAATGTTAAAGGTCTTAACTAACATGAGCTGGAAAGACGGCAAAGGCAAGAGTGGAGGAAGAAGAGGGGAGAGTGCAGTGAGCACAACGCTTGTTGTTGAGTATGTGATGGACAATAACTGATGAGCACTTCAATATTTTTGGTTCAGTTTCTGTCTGTGTCTCATTGTTTGCTGTGGGTCGACACCTAGCCGCGCTAAACCCTGCATCCTCTCCTTGTTGATTGACAACCAAGGCATTTAACGTATGTACAGTATGGCCTGTTAGTATGCTGACTGAATCCTAGAAATAAAAAACGAAATAACTTCAACAATACTACCTGTGCTGTTGAGCAATTATAAAAAGGTGTTTTGATGCATTTTGCCTCGCTGACAATGAAACAGTATGAAATAATTATGGAGTAAAACCCTTCCAGGTATAAGGCCTGGGGTCATGTGCAACAGTAAACAACTGTTGCATGATATATATATTTTCTTTCTTTCTTTGCTTTTCAACCATCAAGCTCAGTATTCAGCTCACAGTTCTTGACACCCACTTCTCTCCGTCTCCTTACAGTATTTATCTCGTCTGTCATTTGCCTTTTGCCTTTGCACCACGTCGCTCAATTACATTTACTCATGCACGTCTTGGCATACAGTGTGAATATTTTTATTAGTCGCTGTTGTTGAGATCCATTTTTTTTTTATGGAGCGTTGCATTTATATTCATGACCATGGATGCACATTCTAAGGTGTGTAATGATAGAGGAGTCATGTCCTACCACACGAGGCTACGGAGGGAATAATATTTGTTGTGTTTGCATCAGCTGGAATGAGCCTGTGTTGCACGAACAGGATGACACCTCGTCTCAGATGCAACAAAAAAAAAAAAAAGAAGAAATTTATTGGATCGGTGTGTGACTCACGGTGGGTTTTGATCATCTGGTGACGCAGATCTAACGTAGGACAGTTGTTTATTGCTCACTAATTAATATGGGATGTCGAATGTGAAGCGGTTGAGGGAGCACAAAACTTGTAGCACCATTTTAAGAATCTTAACATAATGCGTATGGTTTTATAAGGTCATGTATGAATTAAATGAGGGCCATTTGTTAGTTGAGAGGTGGGATAACAATGCAGCTGAATAGAAGAGAGGAGAGAGGAGACAAAGGGGGAGAAGATGAGACAAGAGGAAGCAAATGTAAGACTTCCAAGATTGTTTTGTTTATAACAGCCAGTTAATAAATCAGGGAATACAAGTAATTCTCTGCTCAACTGACTCTGACGATACATCTTGAATATTAACATTTTCACACAATTGCTAATATACTAATGCTGGTTATACGAACAAAACATCAAAAGCCTCACGCTTTAGCTGAGTCGTGATCTCATGTTTTTGTCATTCAATATACAAAAGGCGAGTCATTACAACGCAACATTAAGTCCTCACACTAAAAGCCTTATTGTGCAATCACCAATTTGAATGAGTAAAAACAAATAAAAAGGGTCATATGTTTTAGGGCAATGAATGGAGGCCACCAACAGAGAGAGAACAAATGAGACAATAACACAGCAGTTGTTCTCGTTTTTTTGCAAAAATGAGGGACAAACGACCGACGGCGGTAGAAAAGAAAAAAGGCATTGTCGACTTACATCTGTTCTCTGCGGCGACATTCACCCACAAGTATTACAGAGAAGAAAAGGCATTTCTAAAGGAATGAGCCAGTGAACATTTACCACAACTTTTGAATGGCAAGAGGAAAATGCCCTCCTCCTATAGAATTACCATTTTCAAACTGCAAGTAAGGTCTCAAGTGATTAAGCCTCACTAGACTATTTTATGCTTTGCTTATTTTTCCCAACTCAATCCAACAAGTCCTCCACGACAAATGACATTGTTTGTCCATGCCCTCAACATAATTTGTCTGTGCCTTTTGTTGATGCTATAATTAAAAGGTTTGGTTAGGTTTAAGCACAAAAACAACGTTTTGTCATGTTAAGGGAAAGATCATCGTTTATGTGAAAATAAAAAATGTAAAAAGTACTTTGTTAAGGTTAGGGAAATATCATGGTTTGTATTTGCCTGTTTCAAATTACACTTTGTCGCATTTTGTGTTTTTTTCCAATTTTCCAGCGTTTTCAAAAATGGATAAAAACAAGTGTATGGGAATCTTACTGTCGGATGGAGAGGGAAATGTCCGGTTGTTAAATGTCCGAGATATTCTGACTTTATCTTGTATAGCATATCCCATGCTGTAATTCAGTCAAGCATCTTTTACCTGGTAAACACTTCACGCCCCCAGTTGTTAATGCATGGTTTCTTTTAAAAGTGTGCACTTGAGCAATGTCACAGAAGACATTATACAGTGGAAACCGCTCATGGTGACCCCGTGTTTTCAGGACAAATTGATCACTATAAGCGGATAAATGTTTATTGTTTTCCCTATTTGTCATGCAGATTACCATCTAATTGACATTTGTTTATTTATTGCATGAATACAAAATTATGATATGAACACTTTTTCCAGTCATGATTTCAACGTGCACACAGCACAGGCCTCAGGTAGCCAGCTGCGAAAGCGGACAAGTTACCGCGAGGCAAAGCATCAAGGGAGTAAAGTAAAAAACTAAAATTGAATCGACATTAGCCTACCATATTTAGGCAAATTATTTAAACAGCATTTGTAAAGGAAGAATTCTGTCCGAAGCTTCTTGATCCATAAAAACGGACAGTAACCATGAACACTAGAAGCAGTTTCAACTGTACAACAGTTTCCACAGGCTGAGGGGCTAAGTGCGGCTGTGGATTAGAAGTAAAGCAGGTCGTCTTCCAATCGGATGATCCTCGGCTCCTCCAGTCGACCCCACTTAACCCTAAATTGCTCCCAAGGCTGTGCCATTGCTGCGTGAACGGGTGTGAATGTGTTAGGTCCTGATGGGCAGGTTGCACCTTGCATGGCAGCCATTGCCATTATGAATGGGTGTGAATGGGTGAATGATGACATGTAGTGTAAGGCGCTGTGAGGGTTAGGAAGACTAGAAAGGTGCTATACAAATGCAAATCCATTCACCCACCATGACTAATAAATTGACTTTCACATGTACAATTGGTGTAGTACCTTTTTGAGAAAATGAAGCCTATTCCAGAATCCTCCACTGAAAGCTGCAGGATGGCCTATTTATCGGTATCTGTTCTGCCGTACTTCAATATCAACTTGACAGGAGAAATGTTTTATTGATGTATGCTGTTTTTAAAGCAGCAGAGAATGCACTTCCATCATTGAGGATCTCCTTGGAAGCAGTGTCACTCTTTGTCAGTCATCATGACATCCATCATGGGACAACCAAGCCAAACTGGGCCTACGTACAGTAATGCTAAACATCTGCTTGCATTCTTCAGCTGTCTCCTGGTGCTTTATTCCAAGAAGGAGAGGGAGGATGTGACGCTGGCCAGAGCTGTCCTGCTACAACATCTGGAACAATGTCGGATACATATCTGCTGCCTTACTGAAATCCTGAGATTCCCCAGCATGTTTCTTGAAAACTAACCCCAATTCGCCTGTTGGGAGTTTCTTCTCCGTGAAAGTGGAAAGTGTTGGACTGCAGAAAACTTTCTCCAGGCTTGTTGACACAAAGCTTTGGACTTATCCCAAGGGTATTTCTGTTGCTGGCTGACCAGGGCCAACATTGTCTGGGATGCAGACACAAACTTCTGGTGTCACCCAGTCCAGAGGTGGAATGCTGGGAAAGATTAAATCACCAATTATCTACTGTATTTATAGTTTAGATAAAATATTGCATTATTTCAGAAAACATTTAAAGAAAACCTGTTTATATTTCCAAACTGATAGATAGCCAGACAGAAAGAACAAATAGCAGACAGATGGAGGGACAGATGACCAGACCTGCAGCAAGTCCAGGTAGGTAGACAGACCGACACAAAATGCATTCATCATAAAGAACAAACCGCTACGAGGGAGTAAAAATCACAATGTTCCTCTTTGGTTTGGAAAAATCGAGGTAGAAAAACAGCTCTTCACTTCCTGAAGAATAGATTGTCATTATGACTACCAGCTGCCACACAGCGACACCATGGTGACAGGTCTGAGATTGGAAATATGATTGGCTAATCCTGCAGGATGAAATGAAATACTGCGCCTTTCTGAAGACCAAGGTAAACTTTGTTGAGGACGGGGAGTTAATTGAAGTGTCACTCCATTCCTGATTTGAATGACGTCTCTGACAAATGAGAATCACTGTTCCCTTCTCCCTCACTCGCCTGCTCTGCATAAATCTCCGTTTGGAGGTCACGGACTCTGAAAACAGCATCCGGTCAGTTAGTTCACACCAATATCTTCGCCACTCTCAGGCATGAAATGGTTGCTCGGCTTTATCTGCAGCCAGTAGGCTTGACTGACATGCATATTAACTCCTTTCTCCCAAGGCTCTGAAAACACATCATATTTTCCACAACTTTAATTTTCTCTATTCAGATGGCGGCCACACTGAGGTGTCTTTGTTGCATACTAATTGCGAGGTGCTCACCTCAGAGAACAAGCAAGGCGTCTGTGCAAGGAACCAACTATTTTTTCCACTTTCTCTGTCGCAATAAAAAGTGTCAACCAAGACAGGTTGCAGAGTAGCTGAGATTCAGCGCCATCCGTGGAGAACCGGTGCAGATCAAAACACGAACAAAATGTGATTGTTTGGGGACGAAAAGTCTACATGGCAATATAAACACAGGCTTTCTTCATCTGCAAACCCTGCAAAGCCACTTTGTGTTCATCTCGGCCACCAGCGATATCCCACATCCCAACTGTTGCTTCTCCCCTTTCCCAATTCTAATTCCACCTCAATCACATTTGCCTTTGTTTCTCGATTAAATGACAAAAATAAGCCTCTTGTTATCACCCCTGAAAGACTTCAGATTCCTCTGGTGCATCTCGCAACCTTCACGCTCGATTGTTGAGCTGCAAGATATGTTCCGTCTGGCAGGAGAGAAAAGATGATCGCAAATAACAAAATGCCAGAGTGACATGTAAAAAAAACATTACAATTCTGAGGAAAGAGGCTCGCCCAGGTACCAGATGTCTCGCTAGCACACACATGCACAGTTTTAACACTTAATTAAAAGGGTTAGGTAGAGGGACAGAACATTAAAGCAGACAAAAATCACATTTGAATGCACAAAACAGATCAATAAGAATTATGCAGGGTGGGACTTCAGAGGTGGTTGGGCTGCATCTCATGTCTCTATTGTACCTCAGGGCCTTTTCATTAGATGCATAGAGAAAATTCTCAAGGAGAACAGGCCTCTCACAGAAAAGAACCTTTAAAAAGCAATAAGGAGCTTCGGTAACCCTGTATTGTTGCCCATTTCATAGATGGCGTGTGTGTGATGAAATATGGCTTGGGCAGGCCTAATATTTGTAAGATGCTGTGTGTGTGTCTGTTTGTGTGTGTGGTTTAGGACGGTATGAGTAACATGATGATTTGTGTTGGAGCCAGAGGATGCATGAGTCGCGCTGGAGGACGGTTGCTGCGTCACGATCACAGACTTGCATACAAAGAAACCTCAAAAAAGAAAAACCCTGGAATTGAATTCTTTCCTCATACCTACATTCTTTTGTAATTTTCCTAATTTGATTTAAATTGTTGATTCAAGCACCTTCCACCACATGTCCAGCCCAGATGGGCTCAATATAAAACATCCAAGATGGTCATAAAAACAAAACTCTACTCATTCAACATGCAGTATTACCTTTATATAACTGAAAAACAGAAATCTTTAGCTGACATTAACAGCAGGCCACTAAATCACTCATAGTATGCAGATATGGTGACCTTGTCTCAACATTCATTTATTAAGTAGATAGATAGATTTAGTAGATATTCAATAAAGTGCACAAAGTAATGCAAAACTACTACAAAAAGACACAAAAAGACTCTAGACACACAAAACTACATAAGAATGACCACAAACTGATGCAAAACAACCACAAAGAGGCATTTTGTGTCTCCATCAGTCTGGGTGTCTTGTTCCTATAGAAGGGATGGGGGGATGGGGGGGATGTTTGTGTCCAGGCGTCTCGTTGTCTCATAATCTATCCATGGCTGTAGGTTTTTAGAGTAACCTCTTTATCCAAATAAACATTCCTGTAAAGGAGGAGAAGCACCTTTGTCCTCATTCTACAGTACATTTGTGTTAAAGTTCCAGGAAAGTGTTGCAGATTATTTATGTCTAATTGTGCAAATACACTAGCTGTTGCTGTGACACAGATGTCCGGCGGGTGCAACAGGGGCCAAGTTGTCAGAGCAGCAGCAGTGTCTGTAAATATGAATATTAATGTACAGTAAAGAATCTGCATTATTATGCTAAAACCGCTCTGTCCTTTTGGCTGAGGCAGATTTACAACCACAATGAACTGATCTACAGTTCACTGTAAAATTAGTCCATAAAGTTTTTTTATGTTGTAATTACTGGAAGAGGGAGAAAAGAAAGAGCAGACATGAGAAAACTAAATACTGGATTATGCTACAGACTGATTTGAAAAGACATCATTTCTTTATGTTCTGGCCTGTTACACAAAGTCTCCATCCCCTTCTGGCTTCATCCGACACATGGTGTGTGTGTGTGTGCATGTTTGTGTGCGTGTTGTGGCAGGGAGAAAGCGAGGGTGAGGGGTCTGACAAAGGAATGTCTGAGTGAAATGAATGGCTAAATCTGCCCATCAATAAGCAGCTTGGGCCTGTGCCATGAGGGCCGCATGCCTCCCTGCAGATGCAGTGCCACTTAAAAAAAAGAAACGAAGAAAAAAAGATACATCTGGATGTCTGAGTGTGAGTGTGTGAATGTGTGTGTGTGTGTGTGTGTGCATGCCACATGCAACTTGGTGCTCCTTCCAACAAGGATTAAACTCTCAGACATAGACTCATCTAATCACTGGTGGCCCAAATGGAGAGAGAAAATCCAATCCCCTCCTTACAAAGTGGGATCACAAACACACACAGAAGCAAGTGTGCACCACGGAGCACGGCTGGATGAAGATCTTCCCCCTCTTTCAGTTCAGCAACATGTGTTGTTTAAAGGATTGGTTCATACAAATTGCTTTAAGAAACATATTTTCCCACCAGCTCTAAAGACAAGATGGTGAAAGAAGTATTCATTTAATTTACTTGGAACAATGAAAAAAAGAAGATCCACTGCAAGTTAAAGTCAAGGTACAGAAGTATCATCAGCAAATGTACTTTAAAGTAAAAAAAGTACACAATAGTGGAACAACGTCACACCACGGAGCATTTATGCCTAATCCACTAATAAATAACCTTTCAATAGAAGGACATTTGCATCCTTTACATGCAACTGATTATCAATCAAATAAACAAGCTAAATAAACAATCGCCTTCCTCAGCGTCGCCAGAATAAACCAGAAAAGAGGACAAAACCTAATTAAAGAGAAATGACCAACGATAAATAAAGAGCTACACGGCGGCAGGTGGAACAAGCATTATAAGACCACATGCATTTAATAACCTGCCACTTTAACAGCTCAATAAAGCATCACCAAGGCAGACAACACAGAGATGTAAAGACAATGTAAGCAGCTAGCAGCCTGCTGTGTACAGCACACAACATACACATTGAATCAAAAAGACTGTTGTCAAAAACAGCAGAAACACACCTCACTGAAGGTAGAAGTTCATGGGGGAATGTAGAAGACACCACTGCAGAATCCACCATGAGCATATTAGCTTTTAGCTAGAACAAGCAAGCACCTGGTGGGTGTGTTTGATTTGTGTCACTTATCGTGCTGGCCGGGTGGTGCTTTCAATCAGTGATTGGGAACCAATTGTTTAATCTTCAACAGTGGATTGTATTTTATAACCCTATGACATTTTTGATCTAAATATGATAAGTAAGCAACTATTAGATAAATGTGCTGGAGTGAAAAGTACAATATCTTTCTCTGAAATGTAGTGGAGTAGAAGTAAAGTACCTCAAAATAGTACGGTAAGAGTACAGCAACTGAGTAAAGGTACCCAATTACTTTCCAACATTGCCTTGCAATGCAGATAGTTGAGATGACTTTTTGGCCTTCACGTCAACACAGTGGAGAGAAACGAAATAACATTTAGAAAGAAGACCATGAGATACAACTGAAAGCTCTGGAAAGCTCTTAAGTGGATATTTTTAAGCTTAGATTACTGTATTTTGTAATACAACATTTAAAGTGTATTCCCAAAAACAGTGTCTAAATTTCTACCGATAATAATCCAAAGAACACACTGTGGACTGTTTTCATTTCTCCGGCAGAACGTAGTTTCAATAGAGAACTCTCAAATACAGATATCTGAAAACTGGGGCAAATAAACCAGCGGAAGTGAGAAAATATAAAGTAAATCATGATAACCTGCCATAAAGGTTATATTGCCTGACAGGAGGAGATAAAAAAAAAAAAAAATGATCAAGATAGAAACGGAGATAGAGATGCAACACAAAGGCTTCTGGCTGTTGAATACATCAATATATATACAGTGGGGCAAAAAAGTATTTAGTCAGCCACCAATTGTGCAAGTTCTCCCACTTAAAAAGATGAGAGAGGCCTGTAATTTTCATCATAGGTATACCTTAACTATGAGAGACAAAATGAGAAGAAAAAAAAAAATCCAGAAAATCACATTGTCTGATTTTTAAAGAATTTATTATTTATTTGCAAATTATGGTGGAAAATAAGTATTTGGTCAATAACAAAAGTTCATCTCAATACTTTGTTATATACCCTTTGTTGGCAATGACAGAGGTCAAACGTTTTCTGTAAGTCTTCACAAGCTTTTCACACACTGTTGCTGGTATTTTGGCCCATTCCTCCATGCAGATCTCCTCTAGAGCAGTGATGTTTTGGGGCTGTCGCTGGGCAACACGGACTTTCAACTCCCTCCACAGATTTTCTATGGGGTTGAGATCTGGAGACTGGCTAGGCCACTCCAGGACCTTGAAATGCTTCTTACGAAGCCACTCCTTCGTTGCCCGGGCGGTGTGTTTGGGATCATTGTCATGCTGAAAGACCCAGCCACGTTTCATCTTCAATGCCCTTGCTGATGGAAGGAGGTTTCCACTCAAAATCTCACGATACATGGCCCCATTCATTCTTTCCTTTACACGGATCAGTCGTCCTGGTCCCCTTGCAGAAAATCAGCCCCAAAGCATGATGTTTCCACCCCCATGCTTCACAGTAGGTATGGTGTTCTTTGGATGCAACTCGGCATTCTTTCTCCTCCAAACACGACGAGTTGAGTTTTTACCAAAAAGTTCTATTTTGGTTTCATCTGACCATATGACATTCTCCCAGTCCTCTTCTGGATCATCCAAATGCTCTCTAGCAAACGTCAGACGGGCCTGGACATGTACTGGCTTAAGCAGGGGGACACTGCAGGATTTGAGTCCCTGACGGCGTAGTGTGTTACTGATGGTAGCCTTTGTTACTTTGGTCCCAGCTCTCTGCAGGTCATTCACTAGGTCCCCCCGTGTGGTTCTGGGATTTTTGTTCACCGTTCTTGTGATCATTTTGACCCCACGGGGTGAGATCTTGCGTGGAGCCCCAGATGGAGGGAGACTATCAGTGGTCTTGTATGTCTTCCATTTTCTAATAATTGCTCCCACAGTTGATTTCTTCACACCAAGCTGCTTACCTATTGCAGATTCAGTCTTCCCAGCCTGGTGCAGGTCTACAATTTTGTTTCTGGTGTCCTTTGACAGCTCTTTGGTCTTGGCCATAGTGAAGTTTGGAGTGTGACTGTTTGAGGTTGTGGACAGGTGTCTTTTATACTGATAACGAGTTCAAACAGGTGCCATTAATACAGGTAACGAGTGGAGGACAGAGGAGCCTCTTAAAGAAGAAGTTACAGGTCTGTGAGAGCCAGAAATCTTGCTTGTTTGTAGGTGACCAAATACTTATTTTACCGAGGAATTTACCAATTAATTCATTAAAAATCCTACAATGTGATTTCCTGGATTCTTTCCCCCCATTCTGTCTCTCATAGTTGAAGTGTACCTATGATGAAAATTACAGGCATCTCTCATCTTTTTAAGTGGGAGAACTTGCACAATTGGTGGCTGACTAAATACTTTTTTGCCCCACTCTATAGTGCAGGTATACAATGCACAGATAGAGATGGTCAAAAAAGCCAAATGTTTACTGTTAGATGCTGTGGAAATACAGCTCATATCTCATTCATGCCAACAGAGCACTGTGGATTGAAGTGAAATTAAGAGAAATAGTGATGGAGCGAGAGGGAGATGGAGCAGATCAGGCTTGGTTTTGATTGAATTCTGCCCAGACAGTATGATACACCTGGGTTCCTCTGTTCATCTGAATCCGGATATTACCCCTGAATATAAAACATCAGAAGTCTGACAAGCTGCCTCCAGTGTTTCTGAGATAAGGTGAAGCTCCTTCAGATGCAGGGTTGTTTTTTTTTTGTGGGCTTTCTGAGCTGCCACACAGTCCCACGTGATCATCTGCAGAGGAACGAGGAATAAAGTCAGAAATGGTAACAAATACCTGGGGGGGCTCACTCAGTCGGAAACATTTAGGTTATGAAAACCATCACGAGTGTTAATGCATGTAATGTTGTCTTACGCACCCGTGGGAAGAATGTGTCCATTATTGACAGCAGGAAAATGAATGTGCAAACACCTATACTTCCCACTGAGGCGTACCCTCCATCACTGCTAAAGTTTCTGCTTGTTTGAACCAGATAAGCTCAGAAACCTCTCAGATCTGTCATTGTTGATGAACACCAATTAGTTTACAAACCAACCGGATCATTAAGATGTTGTTTTGACTCCTGCTGCACCGTTGTTGACATCGTGCTCATCCAAATCTCATTCCACGCAAAACAAATAAGCTAATTACAGTTTTCTTCAAATGCTTATCAGATGTATTCTATACAGCGGTTGAATAGACTTTCAGGAATTTAAAGTACCTTAAAGTTTTACTGCACACATTTTATAAAACAGATCATTACGGAGAACTAAAAAAAAAAAAAAAAGGCAATTTCCTCACAAGCCCTCAAAATCAATACCGTAGCAGCACTGCAACACATATAATCACACTTTATCTTCATAAACATACTGTTTACTTTGGCAATGCACCATGGTCCCTTCTAAGAATATCTGTGCTAAAATCAGAAGAGGTGTTCACGCACAACTCATTTTTCATGCATTTCTAATTTTTCAAGAGAGAAAATCATTACTTGGTAACTTGATTCCGTTTTTTTTTTTTTTTTTTTATTTTTATATATTCAATTACTGTAAAAAGGTGGAGAAAATATTTGGCCTTTTTTCAAAATTTGCTTTCATATCAACAAACAAATATGAGGATGGAAAGGATTTTTCTTATATATTCTTGGATTGGCTTCACCCTAAATTAGATGTCTCTGGAGTTATCTTCTATGGAATTGAATGCCAATAAATAAGCCCGAAAGCTTTGTTTAAATATATATGTGTCGTAAATCTAATCTCGCAAACTACTGGACCAAGCAGCGTTTGTGTAATGTTTCTTGGTCCCAGTTATGAGTGTATATAATAAGTATGCACCGATACCATTATCATGCATCAGGTCCGATACTGTGCTCATGTACTTGTACTCTTATTTGTAAAACTACTTCCATACAACCACGCCCGATAGTAATATGTCAATGTGGCGTTAACCTCCCATCACTTGAGCCTAGAAGCCGCCCAGCTGCAACGATCACGACGTTACTTTGTAGTGACTCTGAAACGGACATCCATAGAAAAGTTTGCTCTCATTTTGAACCGGAGCATCTGCAGATTTATTCCATACCAATGTGATATTGTAAACTACCTAAGGTCTACAATAATCATAGAGATAAGCCTTCTCATTCTTATGGTCCAGTCCTTCAGCAACTAAATCAGGTAAGCGATATATCAGCTTTAGGGACGAGAATTCAGAATATGTTGTTTTCATATTTCAGTCATACAAACAAGACAACACAATAATAAACACAGATCATGGTTTGCACAACATTTTTGCCCTTGTTATGACCTCCTCTTCCAGGAAGTATCACTCACTATATCAGTCGCCACAATTATGCCTCATTATACCATACGCCGCCTAACTATGTATTTTTTGCAACCCCACAATCTTGATAGATACCAAGAAAATGATCTCCATTTTTACTCCTGCGACATTCAGCATGGCCGGGCGTCAGATCGATAACTTCATAATGATGCCCTGTGAGGATTTTGATAGGACTGGGTAGGATTAGACTTTTCGCAGACCCCTGCTTCAGCTCCCTCTCACTGATTCAGAAGCCACAGAAAAAGACCGCAGCCATAATCCTGATTCAGGTTCCAGCCACAGTTTTCTCAGATAAAATCTCAACCAATACACACCTGCTGCAATCCTGTTGTCATTTCCACCCAGTTACACCACCAGCTCTGTGTGCAAAACCTGAAAGGTTTACGTTCATTCATTTTGCATGACCATTCGGTCATGCAAAATGAATGAACGTAAACTTTTCTTTAATGAGGTGAGCTGGGCGTTTGTTTCTGTGTGTGTACTGTATGGGTTTATGCGTGTGTATATATGCTGTGAGGGAGGATGTGGATTATAGCTCTGCTACCTCTGTCTAATGAGCAGAAACCTTAATCCACACCTACCAGCTACTAATGCCTAACCTGACTCACTTCACACTCACTTACAAAGTAGCACCGAGTATCAGTGTGTCAATGGCAGCATGACATATGTGCATGAAGAGTGCTATCACCTTATGTTTAGGTCAAACTAAAATTAAAAGGTCCTTGGTGTTTTTTCTTCATTTGTGTACGTGGTTAAACATGCTAGTTAGACACTTCTTCCTTTATATAATGTGTAACAAACGTACAAACACTGAACAGCACAATGGTTCGTCCCAAAACGTTGTAAAGGGGCAGACGGTTGACGTCACAATCAACAGAAAACACTATTAAATAAAACATCTTTTATCAACATCTGTAAACTAGGTGTAATATGCTCCAGAGGTATTTGTTACCACGACTATGTCCAAAGACAGTTGTATCCTCTTGGGAAAAAAGTACAGTAAAAATTGTGTAAAAATATACACAATAGCTACAGTTATCACTATAGTTCACAAAAAGTGAGGAGACTTTTGAACTCAGTTCAACTTTAAGGGGTAACAAGCGTTTAGAGATCACACAAATGCATTCCTGCAAAGAACACACACACACACACACACACACACACACACACAAATACACGCCAACGTGCACAAACTGACATCCACACCCTTGCTCACACACACAGGGGAGCTACACGATCTGTCAGCCCACGTGAGAACCCTTATACAAGTTATCATATTGTTCAGCCGAAGCAACCCCGCTCACAGACAGACCATTTTATTTGTCCTGATAATTTCGGCTTACTGCAGCTGACAAGTGTGATGTCCTTTTATACACCAGCTGAGGGGGAAGAAAGTGCTGACATGGACACTTGTCCCATGAATTTCGTGCCAGTGGCGAGAATCTGCTGATGCCGCCAACTGTCTCACGAAGAAATCTCAACAAAGAAGCGAAAATAAACGCCGACAACTTCTTCTGTGCCTCCTGGAGTTACGCTCCGGCTTTAATATTTCATACCTGCCTCGTGCAGATCTTTTCATTGACAACTGTGACCTTAATAGAACTGGGTTCATGGAATCAAGGAAAAAGACAACATGACAAAGTGTCCTCATTTTTGTGGGGAGCTCTTTAATTATCCTGAAGTAATAGAGAGCAAATTGCATTATTCAATTATTCATTCAGGCTGAGAAAAAATGAATGTGTCACAAATTCTGGATGCCTCAATTAACATAGTTTATTGTTATACACGGCAATGTTTACTAATTGTATAAAACCATTTTTCTTCTTCTTTGGTTGTCGAGGAAGTTTGCCAAAAACATGGTCTATTGACAACAAATGATATTATGAGCAAGAAATCCTTACTTCCCAACCGTTGAGAAAAGTAATTCTGTATCTAATAAACAAAAGCACTCTTAAGAAATATCATCCCTTCTTTTGCCTGGCTAAAAACAAAGTCTTTCTGAGAAGCTACAGCCTTAAGACGGAGAAATGCTTCTGCTTTTTATAATTTCACAAACACACACATGTATATTACAGGAGTGTTTGATGTTAAAACATATCGGAAGATCGGGAAGGAAAAAAAGCCTGATCCAGAGCTGGGTGAAGTGAAACAACGAAGTCAAAGAAATGTAGGTCACTAATACTGAAGAAATATGGGTCACTATGTTGCCTGGAGTCTTGGATTTGATTCCTGAGGTTTGAACTTAAGGAAAAATCCATCATAAAATGAATTTCACAAATATTGGGGCTTGATCAGACATTGCCATTTCAAAACATGACTTGCAGTTTTCTTGCCAAAAGTAGAAATAAAAACAAGATATAATAAAACAAACACTTTTCAAAGATTGATTTCTGAAACCTAGTGGATGGTTTTCCAAATTCCCTTTGTGGGATGTCAGAAAAGCACCGTTTGTTTGTTGTGCTTCCCCCTCTGCATGCTTTTCATTTATTTTACATGAATGCATGGCAGCCTTGGTGGAGAGATGAAGTGTGGCACCTTGGGTAGCTATGTGGGTGCATCAGAGATACCCTGTTTATGTATAATGTTTCCATTATAATGTGATGGAATAATGTTATGAATTCAGGGTTTTACAACCAAAGACTTGTCCAAAAAACCAAGCACAGTGGCTTGCATACATAGATGTGACCAGATGCAGTAAAACATCCTGCAATGTTTGGCATATTGCATTTGAGATAGGACGTATTGGGGCATACTAAATCAGTTTTCTGGCATACTAGATAGTATTGTAGTATAAGTAATGGAACGCACAATCTACTTCACTAAATATCACTCATGTCAGAAGACAAAGTTGGACCTTTTAAGCAGAAGTGGAAAGAGTAGGCTACTCAAGTAAAAGCACTGCTACTTGGCCAGTTAAAATGACCTATGCATTACATTTTAAAAGGGGGGGTTACGCTGATATGATACTAATGTTAAATGAAAGAACATATTTAGGCTTCAAAATGGATTTCATTAAATGGCAACTTATCCACAAGTGGAATAAAATCAGCAACAATTAACCCCTCTGTTCGAACCAACAGAGAGGCAGTGTAGTCTGTAAAATTTCGTTCGTAGATGTTCTGGTCTGAAGAGTTCAGCGGTGTTGTGTACACACCTGTCTGAACACGTGCATTCTCAAAGCATTGATATAACCAGTCCAGTCGGCGCCTATGTCCCAGTATAACCAGTCCACTCGCCCTCGCTGGTTCCACTGCGCTCCTCAAATTCAGAAGGTTTTGAACATCTGGGATTGACAGTCTTCAAAAACAGCAGCAAGTCCTCACACATCTTACTGACGGTAGAAGTTCCCCAGTGGAGGACACAAGAGCATGTTAGCTCGCCCTTAACGTCCAGGTCACGAACATTGTGGGTGTGTGACGAGCGGTGTTTTAATAAGTATTATTTAAGATGGAATGAACTTTTACATTTTTTATTTTACTACGCCAAGATACGATAACGCAAATTGTAACCACACCTCATCATAGCAGCACCCTATATGTGGTCCTTAATTTGTCTGTGCTTGAAGTGCGATCCTCAGCCCCCGTGAACGCAAACATTTATAGGCCTATAAAAGTACAGGCCTACACAAAAAAACATGTTACAGGTACAAGAAAAAAACGTGATTTATTACTTATATCCCTGCTTTAAAGGCTAGCACATAACACAACAGGCTAATGTGACTCCTCTGATGATTGTGCTGTAGTTTCACCTGTAAAGGTTGCATATGAGAGACTTCACAGAGGGTTGCAAATAGCATAGCTTGGATCCTGAGGGACTTCCAGGTCCAGTGATATTAATGAGTAGTGGCCACACAACCGGTCAGCGCAGTAATGGACAAGGAAGAAAAAACAGCACTGGAAATACATGTAGCGGTCCCAAGTGGTAGCAGCATCAAGAAGAAGGAATATGAGAAGCTGAACCAATGTGGAAGGAACAAAATGGTCCCATTGATGAGATACTTCAAATAGTGGGATAATGTCAAGGAAAAGCACAGATCTAGAAACAGAAAAGACACAGCGCAGAACCCTTAAACTAAAAGCAGAAAACCAAGTATTAAAAAGACTAGCATTTCTAATATAAATGTTATTTTTTAAACATTTGTATGCAGAGCGGCTGAGCTCTGCTTCACTAGATGTTCATTAAGCGAACAGCAGGACGCATGTCAACATTTTCAAGTATGGTCCAAAGTCGAGCACATCCATTAGCAACCTGGGCTTCAGTTGCGGAAAGCATTTTAGTCAAAAATGTAACTCTGTGCAATCAGTCAGAGGAGATGTAGATGCTTTTGGTAAAATTCAGCCCTTTATGTAGCCTACAAGAATCTCTGATACTGTAGCGAAAGAAAGATGGAGAGCTATTTGAGGAGAATTGGTCAGGAGAAGCAAAAGTGAAAAGATGTAAATTTCCAAAATGTTTCTGTGATTCAGGTGTGATTGTTAGCTAGTATACATGTTTGTCTCTCTCCTGCACTCTAAACTCTCCCTGTATTAGTCAAGATGCTGTAAAAGGGGGCTGACAGCAAAATGAATTAAATGGGGTTTGCTGACGGAATACATATCAAATCTGTGGGCATGCAATTGTGGGCTGCGGCATTTGCAAGGCTTATGACTTCTGCTGAGGCTGTGGATCCATCATGCCTTGCCTGCAATGCTCTCATCTGCTCTTATTCAGATGTGGAGGCAGAGAGAATGAGGAAAGCAAAAGGGGAAAAGGAAAGAGCTCTTGATCACCTGCTTTGTCTGAAGTGAGTCACCTTGCAAATATATGAATAGCAAATGCAGGAAAAGTAATCTGGAGGCACACACTGGTACATCCTCCTATTTGCATACCTGCCAGCCCCTGTAGTTAGCTCCTGCATTTCAGGACTTGGCACCTCAAATGCGCAATGGCATGCATACATTTTCTTCCTTTTTTTTCAAATAACTGTGTCTCTTTTTCTATGTCGCCTTCCTTTGTCTCCTTTTTCAATCCTGTCCATCTCCTCCCCTCCTTTATTTGCTTTCATCCACCCCTCCACCCCGCTCATCCTTTTCCCTCTGTCTCTCTCAGACATCAGGGTGTATTTTACCCCCCCCCACCCCCCGGCAGGATGCATGACAGGGGAGCAGGTGGAACAGAGAGCAAATGACAAATCTCTCCCTCTCTCTCCATCTCACCCACTGTCCTGCCAGAGGCCCTCCTCAGCCTTCCCTCCTGCCTCCTTCCAGCACTTTTCCATCCTATCTGACCACATTGATATTCAAATCTGCCCAAGCTGCAGTTCACCTTCTCTCCCTGTAAAGGTCTCGCAAAACAACCAAGGGAGAACGAAGGTGGGCTAGTGTCCCCACCCTGATTCTTAATCCACAGCTAGACATATAAAAGTGACAGAGCATTTGATGTAGCTGGTGCTCTGCAGCACGCACATGCGGCACACTAAATGGCCTAAGATCTGTGATGGAATATCATGTAGTGCTTTTTTAAAAAGATTGCGAGACTGCGTAAGTAAGAAAAAGGCCCACCCTGGGGGCGAATAAACTCGTACTTTCTTTCCCAAACTTGTCTTTACATTACGTGTTTATGTGTCTGTCCACATGTAGTTGGATTTTCAAGACACAAACCAGAGATGGCAGAAGAAAGAGAGAAAAGACTGTTTATTTGTCTGCTGTTGTTGCTGTCATTGACATGGTCCCATATGACATGCAAGTGGGGCCAACGTCTCACATCTGGCCATGAGCTATCATTATCTTTGCCTTCTCCTCTCTGATGAATCTGCCCCAGCTCCTTGCTGAGGAGCTGGGCTTTATTTAATGGGCCCTTTCAGCCGTGGTTTGCTAGGCGGAAGCCTCTTACAAACCCATTTAAAGAAGGGTCTATGGATTTCATGGCTCCCCAGGCGCTCTCTCCTTCTTTCAATAAGGTGAAGTCCAAGGCTTTATCCATCCGTCAATGGGCCAGGGGAACAGTGGATGCAGCAGTTTTTAATCCTAGAGATGCCACTGTCCACTGTATGCTTGGCTGTTCCCTGATAGGAGGGCCTCCTTGCACAGCTCTCACCTGGGGACTTTTTAGTTCCTGTGGCAGAGCAAATTTATTGTTACATAGATGGGGATAAAGTCTGGGCACCTTGGACACCGCCTGCAGACAGAAACGTGGCTAAAAGGATGGAAGGAGAGACAGAGAGTTCAGTAGAAACTATGAAATACAAATTCAAATACAGAAGTTTAACATAAAACATTTTATTCATGAGAAGCAGCTCAAAGTGCTCGACATAAAACTAGATTTAACAAAACCAAGAGTCTGTAGGGCTGTATGTTGAGCTAAATGCTAACACGCTCACTATGACAATGCTAGCGTATTGATGCTAAGCAGGAATAATGTTTACGATGTTAACTATCTTAACTTTGCTTGTTAGCATGCATAGCTAATAAGAACTAAATACAAAGTGTAGCTGCGGCTGATGGGAGATGATAGGTCAGGGGATCACCAGAGTTATTACAATTAATCCTGAGGGGAACATGAATGTCTCTGCCGAATTTTATGGCAATCCATCCAAAACAAATTGTATTTTAGTCTGCTAAAAATGTGAAGAAAATTATAAATAAATGGTTGCACACAAACTAAACAACCTCAGAATCTATATTCTATAACAAAAGTAAAGAAGTATCACAATATCAAATAATAAACTGCAGTTTGAGAAATCTTGTATCTTGACATCAACTCTTCTTTCTGGTACACCAAACACAAAAGGCTCAGATCATTATCATGTACGATACACTATTGTGTTTGGGTTCACAACAATAAACATAGAAAAGAGTGTGATTTGTCACCTATTCATTTGACTATCTTCCTCTACCTCAGCCACTGGCATACACATGAATGGCTTAGTGGGTAAGGAGTGATCGATGTACCAATCAGTAAGTTTGAAGAAAATAAAATGAGGTCAATGTTTGCTCTTCGATAAAACAGGGGTTTGAAACATCCACACCACCATCAGAAATAAAAGTATTTTCTATTCTCAGTCTCTTGAGTGCGCCCCAGAGAATTGCAGGGCAGTGGTTAATGGCATTATCAGAGGCAATCACTTCACTGAGGTCAAGGAATGAGGACTTGAAAGCAATAAAATTCCCCACAATGAGAAATTATCCGCCAGCACACACACAGAAACACACACAATGGTATTTCTATTGTGCAAAAACCTATGGCAAAGCACTTTACTCTGAATGAAATCTGCAGAGAACAGTGTCTTTACATGTTGCATTACATTACAGTCATTTAGCAGACGCTTTTATCCAAAGCGACTTACAATTCAGATTCTGTATCACATTTCTACACCGTAGGCACAGCTACAGGAGCAATTTTTTGGGGTTAAGTGTCTTGCTCAAGGACACATCGACATGCGGCTAGCGGAGCCAGGGATCGAACCGCCAATCCTCTGATTGAAGGATGCCCCTGCTCTCCACTTAGCCACAGTCGCCCACATACTGTATATCTTCAACTACACAAATGTGAATACAGATCCAACAAAAGACTCTAACTGCTATCACTTCGGTCCAGATTGAAATATCTCAACGACCACTATGCCGTGAAATGTTCATCCTCTGGGAACCATGAATGTCTTTTATGAATCTTAATGAGTTTGGTGATCCCTTGACTTTTTTCATCTAGCAGCACCCACAGGCCAAAATTTTAGTCATCCAATGAAATATCTCAATGTCTAAAAGCTGGATTGGCACACAATTTTGTCGAGATATTTATTGATGGTTCCCGGATAATGTATCCTAGCAAATCATGAAGTCACCATGAGGGTGACATTTGTGGTATGGAATTTCAATTTCATGCTAATTAGACAATGTTAGCACACAAAGTACTTAACAATAAAGAAAAATAGACATTTAATGAATATATAAACAGGGATAGAATTCCATAACAAATTTTAAATAAGATACAAAATGAAACATACTTATAAACTGCATATACAAACTGCATTAATGATTCAAATGGTAAAAATACTTGTATCTACCTTAATGTGTATGTCAACAAATTGCATTTGTTAGATGCTGATTGGAGTAAGTGAAAATGCATATTTCTCAATTGTTTATTTGTTGAAGGTCCGTGAAAAGAATTGTAATGTCATGAAGTGTTATAGTCGTCGTCTGATAAAACCATATATAGCAATTTGTTCTTAATAACTAAAGATGCTCTATAAATATGATGATTAGGAACATTTTGAGTGTTCATAAGTTAAGTGAAATGGCAGCATTTTTAAATCTTGGAAGTAAAAACAAAATGCTCACTCTCAGTCCCTTGTTTTGTCTGCCATCACAAATTGTTGTGTTCCACAAGATGTGTAAAGTGCTCTCATTCAAAAGAATATTTCAAGTTTAGACTGCTGAAAATTGCATTCAGATTACACAGCAGGTAGAGGTATTGTTCACTGTGCTATTTTGATATGTACTGTAAGTGCCACGTAATGATTGTACTGCCTGTTCTCTTTTGATTTGGAGGAAAATTTCACTTCAAGCGACATAAGATACAAAAATCCACCCAAACACAGGCTCAGAACCACCTGAAAGACTGAATAGGGTTTTCTTGTTTGACACTTTCCATATTACTTTTTGTCGAGATTTTAGAGATTGTCATTCTTTTCATCGTCCATATTTGCATATTCCTATTCAGAGTCGTGGGGAGCTGGACCCAGCATGCATTGAGGAGACGACAGGGAAACACTTGCCTGCAGGGGAAACTAAAAACAAACACGTAGGCCCACAAACCTTTGTGCAACTTAGGGCCTCAAAGTCAACAGTATTTGCATCTTTAAACTGCTGAAAGTCAGTTGAACACACAAAGGAATGCCATGTGAGCACATGGACAACATGCAAGTTTCACATACAATGGGCCAGATCCAAGAGTGTTTTACAGTGCAGACCTGAGCAAGCCAAGACAACGTAGACATTTATGAAGCATTTCAGACAAGTTAAAGGGCTTATCTAAATGAAATAGTAATTGAATCATTAATAATTCATGACCATTTCTCCATTTAGGCACATGCCATGACAATTTGCTGGATGTAACATCTCTGTCTGAAAGTGCTCGCAGGAAGAAGCTGTTTTCAGTTCCATTTTTATGTACATTGTTATACTTCTGTTTTGTAATTCAAGTGATCTCTCACACAGCAGCGGCGGTGTAATTTAATGGAGAAAATGCAATTCTGGACGAGATGGTGTAGATACTGATGAAAGAAACAATAATATGTATTGCCATTTCTTTCATCATAATCTCTTTTAAAAAAAAATCCATTTCAATTAAGAAGACATGTCTGTCTTACTACTGGAGGAATCCCTTCATGCTGCTGTCTGTCTTACCTGATAATACAAAAACAACATTAGAATTGAACTGGCCTACACAATTCATTTTTATGTGTATATGTAGGCTTATCTGTGTTTTATGGGGGAGAAACAGATAACGTGCAGCACCATCAGACTTGTAGTTGAAGATAGATGTCCATGAAAACTCACACTATCAGGGCAACAATCATTATATCTCCTCTGTCCCCTCTCCACTGGCACACAGTGGACCTTTCGTAATGTCCGCTGACCCACACAGGACTCTGCTGTGTCTAAATTCCAGTCTTGGGAACTTTTCAAGGAGGTGCGTTTGAGTTCCAGGAGAGTATGAGAGGATCCAATTCGCCTCACGATTGCGACTAGTTTATAGTTTATATTTGCAAAAACCTAGATAAATAATTAACTGAAGATGCTTGTTTTCAATTAGGGGTAACACTTTCACCGTGGAATGGTGCTACATGGATATCAATGCATCCAAAAAGTCACCGGCCACCTTCTAAATCTGTATCGCACCCCCACTCCCCCCTGCTCTCCCACCGTTAAGACCATCTGAATCCCTGATGACTGGTCTGTTTTTAGCCAAGCTGGATGGTGGCCTGGCACGGTGTGCGGGGGAGGCCGGACCAGTGGGGTTGTCCTGGTGCAGTCTGTCCTCTGCTGTACGCTGGACTCCTGGCCATCCCATTTTAATCAGATTTGCCGCAGCAACCATATGTCCGAGCAGCATGATAAACCCCGGCTGCTACCTGGCACCCACAGGACGCACTGTCAACACAGTGTGTGTGTGTGTGTGTGTCTGCATGGGTGTGTGTATTTCACACGTCGTTCCTCCAGAGACATTCCTTCAAAGTTCTGTTGAGACATCGAAAATGTAACGGGCATAAATACTACAGGTGTTTTTTTGTTTTTTTTTTGGGGGGGGGGGGGGTGTTTTTAATTTTCTTGAACATGTTCTGAGTAAAAAAAGCCTGAATGAAGAAAAGGGCATGAGAGGTAACCCTGAAGGAGGAGGAAGTCATTTCTGGGCCAAGTGATCATTTGCCACAGTGTTTTGGAAATACATGGGGCTATGTACGTCACTGCAACAGGAGAACTGGCACTATGGACCCGCATTTTAAAAAAAAAGGATCATTCCTGTTTCCATCTGTCACCTTATGCTTAACAGCACATTAAATATTTTATATTTTCAGATCCCAAGGTGTCACATATTTTAGACACTGTTTGTATCACATTGTTTAACAGCATTGCTGAGAATCTAGCCCTTGTGTTAGCACTGGTGACACGGATAGGATACAAAGTGATACGAAGACTGACTGAATATCATTTCTTATCTGAAGCTTCGATTCAATTCCACAAAAAATGTATTCCACAATCCATAATTCATAACCGAATCTCGCAAGAGGCAACACCAACACTTGTCAAACATGATTAACTACGTCTGTATCTTACACAAATTTAATTCCTCTCTGTGGCTCCGCCTGTAAATCAGCGTAGGCTACAATCATTAGTGAGCCTGCTCACAAGATTTGTGACTGAGGTTTTTCAGGTGGCACAAGGCAAGATTATTGTGTAAAAAAAAAAAGTTTCTGGGATTCAAACAAATTTCCTTCCTTTGATTGAAAAAGAAAACTGTCCTGAAGAGTTCACATGCTTTTCTTATAATGAGGGCAGATGTTGTTATTGCCATCAGCTGTCTGCAAAAAAACAAAAGAAAAACACGATGCATCTCCCTCACACAGCAGTGTACATCATACACATCACAGTAATCACTATGGACAGGTATCAAGAAATAAACATACTGGCATTTAGATCAATATAATGTTATGTATTAGTATGTTTTATTATCTATTCCAATGATTCTGTAAGAAAAATAAATACATCATAGACCCAATGTAACTTTCAATGCAATTATGCTTTATTATGAACTTAAAAAGTTCCTTTAGCTGCAAGAATTACATCAACTAAGGTCTGTTATGGATAAAAGTGAGCTTAACACCATGCAATGCATTCAAATCTTGAGTCTTAAGATAGTTTTAAATGCAGGAAGATAAGTTATAGTGACAAACTAACTGATAAAGCTGCCATTATATCAAAAATGTCAGACAGTGTGACAAGAAACCTCACATTGTGTAAATAATAAAAATACATCCAAGTGCATCATTTATGGTAATAAGCAGAACTAACACGTATAACATTCTTTTCAACAAAAGCCATCAAGTCACATCAACGTTCTCAGATGACATTATAGCTGCTCAATCATGCAAGGTAGACTCTTCTCCTCACTGCCCACCCTCCCATGTGTGCCCCTTCCGGGCCGCTCAACCCCCTCCCACCCATCCTCACACTGACATACATCTGAAGCAGGACCCTGCACCTTTTGTCTTGGGCTCCGTCTTTGTTAGCAGCTGGTGGACAGAGCAGCAGCCTGCAGCAGTAGCAGCAGCAGCATCAAGTCTACTTTACAGAGTAATGACAACACACTGCAACAAATCAGCCATTTTTATTTTCATTTTCTGAATGAGGGACAGAATAAATTAACACACATATCAAATGTATTGTTTTGATTTTATTTGAATGAAGACAATAAACCTTCAGGGGAGTGTGACAATGATAATTAGATGGAGGCAGTGTTGAATGGGAGTTCATATATATTTATTTTATTATGAATGTAGTTTGATAATATACATTTTATAAAATTGAGATGTGTATCAACACTGTAATATCAAATATATCTGTCTGTCTGTCTGTCTAGTTCTCTAATTATCTAGTTGTCTATCTGTCTGGTCGAAGTGTGAAGCAGCATCACCACCACCAAAGTGAACTGCAGATAACCCCATGACGTGGCAGACACAGTATGGAAAGCCTATATAAAAATGGTCAGAGCCCGCATGTATCTGGTGGTGGTCTGAGCCGCTGATAAGGCTTTGCGCGCTATCTGACTTCAGTCTAGATGAAGGATGAGCTTCTCAGACATAGACGTTGTCCATCCTGCTGATGCTCCCTCGTCTCATCGTAAACTCTTGTGCACCCTCTGGTGCTTGCTAGTCTCCCAAACTTCTTTGTGTAGCCTGCTTTGCAGATTGTCTTCCTTGTCTGTGTGGTTGCTCATTATTCAGAGACAGACGGATCTCAGGTCATCTGCAGCTGCAGCAAAGGAGAAGCAGGAAAGATGGCGATCATCCATTAGACCGACCGGGCGCACGCATGAAATACGAGGACAACTTTTGGGAGGATCGCTTGAGGAGAAGATTGTACCAGTGAGTTTTTTCCCCTCTTGCACTATATTTCCAGTTTCGCCAAGATTTCGGCTGGGCTTTCAGGTTCTGCGAGAACGTCGGTATGGTAGATCATGGGATATAATTTGGAGAGCGCCTCGTGAATGACCTGGAAAGAGCTGATCTCCCCCCCCCCTCCTCCTCCACCACCACCTTTTCTCCTTTTAGTCCAGGTCCAGCCGACTTGGGTGAGGAAGCCGGGGCGAGATTTTAGTCGGGTGGGCGCTCCGGCTGGCACCCATGTAGCCAAAGTCAAGTGGGTCTTCTCGCTTCCCAGTTAAATATCCTAGCCAACCTACACCGCTTCCTCGCCATGTCGCCTTTCGGTTTGTTGTCAAAGTGACACAAGGAAATGGACGCGGCGGTGTAAAGAGAGGGTCGCCTGCGTGTTTCAGCAGCGCCGGAGCGGAGTGTTTTGTTATTCTGACATGTCTGGTCAGGGGAATTATTGGCCCCGGCTGTGCGTCCCCCTCTCCGGCCGTGCGTGTTGTTGCGCGTTAGCTTCACGGAGAAGCCATTGCACGGATTGCTCTCCTCTCCCCAACCAGCCTCCATTAGCGACACAGAGGAGCTGGCATAGCCGCTGGTCCAGTCACACACACGCACGCACACACACACACTCTCACACACACTATGAAAGCCATGTCCAGTGTGAGGAAGCTATATGTGCTCTCTCCCCCCCCCCCCTCCCCTGCTCCTCTCAATTTAGAAAAAAAGAAAAGAGAAACCTTATCTGGTGGCGATTTTGAGTCGGGTCTCCACAGGGTTGGAGCTTGATGGTGGTTGAAATGGTGGCTTTATATATTTTGATTCTGATGTTTTGTTTTTGCTCTCATTGCTACACTGTTACCCGCTTGTCCCCTGCACTGTTTGGATGCCTATTTGCTGTCACTGGTCTCAAGTCAGGTATGTCATGCTAGTGGGGCTTCAACCATAAAATGGAGGAAAGCAGATGAGTCTCCAAGGAGAGCCCTGGAGTCAGACAGGCAGGATCCCTCACGCCAGAACAAAGGTTGTGTTCATAAATGACATGGCCACAGCCTCTCCTCCTCCTCCTCCTTCTCCTCCTTCCTCTTCTTCTTCTTTTTCTGCTTTTTTCTGCTCGGAAGTTGAGTCTGCTACAGGAAGCAGAAGACTTCTGATAAGTGAGGTTAGATCCTTTAGTGGAGCTCTCAAGGTTAACTTCAGGAACTTGCTGCTTTTTCTAAATTTGTGCATGATTTAACACAATGTGAACTGTAAATATGTGGGATTTCTTTTGGGTTTGTTGCTGTTGTAGGATCTGCAGATGGCACTTTTGGACTATGTGTGTGTGATTGTGATGGATGAGGGACACGTGGATGGGATGGGAATTTAAATGCTGAATAATGCAGTGTTTTGGCCATGCAGGTAGTTAATGTTCAACAAAGTAGTCTCGACCCTCTCTCTGTCTTCTCTGTGTGTGTGTGAGAGAGTGAAGTAATCGCTGCAGATAGTTTCTTAAAGGAAGTTCTCAAGATGATTCTCGTTTCTGTTTTTTGGATGAGTTTTTGGGGAAATTAGAGTTCAGCGGCTGTTATCTACACAAGTTAAGTGTTTATAGTCTTACTCATGATTTGTAGACTAATTATTCACACAGGAGCTGGAGGACTCTGCTGTTTGTTGGGATGTTATTGTGAGCTTGTACCGATTTGTTTGCTTGCTTCAGGTATATTGAGATACTTTAAAAGCTATTTTCGGACAAATACATTTTGATATTTCAATACGGTAACATGCCCTATGTTTTTAACGCAGCCTATGTCCACTGTACAGCCTGAGGTGACTTTTCACATATTATGTCCTAAAGGTGTCTGTTGACCAGCCTGTCAGGAGAGTGAAGGAGGTGTGTTTGCAAGATGTAGTGTGTTCCTGTGGCAGTTACTGTGTGTGTGTGTGTGTGTGTGTGTGCGCGCGCGTGTGTGCGCGTGTGTGTGTGTGGCTGTGCTACGCTCTGCAGTTCCCCCGGCCACTGTGTGAAATCTTGCTGACAAGGAGACTGTGAGCTTGACACAGTGTGCTGCGACAATGCTGGGGCTGAGAAGAGCAATCAAAATGGTGGCGATGCTCCTTCTCCCTGGCGTGGCAGGGCAAACAGGTTCTCAAGGAGGAGCCGATAGAGGACGGGCGGGCAGGACCTGCTGCGGTCGACACTTTTGTCACACAGACGGGTGCAATGGATACAGTCTGGTGGACGGTGGATGTTTCTGTAAATGAGCCGAGTGATTAAACTCTGGATGCGGTCGTGATGTTTCTTTCCACACAGATTGTCTCGGGGATACTGACACGGTACGCTGTCCTCTGTGCATTTAGAGTTCCCGTAGTAACTTTCACAAGCCTTCAACACATTCTTGACCCTTTCTCAATTGCAAAGCTGATAATGGTGGCTGCTGCTGCTGCTGCTAAGCTAATCTGTGTGCTCAGGTTTTCAGTTCAACTCACCAGCTAAGGTCGTGTGGGTCATGCAGGGCTGTTTGCTTCTGCTGTAGCAGAGAAGGTCTTTCTAGTTGTATAGTGTAGTGTTGTACAGTAAGCCAAGGCTGGATTACTAACAGGGCATAGTAGGGAACTACACAGGGGCCCCAGACACTCAGAGGCCCCCTGAAGTCCCCAGGTTGTCTTTGTGGCAATTACTTTGTTGTAATTAGATCAATTACACATTTTTCTGGTAATACACACCACTAAAGTATTAAAAAAGATTAAAAGCATAGAGCCCTAAGGTGGCTCCTGCATTCATGATCAGATCTTGAACCCCCGTCTTATAGATGGCCTGTCTCTGAAGTGTACAGCCTAAATGATTAGTCGATTATTCCATTAAGGATTTGCTGCTTCTCTCTGTTTTACATTATTTTAAAATATTATAATTGTGAACCATTGCTTTGTCATAATGTTATGTTGGTAAATGAATATGTTTGGATTTTTGGACCTGTTTTCAGGTGAAACAAGACATTTGAAAATGTGACCTTGGGATTTGGAAAATTGGCAAAAGGATTATCCAAGAAAATAATCATAAGTTGCAGCCCTACTAAATTGGAAATTAATATCTCAAGTATTTCAGTTGATAAACAAGGGAGTGTTTGATCAGTTTAATCTAACTGGCATAAAGCCAACATAGGGCTTGGCTTTCCAGAGAAATACTGGTTGATTTCTTGAACTTTAGGCAAAATGCATTGCTTCTTCCATCATCTTTATATTTCTAAAGCTGCTGTAATTAAACATACTCTATTCATAATATATTTACAGAGCATCGGGTTATTAAATTGACCGTTGTAGCTTCAATTGTAGTTTCATGGTCCAAATTGGTGACTGACTGAATATTTGTATCATATCTGAAGTACTGCAAAGGCAAATCCAAATCAAAGTGGTTTACTTTTACCTCCACATAACATATTTCAGTGACATTTTTTACTGCAGTTCAGCTTCAAAGTGACAAGGCAGAACTGAACTATAGATACTTTTAGAGAAAAATTGACACAACCGGATTTTTGCAAGGTATTTCAGGATTACGCTTAAAAAGCTCGACAGAGAGGACAGAGGATTAAACAAGACTTCTGTGATGGTTTGAACGCTGGAAGGAAGTGGTTGTGAAGCTCATCACTCACTCAGATACTCTTTCTGTGTCTGTTGCATACACACGCACACACCCCTCCCTCTCCCCCACTCACTCGCTCACATTGGGCGATGCACTCCTCCATTCTTCTCTACCTGGGGCAGTGAAGAAGGCCAGGGAGACGCACAAAAGCAAATTGAAATGCTCCAGTGAGTGCTTTCTTGACATGATGCATGGCTCATGAGATGCAGCCGGGCCCTGCTGCTACACTTGTAAAGTGTGCTGAAACACACAGGCCCCACATCCAAAACACTATATAGTCATTACAGCACAGCTAAAACCTCACCACTTTCTGCTTGCATTTGACCGACCTTCTACACTCCATAAACATATTTCGTTCATGATTTAGAGATTTGCTTTAGATGTGAAAGCACAACATTGTTACAGTACAAAACCCGCCAGGATCCTCTGAATTATTTAATGCTGTGTAACTAGGTATAGGCCTATTTGAAAAAGCAACATGGTGCCGGGGTTTAAATGGAACAAGGAAGTGGCTCGCTGGTGGTGTCATTCCAGTAGCCGTTGTCAGTTGCCACGTTACACTGCTGCAGAACTGGTTCCTCCTCTCTGCTTTCCATCAGAACATCAACAGTTCAACATCACCTTCCCCCTCCTGGAAATACATGCTTGTAGCTCAGCACAGCTCACAGTTTTGTCTTATATAGGGGGCTAGTTTTGACAGAAAATGAAGACTTCAGGTATAAAGTGGCCGAGGTGATGAGAGAGTTTGTCCGGTGAGATAAATTAAGCCGTCGAAGCGGCACACTCAGGTTTCCAGCCTGAATTCAGGATTCATGCCCTTCTCTTAAAAGACACAGTGAACCAACTCTGTCAGCCTCGATCTGCCTGTGGTGGGAAAAAAAATCCTGAATTCTTTGGAGACGCCCGTTCCTTGGGCAGTGTGGTGCCACCAGACAAGGCCTTCATTGAGCAGGAACAGGAGTGGTCTTGTAGAAGGGATCCACACTGGCTCGGCCTACGAAGCAACAGAGCTGTCCAAGGACGATTAAATATTTAGGAGCTTGGAAAGGAGGTCTCAGTGGTAAGTTAATATTGATGGGTCTCTCATCTTTCCCTTCTCAAACTTGTTGAGCTGCCTCAAGAGGTCAGTTTGGCGAACCTGGAGAGGAACCTCACCTCTTCCCTTCTTAGATAAATGTACCAGTAGCTTTAAAATAGTTCCTCCAACGTTCCTGTGAGCAAACCAGACTGAATTTGACTTTTCTGCCTTTTTAAAAATTGTTTCCTGTGTCCTCTTTTGGTCACTCTGAAGTACTCCATCCTGACTAGCTTGTAACATCACCCACTCCCTGTAACTGTAGTAACTGCCATGTCAGGCTTATAAGGAAGTCAGCATTGCAGTGTTTTCTGGCAGTTGTCCACTGAGCACCACTTACAAGAAACCCTTCAGTGCATCTCACAGCCTTCTCTCTTATTTTGGTGAATTGGTGGAATTGAACACTGCATGCATATTTATGGATTAAAAGAAAACAATGAGGCAAGAGCATTCGGTGGAAGATGGTTTTCCTCATTGTGAGACAGAAGACATAGTCGCAGCATACAAATAATACAATTTACTGGGTTGTAGTTTGGTTTAAGAGCTGACCTTTGTCTGAGATGATACAGAAGTCTTTGAGATAGCAGCAGATTGATTCATGTCAGGAAATGGTTTCCGAGGACAGACGGACTACAAGGCTGTGTGGAATGTAAGGTTTCCTGGAGTGATTGTCTTTGTGAAAAAACACTTCCTGGTTTCTCTCCAAGATCGGTCCTTGGACATCCTTCACTTGCCCGGCTCCTCGGCGGTTGTTTATTTAGCCCATGATCTTGTGCGTTTCAGTTTGAGGACATCTGAATAAAGCATGCTTTCAGCCCCATAGCTGTGACTGAGAACATTTAGGGTTTATGTATTGTGTGTGAAGCAGCAGATAAATTAGGTTTTGCTTGTTTTTTTCTCGCTGTAGCCTACTTGTGTACAGTACTTGATGGAGTTCGTTTTTCTGAGAATTTTTCTTTTCAAGCTCGAGGGAAGAAACCTCTTGAGAAAACCAAATATATCTACCTATTCCTCCCAATATAAAACTGTAAAAATAATCACGCCTAAGGCTATTAATTAAATTGTGCACTTAATCATTTTTGGATGGAATATTTAATCATGTTGCTAAGGGGTTGCCCCAAGTTTTATCTTTTATGCTTTTCAGTCTAGAAAAACATATTTGTACCTCTCTAATAGAAGCACTAAAACATGTTTGCTGTAGAACCTGTTGGGTCACCTGGGTTTGATGTTATCTACAGAAGCTTACACATATCTCCTGAAATGTTGGTATGCAAGCTCCGTATTTAGATGCACAGTCCTCAGATGTCTCTAGGTCGTCGTCTTTTTCAGCGAACAAAAAAAAACCACACACATCTCACTTCTGCTTTTGCTGACTGCCATGACAGTCAGCAGAGGAACAGACAGGAGGGGAAGCTGCTCGCTCAGGTCTGTGCTCTTAAAGCTAAACACTACCATCTGTGTAACGAGATAGCAGAGCGAGCAGAGGCAGCAGCTCCACTCAGCTGAGCAGGACAGTCAAGTCAAAGACCTTGAGGAGCACAAAATGGTGGACGGCCATGCCACTGATACTCCAGCGTGATTGGCAGTGTCTCCTTGGCCACAGTGGGGCAGGCTGCGTGAAATGGAGTCCTCTGTGTGGAGCCTTGGCCCAGCCTCAGCTCTGATGCAGAAGATAATTCTGTCATCCCCGAGAGAGAGAGAGAGTGAGAGAGTGAGAGAGCAAGCCAAGAGAGGTGACTGTACTAAAAGAAGGTTGAGCTTCCAGATAACTCGGACCATGCTCGTCTGGTTGCTTCCACCTATTATCCTCACTCTACTACTTGATTTCCTGGGTTCTGACTTCTGCTTTTAACTGCATTTTTTAAATATTTGGTGCTTTTGCATTGAACAAACATGCAGTGGCTAGAAAAGCAAGATTAGCTTTGATGAAAAGATGCATTTTTTGGTTTGGTAACAGGAATGAAGAGAGCGACTATGTGAGGGTATTCATTATCTAACCTTCACACCGAGCAGGCTTTAGCTGCGGGATTTACCAGCCCTCTGTTTTTGTTGCTTTGTGAACATTTCAGGCTTGAAGGTCACATAAATATCCCTGAAGGCTCATGATTAAAGGTAAATGCAGAAGATGTAACAGACTGTAAGCGGGTACATTTTGAATGGAGTAGTGTTTCTTTTTTTTTATGGCAAATTTTTAACATGACAACCTGAATACAGGAGCCACACGGAAGATGGGCATTAATGCTCGTCTCCTCTTAATCTGCTTGGTCATTATCTTCTCTGCAAAAGAGGGCAACTGCTACTACTGAGTGCTCTGTGTTGCAGTCGTCCCCTTTTTCAGATGGAACAGTCTCAGCCCTTTGCTAAACACAAAGGCTACCCTTGGAGCAAGGTTACTTGTACCATGATGGCCAGCTTCTTTCTTCTTCTTTTTTTGGGGAGCAGCTTTAGTTGTTACTATTTTGCAAATTAGCAAATCGGATTGCTTTGATTGAGAAAGGAAATGTCTTGTTTTGCAGAGACAGAATTTGAAGAGGAAAATGAGTGCAGCGATATTAAGTATTAAAGGCCGTCTGACTGGATGGGTGATGTCAAGTAACCATCTGCCAGAGAGGGACGGACTGACCTTGCAGTATGGACGACGCAGACATAAAATAGAAAACTATCGTCTCTTCCTGGGATTAGCATAGTATTGCAACTTGCAGCGATAGCAGTGGCATTTCTCTCTCTTTCTGTCTCTCTTTTTGATGTGAGGTCTTGCTTGAAGGCCTCAGTCAGCAGAGAGTACTTTGAAGTCCCAAGATCTAAATCCTTCAATCCTCTTCTCTGCTTGTCCTTTACCACTGATGTGGTATATGTTTGTATCACTTTGATATTGAATCAGAGCGTTGCTACATTTTTGTTCTAATTTGTTGTCATTTAGTCTTTATTACTGGAGCGCATTTGGCATAAGACAGAGAAACGCTCATCGACATTGGAGAGGGAAGCGTAGGGACTGGATAAAGTGCAGCCGACCTTGAGACAGCCGGACCAAACACCAAGGTTTCACTACAATGGATGAAATAAGACTTCAGGCTAACCCAGCGACGGGAGGTCGGTGACGGTTGTTCCAACATTTTTACAGAGTTGCGTCTCCGTCGTGGCATCCCGGATCGAGCTGCACTTGACGAGCGGACCGCAGGACAGAGCGCAGGACTCCGGTTGGACGAGAGGAGGTGGACTCTGTGTTTGCGTCAATGATGCTTGGTGCTCAAACATAGTCAGAGTTGATGGACAATGTTTCACTGGTGTCAAATTTTAAGATGTCAGCCATATTGACCAGAGAATGTTTGCTTTTGTTTTGTTTTTTTGTGTAGCAAATGGACTACACCTGCATTTCGTTGTGCAACCCTGTGTTGCATAATGACAACAGATTATCCTTGAATCCTTGAATAGAAAAAGAATTCCGTTCTGCTTCCCCTTCATTTTGTTCCATTAGACCTGCATTCAGTCAGCTTGATAGGATGGTGGGAAGCCTACATAATCTTTTCCTTAACACAGACTCTTTAAGGGTCGCCTGGGCCTGCAGCGGTGAGGTGTTTCTTTTAACTCCTCTGGATGTGACACCAGTGAAGGTCAGGCTGCAGACAGATCAGCAAAGCTTGCTGGTGTAGCAGCGTGTGAAAGGCTATGCACCTGTATTTACCAGTCCTCCGAGACAATCGGGGATTACTGAGCTGGTTCCTTGAATGTTTTTCTCATTCATTTCGTTAAAGTAACCAGTAAAAGAAAGTTAAACACAAAAGGCTACTGTTTGTAGTCCCTTTGTGCATACGCACATACCTCGTAAACTCAGGGTTGTTATTATGAAAGACTCTGTTAGTTGCAATGAAAATCAAGCAGTGGGCTACTTTTGTTAAAGTGAAGTGATTCTAATTAGATAAATCATTATCTATTTTCAGTGAATGTCAAAGTGTACAGAGACGAGCATGGACTGCAAGGAGCAATTTCTGAGATTCAGACATAAAATCTGATCTAAGACCCTCTGATTTTTGTACTGTAACATAGTGAAGACAAACTAGAAGAGTTAAAGAAATGATGGCACCACTAGGACCTAATCTAGATCAGGTCCTCTTGCTATGATGGATGGTCAAGTAAAGAGGAAGCTCTACCAAGAGAAAAACCACCAAGAGGCCAAAAGCAAGCTAAAAATAACAGAAGGACTGAATAGCAGAGTTTATCCACAACATACACTAAGCAAGAGTGTCATGTGTTCTTTACACTTCTGAGCTGAGTGGTAGGACTACTTCTCACCAAAAACTACATGTTAACGTTGCAATATGTGGCCCGTTCCCGTGACAGGAAATATAACTTGTGATCTGACGAAACCAAAGTAGAATGTTTTGATCTTTATTCCTAAATATAGAGCAATTGCACATTGAGTAGAGGTCAGACAATGCCTACTGTAACGCATGGTGGGGGCATATTTAGGCAAATGTTACAATTAACTGTTAAGAACTAAAAACACACTGTGAAGGGGTTAAATTTAAGACTAAAACACAGACAGACTGGACAACTCCGTGGTAGCGACCTGTCATTCACAAGGTAGCCCCGCCCTAGGGCATATCTCGCTATATCTTCTATTTTACTCAGAATAGGACTTCCTGTCTCCAAAAAAAAAAATGCTAAATTGTAGTTTCACTGTAGCAAAAGTAGAGACTCAATTAAATTAGTTACAGAGCAATATCTATCTAAAGTTTGCTAACGAATATTAGCCACCATAAGCTACTGGTCAGACCAGACCAAATAAGGCTGTTGTGGCAAAACCCCTGAATGTGTTGAACTGATCAAGAGTGTGTTTTATTTCTTATGAATTTCCCTTTTAATTCGTAAGAGCTTTATTGCAGATTTTTGCTTCACATCAACTATTCAGATGGATATAAGATGAAGCAGTGCTAGAAGAATGTTCCTGGTTAAGACAGTGTTAGCTGGTGAATGGCTGACCTACTTGTTTTGATGCCGTACGCTTCCTGAAACTGATTTGTTGTCAGATTAACATCTATGTTTCTCGTCAGGTGGCTGAAAATAGTTTATGACAATGTTGATGATTTGGGCCACTCTCAGTGACTTCAGGCCCATCCACGCTTGGTTGATTCATTGTTAGCATGATATGGTCTCAGCATTTACTGCATAGCTGGTGATTTAGCGTAATGTTGTCACTCAATCTGCCATTTTTATTCCGCATATTGACCTCAGAGAATAAAAACTAAAACAGAATCTAAATGAAACTTTTATCAGAGAAGGAAGGAACCCAAAAGCTTTTATTTTGAGTTTCGTAGTTTAAGCTTTAAATAATTAAAATCGAAACATTGTGAGGCATACATTAAAATGTATGCCAGCAGTTAGCGTGCGTGATGGCGATACTGTTGTATTTTCAGCTCCATTCTGCTTTTTCTCCGTTGTATTTCATGCCATTCCCCTCCCTATCATTCCATTCCAGCAGATGTCTGATGAATGTTATGACAAAACGTTTATACCGAACATTATCGATTGCTCACATCTCCTCTGAAAGGGCCCGGTCCATTGATTCGCCAGGTTGGATCGATGTCTCATCTCTGTGTATTCAGACTTTCTCAAATAAGCAGCAGAATGTGATCACATAATTTAAGGAAGCTCTCAGCTCTGCTCAGAGGCAGAGAGGGGGGAGGTCACTGACCAGCTATATATATGTATCTATATCTATATCTAGAAAGATATAGATATATATAAATCACATGTTCATCACATGTTTATTCACACGTTTAAAAAGGTCAAATGTATCTATTTTTGTGTATAAAATCAAGCTAATATGCTGATACCTGGCAGGTCTCGTATTTTGCTATTTAGCACTAAACACAAACTACACTTGAGGTTGATGGGAGTGTCGTTGGTGTTACTGATACCTCCCCCACTATTCATTTTCTGATGTATCCTTTTAACATGAAGACTTAGTTTACTGTAAACTTTGGCGTCTTCTTGTAGCAGGAACACTTCTGAGTGCAGGGGGACATAACAACAGTGTGAGAATCGGTTTAAATCGATCTGCTTTTCATGAAAAACTGTAAAACCCCAAAAAACGACGAGCAAAAGCACAGCGCTTACCTACAATGTCTCTACCTTTACATGCTTACTGAAGCAATGGTCTGTGCAGTGGCGTTGTTGTATCTGTCAATATGTAATTCTGCTGTGTGGGGATTAGGCAGCAGCACAGTATTGGAATATGAAGGTCATTCAGGTTGGACCAGCTTTTCTCTTTTGAACCAGTGTTGTTATCTGCTACAGTGCCGACAGATAAAAGCCCACTGTGAGCCAAGGAGAGTGTGAGCTGCACGCAGGCCAAAGAATCACTACAAACCTGGCTCGCATTTGAGGGCACCAAACCTAATCTGAAACCAAAGTAACTTCCAAAGCAGGTATAAGAAATTCTCGTGGGGTCCTTTTTAATGGATAAATGCTCAGTGACATATTCAATGTGTGTTTTGAGACCTTCAGGTGAGGCAAAAGCTATGAAAAAACCAAGACAAGTTGACGCTGGAATTCAGACCTTTGTGCGTATTTGAGGTGATGATGGTGTTGGTTAACTGTGTGCAAGCACGTGTGTATTTGCTTTCTCCAATGAATGCTGTTCATGCTTGGCTAACAGAAAGTGTAACCACATATGGCTGCATGGTAGCAGACAGTGGGTCAGTCCAAACGTTAATTATGCTTCCTGGTTACCCTTTAGCGGTGGTTTCAGTGCCCGGAGAGGCCCTATGTCTGTTCACCATAAATAAGACAGCAGGAATGGGCCTAAAATTATATCATACATGTGTTATGGCTCCATAACACCAAACAACAAATTTAAAGACCCCACTTTGGGTTCTGGGAAATTATAATAGTGTGTCATTTTATGCTTTGAATTTAATTTGAATAATAGTTTCTTTAAAAATAAATGATATACAGAGCTGTAATAAATTTGAATGTGAAGTAGAACAGATTTTGTTGTGGTTAAAAGGGATACTAAGGTGAAATGAGTTCGCTACAGCTCAAATAGAAATGGCGTGTTAAGATTTTTTTTACAGACGTGGAAGGAGTGACTCAGTTGTCCTGACCCTCAGTGTCTCTGTGGCTGTATTTGCAGCTCATTGCAGCCGGGATGGTAGTGGCAGTCAGTGGGTCTGAACCTGTTTTGGCGTTCCATCTTTGTAAGCTTGTTTTCAATCTGTTTTCAGGAGTTGATATAGTTGGAACCATGTCAAGTCTAGCCCAACATACTGTCCTCTTTGAACAGATTTAGCACTCCCATGTTGGAATTTAAACTCAGGATAAAAAAGATTATGCAGCTTGCATGTCATTTCTGTTACTTTACAAACTGGAAAACTTGTGGGGAAAATTGTACTGAAGTAGCTCGAAAAAAAAGCAAAAGATACTTTTGTGTTTTCAGCCAGAGAGCACATACAAATCAGTCGCCAGGTCTAGATCTGCAACCAATAATATCTGCCATCAATAAATCTGTCAATTACTATGTCAATTAATTGTTTACCTGTTGGTCTGTAAAATGTCACAAAATAGGGAAAGATGTCCAACACCATTTTCTATGATGTCTTCAAATTGCTTGTTTGCTCGACTAACGGTACACAGAAAACTTCATAAAACAGTATATCCTCAACTGTCACTGCCATTTGAATATGTTTCACGATCATAAAACTGCTGCACTCCAATCAATAAGCATCCATTCATATACATTTGTGTGCCAAGTGACAAATGTTAGACTACCAAACGCTGTAATATTAAAACATTGTAACATTGTAAAATGTAAGCCAGCGCAGTTATAAGTGATCTCAACAACAGGCTCTAATCTTCACTCTAAATCTCACACCCAATGATGCAGTCACCAGGTGTCGGATGAATAAGTAAAACTTTGAAACCAAAGCCTTACCTCACTTCTTCTGGTCTCAAAGTTGTATCTGGTAAAGGGAAAGATTAATGGTTTGGTGCCAAAATAAATATTTCTAGCTGCTGCTTGACTTGGCCCATACTTGCATCAGCAGATGTTGGATTTCAGAACGATGATTCGAGCCTTCAGATACAAAGCTACTGAAAGGCTGTCATACTGGGATAAAGACAGGTGTTGTTGAAAAACAGCCAAGAGGGCTTTTAGTAGTAGTATTTGATGCATTAGGAGCAAGTTTGACCAAAATATCATCGTCCCATAAAGCACTACCCTCTCTAGTCACGTCTGCTTCCTTCAAGAAGGGAGTGAGTTGTTTAAGAAAGAGAATAACTGACCTTTCATCGCTCAGCCCCTTGCCCATTTTTTTGCACATTTCTAAATTATGCAGTGGGACTTAACCTTTACAGTCTATGGAATTGCCTCGTTGTTCTAATACATTACTTGTGATGTATTTCTTTGTGTGCAACAGTTAAAGTATGTCTGCCTTGTCTCTCGCATAAAGTAGAATTAACCCTTAAAACAAAGTTGTTAAAAACATTGATACGTACAATAAGGAGGTACAAATAAAAACTTCCTCTTAAACAAATTCTTTATGTTCTACTATCCTACTACTATTTAAAATTAATCGGGAACTAATTTCATATTCAGATAAGTCGTTTAAGTCGTTATGGTCCGACCCTCTCAAATGTGTGGAATTGATAGTACGTATATTTAATTACAAAATCATCAACAGATTGATCGCAAGTGCAGGTGCTCTCTATTATGTATATATTATGCATTTAACTGCTCATTCTCATATTCTCTTTTTTTGACCAGATGTATTATACCATTGAGTGAATTATATTATTGCAGCATCCTGTCACAAGTTGGCATATTTCATGGCAGGAAGTGCTTTATAGTGGAACAATGGAACCGAATGACAGATGCACATTAATACTGTGGGAATACTGAGAAAAGGGAAAGGCACTGATTTTGCCGTCGATCAGGTTGATATAAAGTCTGAATATTAGTTATTCACAAAGAGAGACAGTGTTCCAGCTTGCAGAAGCTGCCGGTTATGAACCCGTTTGTTTTGCCACAGGGATGGTGTGCGTCAAACTTCATGTCTCTTCCTCCTGCTATACAAATATGTGATAAAATAATCACAGCAAAGAGCTGCAAAAGCTGAATTCATGTTAACAACTCTCACTCACAAGTGAGGCGTACTGTTATTTAGGGGTGGGAATCAGAGAGCAACTCGCTATGCAACACTATCGGCGATATGTATCTCACGATAACAATGGTATCGCTATACAGCAATTCTGCGATACTTGACACATTACAAGACAATTATCTACGATATATCAAAATATCTGTGTAACTTAAGAAGACAAAATACCCCTAAAAAGGCAAAAAGCAGGAATTATGTATTTATTTACTGCATTGTGTATTGTGCATCAACTGAGATGAAACAATGTATAACAGTGTATAGACGCTTATCTTAGTCCCTCTTCAAACACACACACACACACACACTGACTGCAACTTGTTGATGTCCACGTGTGCCATCATTCTAATGTAAAACTGCCAGAAAGTACAACAGTTCCATGATAAAACAAATGGCAGGCCATGTCAGTTTATACGCGCTAGTTTAGCGTTTGAATAAATTTTTATTGAGAGCACCATGAGTGGCTCTCACGGTCTGACGGTCACTGTGATAAATCAAGCGTCAGGCCGTATTTGTCCAGTTGAAAGCCGAAAGGACTGTCACCCTGAGAAAATGGTGGTAATGTGTTATTTATGGGACCTAGAGTTGGGCACTCTTCGACCCACGAGGTTCTGGACATGGAGCAGCCACTCGACCCCCGTGCCAAAGACGTTAACTAGTTTATTTTCCAGTCGGAAACGGCTGTTTGGAGCGCCTGCATGTTTTAATAGAAATATCGTATTTGGCAAGATTAAGTATTGCAATATATTCGAGTATTGATATTTTGTCCCACCCCTACTGCTATCTACAACGAAAACATGAATTGGAAGGCCATGTTTTAGACATTGACATAAACATAAATATATATATATATATATATATATATATAAACATATATGTTAGACATTGGATTTTACCCTCTAAAGTTTACAGTTGTAGTGAGGTTGAACAGAGATGGTTACAGTTTGGTGTGGTTTTCTAAGTGATGAGCTTCATCGCTGTTTTAGTTCATGAAGCATTCTTAATGAATATCATCAATAAGATCATCAGGTGAGCCAAAATATTCAGATTGAGGTTCGCCTGGAGTTTGAAAGATTGTTTAGTTTGCTGCTTTACAACACATTTGGGATGCTTTTAATATCTGTTCACGTTGATTTTGTGTCATATAGCTTCTCATTTGCCTATACAAAGCTGGTGGACAGATGAAACACCTGTGCAAACACCAATGAAGCACAACAACACCTTGCTACCTTTGTTAAAACTCACGTTGGAGAGCTGCTCTCTCAACCCTTTGATCATTTTCTTTGAGGCCCTAGTTTGTGGTGTATTGTATAATATTATGCAGTGTGTTGTATGTGTATCAGCAACTGTTGAGCACATTATCAGATCTGGTGTGTTGTGTGCTCCTTGATGACATCAGAGGATGGGAGTAGTCATCTTGATCTCCAGCTCCCTATCTCCTGTTGGTGCAAGAGGCCAGATTCTCTCTGGTGATGTAATGTTTTCTGCTCTTCTGCTAAACACCGTGAGATCTTTCTCTGCGGTCTCCTCAGAATAAGACCAAGGAAGACTGAAGAGATCAGAATTTGAAGCATTATACATTCACATTTGCCCTTCTTTCTTTAAACTAAAAATGTATTGGTTTTTCTCTGATGGTGTCATCTCCTCTCAGCAAAAAAATCAATTTGCCATGGCTCTGGCTACCTGCTGCTATTGCCACTGTATCGTCGCTTTAAAAAGCAGGCTGGCATTTTCAATCAATGGGTTATTAATTATTGAGGGTGTGCAGGTTGACAAGATGCACATCCCGTCTTGTTTGCCAGATGAATTATCTGGAGCCAGGATGCTGATATTTTCTCTCCCTGACGACAGGAGATGGTAGTGCTAACCAACAGTTAAGGACAAAAAACCTCTGTAGTCCTAATCAGCTTAATGCTGGTGTATTCAAAGGCCCTCTTTCAGACAGAGCAGCTGCTGTCAGCCGGTCTGAGTAGAGGGTGTGACTGCTGGCAGAGCTCGCCGATGCAGAGAGACCGGTTGGTGATTAACAAATGTCAGTAGACTTTGGAATCTGTGGAGCCCAGGCTTTTTCCTCAGTTGCTTTCCACCAAAGGTATTCCAGGTGGCTCCGTCATGCTCTTGCGCTGCCTTCCCCCCCTCCCCTCCCCTTTCAGACCTGCTCTCTCCTTCTGCTCACTCTCTCTCTCTCTGCTCCCTTGTCCCCAGGGTTTCAGAGCTCTGAGATAAAGAAGTTCAGACATACCTCACATTTTTAGACCCCCTTGTGGAACATAGTCGGCAGTTTCTCTCCACGTAGTGGATGTCGCTTGCTCTGACCTGTTCTTTGGAACGGGGGATTCAGTTCTCTGGAAATCCCTTCATGTGAGAGATAATGTCTCTGAGAAATGAAAGGACCGGGCAAAGTTAGCCCTGCAAGAGTGTGAGATGTTTTCTGCTGAACTGCGTGGGCAGAGGGCTTGGGCACGCTACTGTACATCTGGCAGATAGATTTCTGTCAGCGGCTCTCTAGTGTCAGGCGGCCGCTGCCTTTGAGGAAGAGGATCAGATCTGTGGGTCCATGTTGTGTGCTGGCTGAACACCTAAGCGCACATAGCCAGCTCCTAAAATGGCTGCCCTTGAAGCTCGGCTCAGAGGAGGATCTGAGCAGCTCAGTCGCTGCCTGTTAGAGCCCCAGCTGACTAGATGAAAGCAGTTACACAATCTCACCCATTAACTTGGTGTGGCGCTGGGACTGACCGGCTGAAAAGACAGCCAACTCTAAGGCAGATGGCGGTTGTGTTGGAGGCTTTTTTTTTTCTTCTCCTCCCCGGGCATTCCTTCTCCCCTTCTCTCCGAAAGGATTCTCTTGATATCCATGTCAAGGAACCTGGCATTAGGAGGCAACTTTGTTCAAAACAGCAGTGAACTGCCAAGAGAGCAGGGTGGGGCCCCGTGGTGAGGCTGTAACCTGACCCTGGACAACAATGGATCCCCTGGTTGCTCAGGGACATACTGGCAGCTTGGCCGGCTCACATGGAGCTCTGCACTGGCTGGCCAGTTGGGTTTGGGAAGCAGGGCGGGATTCCCAACTGTCTCTGGCTGGATCTCACTTGAAATTTGCCGTATCCAGATCAGTAGACAGAATCTGATTTTGGTATTAAAACAATATTGTTTGATTGGTTATTCTAATTACAAGAAATGACACTGGAACTGTTAAATGTTTTATTGTTCACTTAAACCTTTTAAAACAACTAATTAAACTAATGGCTGAAGGGGGGGGGGGAGATTGGTCCAACTAACACAGGACTTTCAACCAGGAGAACTGTATTTGTGTCCCAAGGAGTTATTTTGGTGATGACGTGTTTTTTGTACTTTTGTAACGTGTATGTTTTAATCAGTTTACGTGCTCATTTGAAGCCCACCCAACCATGATGTTTTTCCTGAAGTTAGAACTTAGTGGGTTTTTGCCCGAACCTAAGAAAGTGTTTTTGTGGGATTTCACAATGTAAACCTTGTGTTTAATGTGACCGTATATCATAGTTTGACGTGTTGGGCTACCGAGTGCATTCGAAAGGGACACCAAGGGGTCTAACCAAGTACCAGTAAGTGCCAAGTTGGGATGAGAACATGTTGATATTACGTGCCAACAAATCTTCCATAACTTTGGAATTTTATGACGAATAGAGCAGCAGTACTCTCAAGTAATAAACCTCAAATACTGAGCTACAAGACATTATTGAGTTCGGGCACTACAAGGACAAATATTTAAATTTCTCCGCTCTTGTGCCTATGCCAGAACTGAAGACAATAAAAGAGAACTACACTGATTTAGCTTTGTCAGTTTAAAAAATAAAGTCCAAAATCGATGCAGCATAGATATCACCTTTTTATTTCACGCATTCCTCTTTCTTATCAAAACACGGCACCTACATCACCTGTGTGTGTGTGTGTGTGTGTGTGTGTGTGTGTGTG
>NW_022280053.1:5046461-5132117 GCF_004355925.1 Anarrhichthys ocellatus
TATGCAGTAGTGCTCTCCAAAACCTGTAGAAAGACTTCACGTGTAAATTCAGCTCAGCTCTACCTTAATTTTAGAAAGGCAGTGTCTGTATTTGCGTCACATTAACTTAAAAAAAAAAATCTCTTTTGCAGACAAACTGAAAAATCTATAGGGCCAATGAAAAACAAATGGCCTTTATGGTGTATCATATTTCCTCTTAGATCACAACCATTTACTTTTACATTTATTGGCCTGCTTACTCCATTTGAGATAATATAATAAAATGTAATTATTACATCCAGTAAACTGAATTTTACTAAATGTATAAATGCAACATCAGGCTGAATAAAATAAATGTGTTCTCTATAAAACTCAATGCCCTCATGAAAAACACATAGCGGTGCTGTATTTATGCCACTCTCACTCTATAGCAGCTTGATAATGCTGCTGTTGTATGAATGTAACTTATTGAAAGCAGAAAATGTTGATTATGATCATGCTGTAGAATGATATTGATATATTATTGTATCAGCCATTGATGGATCATCTTCTGGCATTTCAACAAGAATATAAGGAGAACTGATGCTTCTGCTGAAATAGGATTAATGTAGACGTGTTTCATTAAGAACAATGGATCCACAAAGGGTCATGCTGGCAGTGTGCACCATCAATCCTGTTTGAATATATGCAAAACATTTCTGTCTTTGCCTAATAGAATACACAAATGAATATGTGTTGTAAATATAAAAGCACTCAAAGAAGTGGCTCTCAGCTTTCAAGAAAATGTGTTTTCAATACTATGGACCATAATGTGTGATGTTCTGCCATCACTCTATATCGTCAAGCTAAAGGCAACACATAGAGAAAGAGTATCTCAAAAAAAACAATAGGTTTATTACTTTGTCAGTACACAAAGGAGAAACACATAAAAAGTCGTTATATACTGCAGCTTCTGTTCTCAATTGTTGTGCAGTGTATACAATGTTGTTTTTCTCGAGCTGGCATTGAGATGCAGGAGTGGACAAAAAAAAGAAAACACCTGCCAATATAAGAGAGTAATGAAGAGAATGGCCATTCTGCATTCAGAATCTTAGGTTCAAATATGTTCACACCCGGAAGGTGTCCAAAGTGTTCATAGAAGCACTTTTGAACGCATTTAGTGGTTTGGGGATATAATCATTTTGACATGTGGAAACATTTATTAGTACCACAGGGTGTACTTGGCCATGTAAAATGACCTCATACTGTCAGGCCATAATGTATCTATGGAGAGCAATCAACAGACCCAATGTTTCCCACTACATAGCCATACCCATACCATTACAGATCCCCCACGTTAGTTGCATCTTCGTGCATGGGCCATAAGCCGTTTGGATATGAATGGGAACCTTGTTATAAATATCAGCTTTGTAGAACTCACAACAGTGAGGGGTTGATTCAATTCCTCTGAAAGAAAATTAAATAAATGGACGCTTAAGTTCCTTAGGTTAGATTTACATTTAACTCGTGGTGTTTGAGAAATAAAATATTGATTTTTTTCCCCCTCCAAAGTAATGGCCTGCACCATGGTACGCACCTATTGTGTAAACATAATGTGTTCACCGAAATTAGCAACATAGTAAAAAATGGTAAAGTGTACCCTTTAACTACTTATCTCAGAACCTGTGTGAGCTACAAATGCTATTTGTGATATTATATGGTTTGCGTGACAATATGACAATAGAAAGCGTTGATGAAACAGCTGTGAAATGATGGCCACATCATCAATTTCCATTTTTCTGTCCAAGTCCAAACGGCAGAGAAGCCCAAAGACATAAAGCCTTCATCTCTCCGTTGATTCATTCAATCTTATTTCAGAGCAGTTGATACAATCTGATGGAATAGTCTGCTCTAAATACTGAGCTGTGGAGCTGCTCTCCAGCTGTTGCTTATCCCAAGGTAATAAAAATGGGACAAATCAGCCCATAATCCCTCCTCAGTCCCTCCATTGTTCTTAGAATGATGCTATGCTCAAAAATTTGACCTTCTTAGTATTCCGAGTAACATCAGGCTTTCTATCACCTTTTGTGGACAGCTTCAGTCGTTTAAGAGATTGAAAATGATTTAATTTTTATATGAATTTGTGACTCTGTATCCGTGTGGTTTTGTCTTCATAAAGACACAACAGAATGTTTTGCTGTTTTGCATAAATGAACAAATGTGTCTTCTTTATTACATTTTTGAGACTATTACTTTTTGCAGTACTTCAGTGGCATATTTCATGTAGACTTGAAGGATCATAATGGTTTATTAGAATTTCAGCTTTTATCTTACCATCTCACCATTCCCGCATATTATTATTATTTTTTATTTTTTTATTATCCTAATTGAAATTACAGACAGTGAAAAAACATGTGTCCCTCCAGTGGAAAAGTTCCGACAACGTGCTTCACTTTGTCACAAATTCTTAGAAATACAACTTAAAGAGCTTCTATGAATCTAGCAGATCAGAAGGCTGTATTTTGAACACATGATCATTTAAAAGCTGCCTGCCATTGTCTTACTTGTTATGTGGAAAACGTGCATCTTACATCCTGTACTTGATTATTATTTGCTCACAGCAGGAATTGCCATTGGTAATCATCTTAGATCATCACCAAGCTCATTTTTATGGAAGGGTATGTTCGCTACCCTAAATATTGAAGCATTACGGAAAAGTATTATTCCTGCTTTGTAATAGCTCTGTACATATGAGTCTCCATAGCAAAGTAAATACCCCTTTACGTGCACTGTAAATGGCTCCTATGAATATTTTAACATAAATTACTTTTATTTTCAATCCCACTCCCTTAATTAGACATGTATTCTGCTGTGTACTCATTGGGAAATACTGCATGTCCTCAGGAGTTTTTCTCTTTATTTTTCTTTGCAGGTTTCCCTGATTTTCCAGGGAGTTCTCCCTTTTTTCAGTGATGGAGGTATTGCAGTGTGACGGCTGTGACTTCCGTGCCGAGTCATATGATGACTTGAAGACCCACATTCAGGAAGTGCACACGGTTTTCCTGCAGCCTGCAGATGCAGATGAGTCTGACTCTCTGAAAGATGAGGACGAAGATGAGGAGGAAGCAGTGGAATACGATGACACGGATGACCGGGATTATTCAACTCCTAAAGCTGGAATAAGTATGTCCACCACATCAAATCGGATGTTACAGTTTCATTTGTGGAGGATTATTTCTGTTTGTTTCATATAACTCTTCATAGTAGGATGTTTTTATGTTTTATTGAGGAGCATAACATGTATGAGTTGATGCTGGTTTTACTGACTGAAACAACAGAATGTTAAAATAATTACAAAATGTTACTCATTTACTTTCCATCAGACATCTCACCTACTTTCTCATCTATTTTAGGCCCCAATACTACTGACAATTCCAAGCAAACACCACAAAAGCAGACAGCTGAAAGCCTCCTGCCGTTTTACCAGTGCAAGTTCTGTGTCCGTTACTTCAGATCGAAGTCATTCTTAAGAAACCACACCAAAAAAGTGCATAATGCTGAAGAGGAAGATTCTGATGCAAGTATCTCCTCACAGAGCGCCGAGCAGCCCAGCTACACCATTATTATGCATAGTGACAATTCAAAAGTGTATTCCTGTCAGTATTGCACGTATAAGTCTCCACGCAAAGCAAGAATATTGAAACACCTACTAATGTATCACAGTAAGGTTCCCGCAGAGAGCGCTGGAGATCCTTCAGAATACGATGAGACCAGAGAGGAATCGGACTCAGCCGGTGGACTCATGAAGGGAACATTTGCCTGTGAATGGTGTGACTATCAGACTGACCAGAAGGACAGCTGGACTAATCACGTAGTGAAGGAACACAGTGACAAGGTCAAGATAGTTTCCTGCATTGAGGAGCTGGAAGGAGAGGCAAGTGCAAGCTCACCCAAACCAGATTCTCCCTCCTCTTCCCGAAGCCAGAATAGATCAAAGATGGGTTTCACTGAGGTTCAAGGAAAGGAAGAGCCAGAAGGAAAAACAGTAGAAAACACGTCCGAGGAGTCAGTCCCAGACATGACGTCCTTTCAGTATGCAGTAACACCCAACAGCACAGGTTCCTCCATTTTGTCCAAGAGGTTTGCGTCATCTGACGTCTCCAAAAGTGTCGTAGAGGCGGATGCCAACTTACTCAATGAAGAAGACTCTAAGAGCAGCTTAGAGAATGATGATGAAGAAGACTTGGGCGATATAGATGATCCCAGCTATACTGGGACCCTGTCAGCAGATGCAAAGCAGCTTTTAACTGATGAGGACAATAAATTACTGGAGACTAAAGGAATACCATTTAGAAAGTACATGAACCGTTTTCAGTGCCCTTTCTGTTGCTTCCTCACCATGCATAGGCGAAGCATCTCCCGGCACATTGAAAACATTCACCTTTCTGGTAAAACTACAGTGTATAAATGTGATGAATGCCCGTTTATTTGCACCAGCCCTCTTAAACTAGGCACGCACAAACAGAGCCACATATCTTCAGATTTAGACACCATGGACCTAACAAGTGATAGTCTAGACTCTCACAATGACAATGCTGCAGAGCCAGTTAATGTAAGTTCCAAAGTCAATGGAAAAAAGATAACCAGCACACCGAACGACCAGCAAAACCCTCATCGCTGCACACTTTGCAGCTTCTCTACCACCACTCTGAAAGGTCTGAGGGTTCACCAGCAGCATAAGCATTCCTACTGTGATGACCTAGATCCCACTGTCTTTGAAAGCCAGCAGACTGACCAGCAGGACTCTGAAGCGGACGCTTCTCCAATCTTTCTACAAAAAACCCAGACCTCGATTTTAGGACTTGCCACCAAAAAGCCCTTAGTAACAGGGAAAAGAGCCAGGAAGTCCATTAATGACTTGCCTTTGGATTTGTCCTCGGTTAAGAAGAGAACTAGAATTGATGAAATTGCCAGTAACCTTCAAAGTAAGATAAGCCAAAGCCAACAGGACATGATCATAAACCTAGATGACATGGATGATGTAGATGCAGGAGAAAATCACACTAGTGCTGATAAAGAGGGTAGAAACCATGACAATAAAAACCCTGTCTTCACTTATAACACACAACAGCTTCATGCAAGTGATTCGATGATCTCTAACAAGGAAGGCCGAATAGGGAAAAGAAAAAGCAACCCTAAGTCAAAACCTAGAAACATTCCTATATCAATGACTCTCTCAGATGATAGCGAAAACATCTCTGCTGACCCCAGTGACGGTGCTATCCAAGAGAATGCTGATTATTCAGAGGATCCAGGAACTACACGATTCTACTGCAAACACTGTGATTACCACAACAAATCAGCTCGTAGCGTCAGCACCCATTACCAGAGGATGCACCCTTACATCAAGTTCAGCTTTAAGTACATCCTGGACTCCGAGGACCAGAGTGCGGTCTTCCGCTGCTTAGAGTGTTACATTGAATACACAAATTACAATGATTTGCATCAACACTACATGGATCACCACCCTGAAGCAAGCAATGTGCTCAACTTCAACCAACCAGATCTGGTGTACATGTGCCGCTTTTGTTCATACACAAGCCCCAATGTCAGGAGCCTAATGCCCCACTACCAAAGAATGCACCCAACAGTGAAAATCAACAATGCAATGATCTTCTCCAGCTATGTAGTGGAGCAGTCTCACAAAACGGGTGAATCGCAAACCCTGAGGGAAATATTAAACTCTGGCCCCAAGAATTTGAACTCAGCCACGTCAACCCCAAGGTCCTCCTCCAGCCCAGTGCCGAAAACGGTCTCCAAGACCCCTGAAGCCAGTGCTGAGGCAGACCCTCTCAAAGAACCTATGGGTAGCAATGTTGTTGTGTATGATTGTGATGTGTGTTCTTTTGCTAGCCCCAACATGCACTCTGTGTTGGTCCACTATCAGAAGAAACATCCAGAGCAAAAGGCATCTTATTTCCGTATACAGAAAACCATGAAGGTCATCTCAGTGGATCAATCGCAGCCTGTTGCAAACTCTTCGTATAATCTCAACATGGCTACGCCTCCAAAACAACCAAGCGCAGCACTGTATGGATCAGATGAAGAAATGTACTACTGTAAACATTGCGTGTACAGCAACAGATCTGTTGTTGGTGTGTTAGTCCATTATCAAAAGAGACACCCGGAAGTAAAAGTGACGGCAAAATATATCAAACATGGCGCTCCCACTCCCGGTTTGATGAAATTAATGGATGAATTGCAAATTGCGGCTCCCAAACAGTTTTTGAAGCAGTTTCAAAATAACGGTCACGATGGATCTAACAACACGAGCCCTAAACCTGGAGGTGGCGATAAAGGAGAGGATGAGCTGTTTTTTTGTCAGCACTGTGATTATGGCAATCGCACTGTAAAAGGAGTGCTTATTCATTACCAGAAGAAGCACAAGGAAACCAAGGCCAACGCTGACCTTGTACGTCGTCACACTGCAGTTGTCCGGAGTCAGCGCGAGCGTGCACAGATGGTTCAGTCGAGCAGTGTCTCTTCTGCCTTGATCCCAGCTCCTCCAGACCCTGAAAACACTACACCTTTGCGCTCACTGAAGTGCAGACACTGTTCATATATATCCCCCTACGTCTATGCCCTAAAGAAGCATCTGAAGAAAGAGCACCCCACTGTGAAAGCCACAGCCATGACCATTTTACACTGGGCCTACCAAGATGGCATTCTGGAGGCTGGCTACCACTGTGAGTGGTGTATTTACTCCCACGCTGAACCCCAAGGCCTGCTGCTCCATTACCAAAGACGTCACCCTGAACACAATGTTGATTACACATACATGGCCAGCAAGCTATGGGCTGGACCGGAGACTACTCAACAAGGGGGCAATATGGAAACTAAACATTACAAATGCAGAGACTGTGCCTTTGAGGCCTGTACAATATGGGACATCACTAGTCACTATCAGGTAGTGCACCCATGGGCCATTAAAGGGGATGAATCTGTGCTTTTGGATATTATCAAAGGAAATGGCCCACCTGAAAATATACACCAGGCGGTTGCCAAAGAACATGTGTCTTTCAATTGCCAATCTGTTGAAGATGATGGAGGACAGGTCATGGTCACCACACCTCAAGAAAGCAATCCCCATCCTACCCACCCACGTCTTTCCATCTCAAACAATCCCTATCAGTGCACTGTATGTCTGTCAGAGTACAACAGTCTCCATGGCCTCCTCACCCATTATGGAAAGAAGCACCCGGGTATGAAAGTAAAAGCTGCAGATTTTGCACAGGAGGCAGACATCAACCCCAGTTCTGTGTATAAATGTCGTCACTGTCCGTATGTAAACTCCCGAATCCACGGTGTCCTAACTCACTATCAGAAGAGACACCCATTGGTGAAAGTCACTGCAGAAGACTTTGCAGATGACATCGAGCAAATCCCTGACCCAAATGAAGGAGATGACAAGTGCAAAACTCAAAGGCAAGGCTACGGCGCATACAGATGCAAAATCTGCCCCTACACGCATGGGACACTGGAGAAACTCAAAATCCATTACGAGAAATATCACAATCAGTCGGCCTCTGAAATGTTCGCTCCCTCTCTGACATATTTCTCCACCGGTAAAGAATCAGAGCCAGTAGCTGAATGCAGTGCTGGTAATATATCAAGCGCAGCAAAAGTCCAGGAGGTCAGTGAATTGGACCTTGCCCTCTCCCAGTTACCTATCAATAAGACTGAGAAACATGCTATATTCAATTGTCAGCTCTGCAAATACTTCTGCTCCACCAGGAAAGGCATCGCTCGTCACTACCGTATCAAGCACAACAACGTCCGTGCTCAGCCAGAGGGTAAAAACAATGTCTTCAAATGTGCTCTGTGTGCATACACAAACCCTATACGCAAAGGTCTGGCAGCGCACTACCAGAAGCGGCATGATATTGATGCCTATTACACCCATTGTCTGGCTGCTTCCAAGACTATGACCGAAACGCCTGCCAAAGTGATAGCACCCCCGCCGCCAGAAGGGGAAAATTCAGAAATGAGCGAAGACTTGCGTTTGGCTGTGGAGAGACGAAGGTGTTCTCTTTGCGCCTTCCAGGCCTTCAGCAGGAAGAGCATTGTGTCACACTACATCAAACGCCACCCAGGTGTCTTCCCCAAGAAGCAGCACGGTAGCAAGCTTGGTCGCTACTTTACCGTCGTCTATGCCAAAGAACCTGAAAAGATTGCTGTCAGTACAATGGCAGAGGATGACAAGGAAGTGTTGGAGGTTCAGCTTGAACCCGAGCCGGACAGAGAGGTCGAATGGCTGCCATTTAAGTGTCTAAAATGCTTCCAGTTGTCCTTCAGCACAGGCGAGCTGCTCTCTATGCACTACAACGATCACCACAGCAATGACTTGAAGAGAGACTTCGTGGTAGCGCCCGGACCTGAGGAGGAGGACTCCGAGTTGTACAAGTGTACTCACTGTGAGCTGAAGTTCCAGGCTCTCCCAATTCTGGCGAAACATCTGTTGAACCACAATGAGGAGTTTCAGAAGAGGGCCATGAGGCAGGAGAGGAGGAGGCAGCTGCTCAGCAAACAGAAAGCCGCAGAACTTCCAGAGACCAAACCTGAGAAGGTGAGCAGAGATACGAGTCTTGAAAGAATATGAAAGAATAAGACGGGCATTATTTAATTTTCCTTTTTACCATTAATATCTGACAGCATACAATAACTCTACTATAACTCTTCTGATGCTTTAAGATACTACAGCTGTCATGGTACAGCTGTTCTTTGAGTCCGTTGAGTAATGGGCTCCCATTGTTTTGGAAAACAGCTCTAAATAGACATAAAGTCCCACTAAGAGTATTGTTAATTTATCTTAACAAGACTTTATAAGCCCAAAACCATTGCAGTTGTACTCAAAGTAGTCATATTTTTCCAAACAGAATAAAATAAACAATTACGTATGTCATCGGGAATATATAGCAGTGATCGTAATGTGTGATTAGTTAGTTTCATGATGAAAAATACCATTCATCCTTAATGTTTATTTAAGAAGAGTGATTGTCTCTAACTTCATGGAGAAAGGGTAAAGCTCACAGAGAACAAATAGCAGTATCTTCTGACTGTGGCAAAATAGATCAGTTGGTTTAGATTATACACTGTTATTCTTCATAAAAGGTTAAATAATATATAAATATAATATAATAAAAATCCTTGTCTCAAAAAATAAAAAAAAAAGTTTTTAAAATATGTCAAAAGAAAATGAAAACTGAATAAAAAAAATGTTCTTTTTATCTTTTTTTCTATTTCTGTTAACAGGAAAACCCTGTAAATAACGCTCCCATAGGATTCAGGTGTAACTTCTGCATAGAGATGCACCCCACCCTGCGTGCCATCTGCAACCACCTGAGGAAGCACGTCCAGTACGGAGAGGTCAAAGAGGGACATGTCAAGGTAAATAGAGTTTCTTTTATGCTGTTATAGTGTCTTATTTAACTGGGGATTTGTTACATTAACTCTGAAATGTTTCCATGTCAACTGCACGCATGTCTATGTTAAACATATTTTTATAAAATAAGAGGTTAATATAAACAATAAATACACATTTCTATTTTATATTTATCTATGGCAAAATTAAAAAAGGCATATGTTGGTTTGTGAAATGCATCAAAGGAATACTTTCTTGCCGAGAGTTGGATGAGAAGATTCTTCATATCCGTTACATCAATATAAAGCAACAGCCAGCAGCTGGGTAGCTTAGCTTAGCATACAGCTGTAGTTTCATATTTGGTGTACACATTTTAAAGTAGTATCAATGGCGGGTAACCATTCATACATTCCACTGAGCCTGCCAGTGAGGGGAACAGGCCTAAGGATCCAACGCCTCACCCAAATGGAGACCTGGTTCTTCCGTCAGACACTCGGTCTGTCTTTTATGTATTTAAGATGTACTGCATACTTCGGCAACTGAGGTCTACAAAAAAATTGGGTGTTTCTGTTGCCACGTTGACTTTTATGTATGTTCACTATATAGGCTCAAATGTTAGCCTTTGAAGCTAATGGCACATGCCAGGGTTATGGGTTAACTGCAAGCATTCATGGCCTACAACACCTCTAGCAGATGGAATTTATTGTATGTTTTACACATTGCAGAAGGTAAAAATAAACGTTGCTTTTTATAGTATCTTAAATACAGTTTCAACTCTAGAACTGCAATGGTTCTAATAGAGTTGGATCGGAAAAAAAACAGGCTGACAGTGCAGTCAGGGCAGACTGGATGGCAAGGTTGGGTCTGTGGATGCCACATCTTATTTATGGCTGCATGAAGTGCAGGGTCAGGTCCTTCCACAGAAAGAACGAGCTTCCTCGAGGCAATAAAAAAGTCATGGTGATTTTCTGTCTGCTTGTGATGACTACAGAAACCAGCCAGCACTCCAGTAGACGACGGAAGAGGAAACAGATGAAGGAGTTTTGTTTTGCAGTTGGTTGACGTGCGAATGTGCAAGGTCTTTTGTTTTAGGTGTTTGACTAGTTTTTTATCCTCCCATTTCATTCCCGGCATCAATAGCAACTAGTAACAATGAATCATTATGAAGGAATCATAGGACTATATACAGTATATTGTGATTCACTTTGTTAAGAAGAATTTAATTGCATTTATATTTTAGAGTTATACGGTTGAGATATATATTTTAAAAGAAGAAGGTAGGAGAGTTGGGAATGATGTGTAATAAAGCTCCTGGACCGATTTGAGGGGTAGGACTCAAATTTTCATGTCCCATTCCATTTAGATGGTGCAATCAACTCAATATCAACTAAGTGGTGTGTCAGTAAATACCGGCAGACTACAGAGTGTCAGGTCAGGGTTGGAGTTGGCCCAAGGTTTCTATTAAGGCTTGCCTACACTGGACTTGACAGTCAGGTTTTTTCAGTCATTCGTCCTTGGACCAGAAACACTTTCATTAGCAGGCTCTGACTGCAGCTTAAAGTATTTTGGACAGGTGTTTGTTTCAGGAAAATGATTTAAATAGAAAGGCTTCCAGGTCAATGATATACCCACATGTTGATCTTCAGCACAAATGGATCCAATTGACAATACAGAGGATGACTGAGAGAGCTGTAACTAACTGAAAATGATTGCACTGATACAGCGCAGAGCAGAACCAGAGGTGTTAGACAGATGCTTAACTGTTGCTTATGTGCTGTTAACATGATTTGCCTGATTTAGGAAAAACACTTAGAGGCACCAGACTTTAAGTGATACTTCATTGAACAGCCATTTTTTGTCATCTGGTAGCTGATTGAGTATCAACATTGGACTATCCAAATAAAATTGTTACCCTTCATCTTCCTCCTTATATTGCAGGGTTGTCCATCCGCATAACAAAAAGACTGCGACAGACAAAATGAACAACTACTGAACATCTGAGACTTCTCCTCTTTGTTTTGCAGCAGGAAGTCAGCGAAGTCCCCCTGACCCTGCCTTCAGAGACCCTGACTAATGGCGACCTCGAGGGGGATGAAGCAGCTGAAACCGACGGCCTCGAGAGACCCGCGGAGACAATGATGGGTCCACCCATGGTCTCCACAGCTTCAGCTGGTGGTGCTGTTGCCGCAGAGACACTGGAACCAGAAACTACTGTTATTGAAGGAAGGGGAGCGGCCCTTGTGGCTGCAGTGAGGGCCGTGGTGTCAGAGGGCGAACTGAAGCAGCGATTAGCAGCGGGGGGTCACCCGTGTGTCCAGTGCGACAGAGTCTTCATGTCCATGCAGGGACTGAGGTCCCATGAGAGGAGCCACTCAGCCATGGCGCTGTTCAGCCGAGAAGACAAATACAGCTGCCAGTACTGCCAGTTCGTCTCACCCTTCAGACACAAGTAAGTAAGAGGAGCAGAGTCTAAGAGTCTTCACTGTTTCTACAGTGGAGTCCCCAGAGTAAATTCAACACGTATTTCTAGTAAGTAATTTGTGTGATGTGTTGATCTATTTATCCTCTGTTGAACATTGATCTATTCTGACTGTAAGCGTACTTACTTTTTGGTAAGCGTAGTTCAAGTTGTAATCCTTAAGATTTTAGTCCTTGTTGATTTGGCAACAAGAAGTTCTTTCAATAGTACGGGGACTACTTTTCAAGGAACAAAAAAGGTTGTTGTCTGTGTTTCCATTGCGGTTGTAAGACTTGCAAAGATTAAGCAAATTAGTCCGGTGACATATGAAAAAGCAACATGACATGGGACGATGTGCTGGTAGTCGTAAAACACTCTGCAGTCTGCAGCTCAGTGTGGCTGCATAAGAAACACGTTGAAAAGAAATTAACTTTACTGCTGCATCGTATGCACATGGTACTGAATGAAATGCACAAGAGGAAAATGAAACTAAGGGCATCTTGGATTAGCAATCATTTAACACGGTTGCGATATGGCTATGGCAGAGGGGAGAGCAAACGTGTTGCTAGATTACATGCATGCATCATTTCTTCTGAATCCCTCATGCATGTGAAGGCCATTTAAATCCAGTGCAGGAATGGCGGACTCCGCCACAAACAACTATATTGTTAGTTCATTATAGAACATATATAACTGCATCAATAGAATACTATAGCCCCAGTAGGAGGACATTTTAAACTCCATCCCTTCTATACCTTACTGTTCTACAAATCAACTGGATGTTAAACTCATTTTGTACAGAGCACTATTTTACACCTTATTCAGTTTACCCTTCACGATCTCTTTGAATCCTCAATCTTTTCTAAGATGTCCTGCCTCCTTGGAGAGTAAGACAAACATTACAGCGAGACAGACATTTTGGTAGTGTGATTTGTTTTATCCATCACAGAGACACAGAGCGAGAGGGGAAGAGAGAGTCCTCATCTCCTCTGAGCTCCCAGGTGTAATCCCTCTGCACTGTATGTGCCCTGACCCAGAAAGAAGCCAAATTCCCATGCCACCTAGGAGGCTGGCATTAAAAACACAGCCGCTGTCCCCACAGGCGCTCACACGTTCACTCCCACCAAGGGATTGTGGGAAGATGAGTTCACCCCACGGCTCCTTGTTCTGTAGTCATTGGAAATGTGCGGCTGTTGTTTGTGAGGTAAACAGAATTGAGCACTTTAGATGCTGCTGAAGAAGAAAAAACGCAGTTGAAATCATCAAAGTGGATGCTGTTGAGTAGAGCTTTCTCGCTTTCTTTCCTGTACTCTATTCTTGTCACTTTCTCTCCTGATCTGCTATCCTTTTGTCCTCGTTCCATCAATTTTTTCATCTTTTATCCTCTTATCTCATATCCTCCCCTTTTGTCTCATCAACAGTCTGGACAGACATGTGCAGTCTCACCACGGGCACCACAAGCCCTTCAAGTGCAAACTCTGCCCCTTTAAATCTGCCTACGTGAGTCGCTTGAAGAGCCACCTGCATAAGGCACACACAGGTAAAAACCAAATAAAACACACACACATCAAATCCCATCTTACAGCTGTATCCATGACTAACAAGGTATTCCCGGGTCAGAATAGCAGCCTCCTGTTTATCATCTTCCACATAAAGATGCTGTGCATGATTTAGCTCATCCTGCACAGTGTAACCAATGGACTAGCTGGAGGAGCAGCTTCACCGAGTACATTAGATACACCTAATTAAGCACATACAAAAGAATCATATTTGGATTTTTAGCACAAATAGCCCAGATGAATTTATTGTTAATATTGTTTATTTGGGAATATGGAGATGAAACCCTCAGCATGTGAATGCTGACAGGTGTCTTCAGTTAGATGCGGTTCTTTGCCTGTGATCAGGGTTTTTGTTGTTATTGAGGGAGCCAGACAGCAAAGTCATAGACATTCAAGCAAATGTAAAAAAAAAAGCTCCACTTCAGAAATCAATACATGAGCAAAAGAAACTATCTCAAAAGTAGCCAACTAGAAAGGCCAATTATCAAAAAGCTTTAGAGTGCTCTTAACTGTCTGATTGGAAAGAACAACAAAAAGGAAAAACAGTTAGCCTGACAGCTGCTGTGGATAATTGGCACAAACCAATTTTGTGTTGCGATTACATTTGAAAAGTAGAGTTTGGTTATGTTGTTGATTGATATAAACAATCTGCATTTTTTTTTTAATATTTTGTGGCTCAGTTCCTCTCATTTGTGTCCTTGCTTTCAGTCCAAAAAGCTTAAGATACTTTGTATTGATATACCCACAGTACAACTCGTTCTCACTCCCCGTGCGTCAAATACCGCGGCTTGGTCAGTGCTCCTCAGTGTCTGACACCGATGCACGTGGGCACCCTTGTGCGTGAATGTGATGCACTGGGCTTGCCACTAACTTTTTGGTTGGGGGGGGGGGTTCAAACAAACACAGAACTTTCTTCCAGGGGACCGCTGTTCATGTCCCGTGCAAAACTAAAAGTGAAATTTGACATTTTGTCACATGAGTTGGTAGTCGTGTCACTCGTTAGTCACGCGAGTCCTTCGTCACTCGGTTGTAATGAAAGTTTTTATTCAGTGACGTTCTTTTCTTAAACCTAACTAAGTGGTTTTGTTGCTTGAGCCTCACTTCCTGTGAAAATGTGGGTTTATTTTGAAAAGACACTATGCATGCAACAAGCGTGTATTGACGTATATATTCCTGACAAATCCAAAACTAATGTTAGAGCGGTACGTGGAGCGTCATAGTTTGAAATTTGGAAGCACTGACCAAGCTGCGTTATTTGACGGATTGGGGTGAGAATGCATTGAACATTCCAGAGCTATTTTATTCCAAACATGTTTTTAACAGAAATAGTTCAATCAGGAAGTAGTTTTTCTTATTAAACCACTTCTGGTAAGATTATGTTACTCTCCTCAGGATGCTGCTTGCATTAGGTTGTTAAGCAAATATATTGAACAGCAACAGGAAGAAAGATGCTATAAATCCCCCATGGGTACATTCAAAACTCTACCAAAGCTGCCAGAAACGCACACAGTAGCCAGCGCGGCATCAGTACAGTCATATATTGTAACGGCATAAATCACAGAAAGTGTTTAGTATATATGACTGTAATTTGTGAGTGAGATTAGCTGTTGGCATTATATGAAATACTGTTCTTTATGGATGGCTCATCAACCTGCACAAAGCTTGCCAATTATGGAAAAAGTGCCTCAATAACATTTAGGCAGTGTGAGACTAGAGTATATCCATGTTTACATTCAAGGCTTAGTCAACTAGAATAATAGTTGTTTGAGAGTGTAGTAGAATGTAGATCATGTTTATGTGCGATACCTTGAGACATTTCTAATAAACATTGCAGCTCGATATTTTTTTCCAGCGAAATTACGCTTATTGGTCCAAGAGGAGTCCTAAAAGTGACATATATGTATGTTACAGATTGGCTTAGAGGGGAATAGCTTTGTTTGTGGTGGAGGATGTGTTTATTGTCACTATATTTATTTCGCTTTTTTATTAAGGATCTTGAAAGCATTTACAGGTCTTTTCAGATTCTCAACTAATACTGCCTTTGTACAGTACATTTCCTTTAGCAGCCATGTTGTTGACTTGTGTTTCTTGATTTCCCTCCAGGTGAGCAGTACACATACAAGTGCTTGTCTTGCCCCTTCTCCTCTATGACCATCAGCCAGCTGAAGGAGCACTCTCTGAGAGACCACGGAGAGGCCCTGACCCTCCCCAAACTCCGGGCTGCTACCCAGGCTGCTCATGGCGCCCTCAGGCCCTCGCGGCTGGCCAGTAACGCAGAGCTGAATCCCTTGGCCCTGGATGGTATGAGATCCTGCATTATGTCATTTTAGTAGATGTATGATCATATGATGGGCTTGTCAGGCCAGATCTGAAAAATCTCAATTGAGCATCAAAGCAGAATTCATTGTAATACAGAAGAGAGTTTCTTTACTTTGGAGCCAAGACTCTGTGTGGTGCTTAAATCATCTTATCTACTATTAGAAAATATCCCAAAATAGTTATGGTTTCCCACAGCCCAGAAAAAGTATTTAAATACCTTGTTTAATTTGCCATCATCATTATATATATATCCTCACATTTGACAAGTTGAAACCAGCAAATGTTTAAAAAACGACAATACAGTAGATGCTGATTCATTTTACTGTCGATTAATTGACTAATCATTTCAGATCTAGCACATACAGTACATGTTTACAGCCCAGGTGGGTTTTTCACACTATTAATTGTAACTCATTACATTTGCTATGAATATGGAAAAGCAGCAGTTAGGGTCAATAATTAAGTGGCATAGCCTTTGGGAAAGTATTGTGTGCACGGGTTCAATAAATAATGTCGGAATTGACGAGTTTGACTGCCTAAGCCACCTTTAATGTTGATTCTGACACCTTTCTTTTTCGGAACATGTTCTATCAAAGAGGCACCTTCACCATAGGTTGGTGCAGAACCCATCTCCTTGATGTGATGCCATGTTTTTAGGTGCTTTAGTGGCCGTGCATTGCACAGCTTGCAGACTGTTCTTGGCAGCAGCTGTCACCTTGCTGCTGGAGCTGTGGAATCTTCCCTGGAGCTGAAGCAGGGCAGCATTCCTCAATGCACCAACCACCACTGTCAGCTGTGCCCTACCAAGACAAGTGAAACATTGAGAAAGAGCAGAGCTGACATATTGAATGTCTCTCTACCGTGCCAAACAGGCTACCTTCATCAGTCAAATGTCTTCAATTCCGATATTTGAAGTGGAATAGAGGGTTTGTTTTGAAAGGATTAAGATTTGATTGGCGCTAAAATTATGAATGTATGACCCAGGTTCTTTGATCTCCAACCCCATCCTTACTTTTTTATGGTGCTTTAAGGTCAGCCTTTAAATTTATTTAAGCTGCTCTTCTCCTCCCCTGTCTCCTCCAACATATTGCTCCTCTCATGTATGCAACGTAATAGACAGCTCTGGCCCTTAATCCTTTCAACAAGACACATCGCCACCTTATGACAGAATTCTCTCTCCATCTGCTATCTCATCTCCTTACATCTCCACAATGCAGAGAGGATATTAAAAACATGAATCAACTGTGGCATTGTTTGATTTGTGTGAATTCCTCTGTCTCCTCTGCAAAAGTGAGAAACTGGATCTCAAGCATTTTATAAAGTAAAAGTTGTTTTTTTCCAATTATTTTTTTTCTCTTCCATGCTCTCTCATATACTCTGAGTGCTGAATGAGGCATTTTTCACATGGATAGATATTCTATTAGTGTCACTGTGGTTTATTTATTGATGTGTTGGAGGCTCAAAGTAGGGCGAGAAGATGAGCTTGCTCACTGATATTATAGACTCTTGAGAAAGGGAATGAGGAGGGAAAGAGGTAGGGGACAAATGATGACAGTCATAACAATACATCTGTATCTGTGAGGGGGAGGGGACATTTGAGTCGTGAGAGTCATATCTCCTTAAGAGAGCAAAAAATCAACTGCTGTCTACTGATAGTCTTTCATTAAATATGTATGTGTACGGACAGAAAATGTGCATTTTCTTTTTAAAGAAATCATCAGACTGCTCTCATTAATAGAACAGAAGAGGCAGATGAAAGAGAAGATACATAAAGTAGGTTAAACTCCATCCTGCTGTGCAAAAATGTGCATTGGAATAACACGAGTCTTAGATGCACAGGGACTCTCGTGGATTGAAAAACTAGTGCCCAAATCCTAAAATATTATTTTCATTCCAGTGATACTTCCTGTCTAGGTCTTAAAATATAATCATGAAAAGAAGAACGTACAAATTTACTGGTAGCCTGTACACATGTTTGTGCAATGCGAAAATATTTCTTCATCAGAAATATCTCCAGACACGAGGTGGATGAAGTACACAGATCGTAAACTTTAGTCAAAGTACCAATACAACAGTATTGTACTTCATTAGGAAGTTAAACTGCCTGCATTGAAAATGAAAAAAAACCAGAAGTACTGTGCCCCTGTGACTGATGTAAAATTAAATGTGACATTAGATTGTTAATACTGCATCAATTTTAAATGACTATTTTATTGTTGTAGCTGGTGGAAGTGGAGCTGGTTTTTCTCCTTTATGTACAGTTGGGTAGTTCAGTCCAGCGCTTCCCAACCTACGGGTTGTGTCCAAAGGATGAAAAGATAAATTTGAGGGGTCATGAGTTGATTAATGGGTTACAAAAGTAGAAAGTTCAGCTACATAAATCTGCATTAACTTCTGGGACTTTTCTCTAATCTCTAGAGTTTTACCTTAGTGGGCCTCGAACAGCCATTTAAATGAAACCATGTGATACGTTTAGAGGGAAATGTCTCTTTGGTGGAACTGCTAACAATTTATAAACATCTTAGAACATGGCAAGGGGCCCCAAGTAGATGCTGTTTGTTTATTAGAGGCCACAAGCCAAAAACGGTTGGAAACCACTGGTTTAATCTAAAGCAATGCATTGTATTTTAGAAGCTGTTCCATTTTCACTTGATTCCAAAGTTTCTCTCATTTCTCTGTCCCTCTCTTAAGATCCATCGTACCTGGAGCCAGCTGATGTTCGTCAGCAGCTTAGTCATTACCAGCTGGCATCCCGCAGTCAGATGTCTTCTGGCTCAACAGTGGCTGACAATCGACCAGACAGCGTCCTGACTTGTGAGTTTTGTGAGTTCAGCTCTGGATACATGCAGAGCCTGCGTCGGCACTACAGGGACCGCCACGGTGGCAAGAAGCTCTTCAAGTGCAAAGACTGTTCCTTTTTCACCTGCTACAAGTAAGTAAAGACTTCAGCAGAGAAAGATAGGAACATGACTGATATGTTGTATACTATAGGCTGTTTTATGTGAGTTTAGATGCTGCAGACTTTATGCAAAATGTATTAACTATGTACGTTTATTAATGTAAAATAACGGTAACATATGGATACATTTCCCTCAATAGTTAAATGATCCTTCTCTCTGTCTCTGAATCCATCTCAGGAATACCTTCACCATGCATGTGGAGGCCGGTCACAACAACAATGCACCTGACAACCTCCCTAAAGACCTGCGCTGCCCTCTCTGCCTCTACCACACCAAACACAAGAGCAATATGATTGATCACATTGTCCTGCACCGAGGTACACATCATGCAAATTGGAACTGGGTACATGGAAAACTTTACTTTTAAAGGAGTAGTTCAACATTTTGGGGACTCATTAGCTGCAGTATTTTGCTTTCTTGCTGAGAGTTAGATGAAGAGATTGAGTTTAAAGACAGGAAATGGTATTGCTAGTATTCTTTTGGCCGAGTGCAGTAAGTTGTTGGGATCTTGTCTCCACCGCAAGGTTCCCAGGCAATCAGCAGAAACATTGTGGAGCTATTTGTTTACTGAATAATTAAAGCAGTTTGCTCTTTCACTCTTCCTCCACCAGAGGAGCGTGTGGCTCCACTGGAGGTCAGTCGCTCCAAGCTGTCGCGCCACCTGCAGGGCCTCGTGTTCCGTTGCCACAAATGCACCTTCACGTGCTCCAGTGACCAGAACCTGCAGCTGCACCTGCAGAAGCACGCCGAGATCAAACCCTACCAGTGCCAGCTCTGTTATTACGACAGCAGTCAACGGAGCCAGCTAGAGGAGCATCTACGCCTTGAGCACAAGGTCAGAGGGCGTCCATATACGATACACATGCTTTAAGTAGCTACATTTAAATTGCAGCAGTTTCAAACTAAAATCCATATCAGCCCACTTTGAATTTAGGCAAGAAAAAACATTGTCAATGATTCCATCGCAGCTTTCATTCATTGTGATGTCATTTCTTGAACATGTATAATAAAACTTTATTATATGAGAAGTTATTATAAGATTCCAATAGCAGTGGGCCGTAAAGTCAATCAGGAGTGTGAAACTGTGTCAAAGTTTTAGAATTCTTAAAAGTGAATATTAACATAAGAATATTCTTACCACATCCAGGAGGGAAAAGGTTTTGTCTCTCAGTCCGTCCTAATGGGGGTAATTTATGAGATGATGTGAGAAGGCAGATGGTATTTTACAAGTTTAGAGTACGTTAAACTAAAAGGGCACATGTCTATCGTTTTTCACTTCTTAATAGATCCTTAATTTCACCCAAAGCATGCTGGGATAAGGTCCATCCCTTGTGTTATCTGAAATAGGACTAATGGATGGATAGCCTAATTATCATGGTACATTTAAAGACAATAAAGAGAACACATGTCAAGAGGTTGCAAAATCAAGAAATTTGCTTTAGTTTAGATTACACTAGGGACTGTGAAGAGAAGAACCGCAGTATCTTTTTACGTGCATATTATTACTACTATTATACCTTTCTCATTCAGTTCATCCTTTGAAAAATAATTGGTGCTACTTGAGATGTTATGTACTCTAGACCAAGGTCACAATTACTACAAAGTTACTGCACATCAGACAGATATGTAGGATTTGAACCCAAAAATGAACGGATCACCCGCACTGTCAATCACTTGTGCTCACTTTATTTACCATCCTCAGACCTTCATCATATAAAATTAAAATAGACAAACAGCACCGGTACGTAAACAATACTGCTGGCACCCTCTTTCCCTGGTTAGGTTTACATATATGGTACCAATGCTGTTGTCTATATGAATTTATTATAATTGTAATGAAGGTATGTGGACCAGAAAATCATAAACAAAGTCAGTCCAAGTGATTGGCAGTGTGCAGGAGTTTTTGGTTCTTTCATGTGTTGCTGAAGGTCAAAAACAGTCCAGAAAGCAGTGAAGGCTAACGCAGAATCTTTTTTTTTTTTTTTGTTTTTCAAGGTTATGTAAATATTTCCTTCAATCCGGGAAAAACTTTATTGTCAATTGATGAAATGCAGTTTAAAAGGAACAATAAGAGAGCAGGGCTCCTTCTGGGTGAGACAGAGAGCCTATTCATGGTAAGAGGAGTGAAAGAACAGACATTGCCTCTGCTGGGAAGGATGCTGCAGTCCTCAGGGAGTGTGGGAGGAGGGAATTGCTCAGAAAGAGTGACATCATTTGCAACAGGATGCTTTATGCAATGAAATGAGATGGTTCTGTCACCAAAATATTTCATCTTCTTTGTTAATTGTTTTGCTCTTATGCTGCATTGCACAGTAAACAAATACACGCCTGGTCTGAGCGAAGTTAAGTTTTAATGTATTCACTTTTTAGTTGAAATTCACTTTGTTAAAAAAAAGGAAAAATGAAGACCTAAACACACATAAATGTAATTTATTGTGTCCGCCCTTTCACTTGTTGAAGAAAAAAGAACTCATAAAAAAGGGAGTTCTTTGAGATAAATACTTGTCAGAGCACTCCTCACCAAACTGATAAGACCTCCTGTTTCTGATCAGGTCATCCGGAACTTCGAGCTGATGGGCCGCGTCAACCTGGACCAGCTGGAGATGGTAAAAGAACAAGGGAGCAGCGCAGAGGAGGAAGAAGAAGAAAGAGAAATAATGGAGATGGTTGGAGATGGAAAAATAGCTGCACAGGAGGAGGACGATGACGACGACGACGACGAAAGAATGGAGATTATGCAGAACATAGTGGAGGATCAGAGAGAGATAGATGATGAAGAAATAGAGGACCACTTCAAAGAGGAAGAGGAGGAGGAGGAGGAAGAAGAAGATGATGAGGAAGTCAGGGGGCTGGAGGAGGAGAAGCCCGGCCTACAAGGTAAATGCAGATGAAATAATCTTTGTTAAGTTAAATGATATCTACTCATATTCATCTTTACTCTAACAAGGTCCATATTCAAGGGACAATATAATTCTGACTGTCAAATACAACCACTAATGTTTGCTGAAAGAGCAAATATATACCTCACACCCAGCCAGCACAGACCAGAACGACTATTTAACCGCTGCAACGCATTTCTTTACAAAACCTCCTGGGATTACACTATGAATGAGTATCTGCTGAAAAGCCGTTTTCTGTCGTGTTCTCAGTAATTATACATAATATTGTGATCTGGGTGAAAAATCTCCAGTGTCTCATTTTAAGCCAAGTGAATGGGCCAATAAGTAAGAAAGCAATCACACTGCCAGAATACTGGAAGTCCCAGACTATACATGTGCTTTTATAAATGTGTTTCAGCTCGCCTTTTTCTCATGAACAGTCTTCTTCTTCCAAAATAGCCACAGTCTTAGTCAAATATACTTGACTGGTATCGGTTGACTGAAGGAAAAGTAGATTTCACACTAAAAGATATGCTGATCATCCCTGTTCTACAGAGGAGCTGTTACTTTGTGATGTATATCTACGTATGAAATACTGATCACCTGATAATAAACAAACTATAGCAACTAATATTTCAACTGTTTTCATATATTGAAGCAAATATGAACACTTGTGCTCCTATTCTGAGACTGACCAATCATTTGAACTCTATTTCCCAGAGGTCCTTGCATCTCCCAGCAGCAGCTGCAGCAGCAGCAGCAGCTCTGCGCCCAGCAGCGCAGAGAAGCGGCTTCCCTGTGAGTTCTGTGGCCGCTGCTTCACCGACAGCCTCGAGTGGGAGCGTCACGTCCTTCGGCACGGCATGTTAGTATTTTTTTTTTAAACTATTTCTCAATCTCAATCTTCAATTATTCAAATAAAAACACAATCTTTTATTTTCTAATCATTTAGATTGTGTGTTTTATGTGAATAATCACTACAGACGATGGTAACAAAGTAAAAGATTAATATTTTGAATTGTTGATGGCGTCTTCTGGATGGTTGGAATTCATTTTGAAATTATGGCATATATCATTTTTTTTGTATGTATTTTGTATAACGATAAACACACAGACCTGTCAGAGGCGCACCTGTGCTACCACCAATGAAAATGTTAAATCAATGCCATATATGCATGGCATGGCTGTGGTCTTGTCTTATTAGTATATATCTGCATATTTAAAAATCGTATTTTTTCACATGTAAAAGGCACTTATTTTTGCTCTCTCCCTCATCGTTAGGGTGGTTAATAACAATAACATGGACACCAGCACCACCTCCGCATTAGAGGCCTCAGCTTCATCTTCCACTGGCTCCTCTGTCTTGATGGACACGGGATTGGACCTGACCAGCAACGGCAACGAGGAAGGGAACCCCGCTGATCTCTCGCTGGGAAGTCCGAGCCAGTATGTGGAAGGCAAAACAATGCTCGACACCAAAAAGGATCAACAGTTTGGTTGAACTGATTGTGGCCTGTTGGGATAATATGCTAGAGACTGATCACCATGGGTAGGATCAGCACTGAGTTGAATCGTAAAAAAAAAGGAAACAAAAAGATTGAAACTGAAAAAAAAGTGACTTCTTATGAGTTGGCGCATTACTAGATTTTAGGTGTTACATATTTAAGTATTAGATTGTGCTGCATAAAACGGCTGAGCTCTTTAAATGGGCAGTCCCCTAGGACAGATCTTAATATATTGGTAACCAATAGTGAACAGAACTCTTTATTGCTGACATTCTGGTCAAATCTACAGTGACAGATCCCACCTTGATGAAACTGAGCTATTTATAGAGAATGATGTCCAAAATGATTAACTAAATTTTGAATTTTTTATTTGAAGCACCTTTTACGCTGCCCCAAAACAGGGGCGCTGTAAATGTACCCAAATGGAACAAACGCGATATGAAAGCATTTAAAACCGTGGCCCACTGTAGAGCTACCGTTTCTTGTTTCTTGTCGAAATTTGAGACTTTTTTTCATCTTAGCCTTGTGTTAAGTGTGTAGAAGTATTCCTCGAGAAAGAATCGCACCTTATCTATTTTAGTAAAAAAAAAAAAAAAAACACAAATCCTGTTTTCTTCATTCGTAGAAATACTGACAATTTTCCCCAATGTTTGTAGCAAATTGCTATATTTTAGGTCCCTTAATATTATACTACGTATAAGCCTTCAGCCTGTGGCACCCTTCGCATTTTGACTGTACCGTTTCATTGTCCAGTAATTTCACGTGATGGAATAATGGGATTAGTTAAAATCTCCCTTCCCCTGTACGATATGTTGTTTGTAGTCCAGGTTGAACAACATCAACCTGTGCACTCAGAAGATCAATAGAACAGCAGAGATATGTTTAATGTGTCATGACTGCATCCCCATGATATAGGTATCCGTTAAACTGAGCATCGCAAGAGTTAGCCTGGAACATAACTCTGTGGATATAACAGTGGCGTAATATGTGTCATCATTATCAATAGACAGAGATCACACTTGTCTTTTCAGTGAAAAAAATTCAAATGTGATGTGCCAGGATCCAGGTCTGTATGGGCATCAAAATGACAATTAAATGCAAAGTTTTGACGAGGCTGACCACCACGGCTGAGTGTTGAAGTGCCTTACGAATCCAGTTCCTCTAATGGCCACTTAATGGCCTTAATTGATTTTTTAAAAAAAAGTGAGGTAGTTTGAAGTACCGAGGCAATCACCCCCAATCTCTCTGTGAGTTCTTTTCCACAAGAATTTATGGCCCCAACAGCTAATTTCACTTCTATTAATGTGTGCCTCAGTGGCAAGTCTGACAGTCATTGTTAAAATAAAATCAGATTAGAATAAATTAGATTTTATTTTATTGTAATTGCACAGAGTATCAGTACAATGAAATGTGTTGTAGCATGGAACCAGGTAGTGCAAAAACAGCAGCAAAGACAATGTTGAGGCCTGAAGTGTTGGTTTGACCTGATTACAAAACAAATATATATATATATATATATATATATATATATATATATTCTCATCAACCCCAGGTGGTAATTAGCTATGCAGATAGCTTTGCTTTTTTTAAACAAAGTCTTGAGATATCCGTCTCTGAGATTTTTTTTCCGATTCAAGGGAAATAGGTGAAATTGAATTTGTTTTACTCACAGCATTTAAGAACAATTGAGTAAATTTTGTTGGAACTACTTTCTACCAAACAAAAAGTCCCTATGAAAACTGTTGATAGTGTGATCTGAGTGTTGTACTATATTATCCGGAGTGAAAGGGGAAGCTGTTTATGGAAAAGTGTGCTTAGTGTGTGTTGTTTTTCAATGTTGTGAGCACCACAAATGAAATTCCATGCTAAACCGGCTATGTTTGGAGCCATGTTTGCTTGATTGACAGACGTCTCTGTCTTTCACAGTCAGCCCTGGTGATTACCTCAACTCCATCCAGGCCCCCTTCCATATCACCCAAATTCAGATTTTTAGGCTACAGATGACTGACAGGCTGGCATTAAGCATAAGACTCAAATCCTGGCTTTAAGACATCCCTTCAGAAACGTATGGCTGATGCCACAGACACCACAGATATGCTTTTCTACAGTCTGTGGTCCAGTTTTGTAGTAATGGGATGCACTGAAAAGACAAGTGTAACCAGCACAGAAAACCTTAAAATCATTGGTTTCCACATAAATCGAGTTTATTTGCCACTGGTACTCTATTTTGACTTTTTAAAAAGGTGTAAAATCCCCCAACTTAAACTCCTTTAAATTCTGTATTGGCACAACTGTCACAGCCTGGATATGTGTGCTTCTTTTTAGATAAAGTTGTCATGTTATTGTTGATACTGACAAAAGGCAGAGATTGTATTTGTTGAACGTTGCTGCTTGAATACCCTAAAGCCTTATAAGATAATAAATAACAATTAAGTCAAATGTAAGCCCAATTCCAATAAGACCAATAAGCAACATGAAACAATCTGAAATGATATGGCTGATAACTTCAATATAACATTTTTAAAAGGGCACGATTAATGTAATTGTGTTCTTGGTACCAAAATATTTACCAAGTCTGCTGTGTTTGCTGCTGTGTCTATCCTGAGCATTGAACCAGTGATGGAAACGGGAAATTTGGGTTTGTAACCCAGGCGAACCACGTTTGCAGCCATGTATAGAAAACAAAACTACTTGTTAAGTGTTTGAACCGTGGTGTTTCAGAAAGGATGCTTTAACCCTTTTTCCTTTAGGTGTTTTCATTTTTTTTTTTTTAAAGAAGAAAAAAAAGAAATCTAAAGGCGATATCTAACCCTTAGGGGCTTTTTGAATCCCCAATCCAACATTATTACGCTGTTGTACAATGTCTGGTTACAATGAAAAATATCTCCTTTTCTGTACTGTAATGGGAATGAGCAGATAGGAAGAGCAGTGTGGTTGTACAATATTTAAACACATGAAGGAAAAGTATGCAGTTCTCTTATTATCTAATGGCTTGGGCTTTTATTGTGAAGGAGAAAAACATGGCAAGGTAAAAGACAAGAAAAAAAATTGCTCCGTTAGGGGCGTTTACCTAAACTGCTTGGTCCTTTTCTGGGATTGGCCGGTCGACCTATTGATCCCTCTGAGATCTAGCTGACTCATGTCCAGTCCAACATCTGACACTCCAGTATCTTCTATCCATGACCAGTAAGGACATCAGCTAACTTGCTCCAAATAGTCCTGCCCTTACATGTAGTCTACCCAGACATCAAGAGGTGGGAATGTAGCAGCCCCACTATGCTCCTCAGTCCTTGTAATACCTTTAAAAAAAAAAACTAAAAAAAAACTGTTGAGTTGGTGCTGAACCTCAAAGCCCTTTTTTTCTGTTTTTCAGGACCAGCGTGTAGCTTTTTTGAAAGTAAAACTGTTTGAAACCTGTTGTTGTAGAAATAAGCTTTGTTCAGGCAGCTTGTTGCCCAGCTTGAAAGCCCAGTGTAAACCAGATGATAAATTGGGACAATCTGGGTAATGAAGCTGTCAACCCAAAATTGTTTGTTGTTCTGTGATCATTTTAATAGAAAATGACGATGGATCCCACACTGTGTGCAGTCTCTAGACTGTAATATTCCCAGTTTACCCAAAGTTTAGCCCCTGCTGACAACACACTGGATACTTGTATATATGTTTAGTTTGTTTCCGATGAACTTCTCTTTTCAGACTGTTGTCTCCATAGTTTGACACTAGACTCTCTCCTTCTTGCCTTTCTTCCCATTTAAATCTGATTACCTGATGGTGGGTTGTGATGTTGCCTAGAATGATTGTTTACAATTTTATTCCATTTATCTCTGGATATTCTGTAAATATTGTAATTCATTGTCTTTTTTTAACTTGATAATAAAGTTATCAGATAACGGTTCATTTTGTTGCTCTCTTCTTTGCACAGACTCGTAATATAAATTAAATCAGGGCTCTGAAGTGTAACTTCCGCTGCCCTCTACATCAGTGAATTATGCATATCAGTGCAGATGTCAAACTGTTAAAACTCACTGATAAGCAAGCTTCCTGAATAGCAAATTCAGAATTAAGTAAGTGAAGTGCTTCACTGTCAAGGGCGAAGTGACGTTTTTATAATCAAATCATCCTTAATGCCTTATTTTTCTGAAGAAACTAACATTACCAAGTTTAATCAAACCAGTGACGTGACCTTGCAAAACATGCCTGTTGAGAACGGGCCGAATGCTTGGCCTGTTGTGTTGCTGCTCGCATACAAACAACTTCACACTCGACACTAAAAACGTGCAACTCAACTGTACTGTGTACTTCTACTTCAGAGGAAAACATTGTAGTACTACATTTACCTGACAGAGAAAGTCATGAGTAGGTCAATGCAAAAATAGATTTTCAGCCATGCGGGCTTTGGGGAGGGCACTGGGTCGGTCTTCGACCTCGGTACAGACGGAAATATCTGAACGACTATTGGTTGGATTGCCATGAAGTTTGTTAGACATCATGGTGCCCAGAGGATGAATACTATTGACTTTGGTGATCGCATGACCTTTCCTGTAGTGCCACCATGACGGTCACAATTGCAATTTTAAGCAAAATGTCTTAAAAACTATTGGATCATGTTCCCATGAGGATGAATTGTAATAACTTTGGTGATCCCCTGATTTGTTATCCTGTACCATCGTCGGGTCAAATAGACTTTGATGTATAACCAAATACCTGATGACGGCTTCAGCTGCACTTTGTGTTTTCAGCTAATTGGCAAATGTTAGCATGCTAACACACCTGTAAACAACATGTTATTAGTGACACTGAGCATATTACCATGTTGACGTCAGCATTCAGCTCAAAGAATCACTCTGCTAAAGTATACAGCCTCATAGACTCTTTGTCTTGTTTTATGTAATAATGCCTGCTTCCTCTGTCTTATGTGTCCTATGTTTGTTCATATCAATCTTTTTTAATACGGTAAAGGAAAGTCGGATGAACACCAACAACACTTGAGCCTTTGTGTTGTTGGAGATACTCAGTGGAAAAACTCTGGAGGTGGAGTAATTTAAATGTGTGAGCAACTACATGATTGACCAAAGTTAAGCATATGCCAAATGTCTTGGTTATCTATTCTAGCTTTTGTGCAACATAATTCATATTTTCAGTGACATATAGGATTTCCTCTGTAACATTTCAACAGAGCCCTTGAAACATCCAATAATACTCTCAGCAGCTCGTCGACAGGAAATAGCTTCGGGCTGAGAAGGCATCTCAGTGGCCTTCACTCTGTGTTACACCCTTCCACCCTTCTGTCTCTCTCTCTCTCTCTCTCTCTCTCTCTCTCTGTGTGTCTTTGCTCTACTCCACACCCAGCTAGAGCTCTGCTGACCAAAACCACACGCGCTGCAAATACCAGTTGTGTGTGTGTGCTGTGTACTTATTTGTGTGGCTGACACATGCATGAAATGCTGCAGCTCTCGTGCCCTAAATACCACGAGTCATTGAGATCAGCAGGCTATGCTTCCTCTTTATATTTCACCGATTGGTCTTTTCATTACCTCAACATCTCCCTGTATCTCTCTAAAGAAAACAGCACTTGGAAGAGTCTATCTGTATCTTTCTTTTGAAATTCTCAATTTCACACACGTCCTGTGAATTTCCTCTCCCGTCTGTTTTCGAAGGGACCGAGTCTTTATTTCACATGTCTAACATCATCTCTTAAAAATATCTCCAAATCACCAGGGATTAGAGTGTAATCTCTGTGGCTCAACCACTTCAGAGGGGGCCCGATGGCAGACTGACGACCCCTGGAGACAGGAGCAAGAGGCACAGCCACAGTGGGGAGAGGGGAAAGGAGGACGCTGCTGCTGCTGCTGCTGCTGAGTGGAGCAACGTAAGGAATGCATGATGAGCGTACGCTTGAGCCAAGGCAGGCAAGGGCACAGCTCCTGTCGTAATAACTGGATGACAAGAGAGAAGGGGGAGGGGGCGAGTGGAGTGATAGAAAAGAAAGTCAGGATAGAAGATGTGTAAGAGAGCTAGAAGAACGGGGAGGGACAGTTGAGAGGAGTGAAAGATTAACAGATTCACACATACAGTGATAGAAAGTGAGGTGGAGTGATATTAGAAAAAGGAGAAAAGTGGCCACGGGAAGAGACCCCATTGAGCTCCAGCATATTATCAGTCCTCTCTGCTGTGCAGCATGTGAGGCAGAAGTCAATCAAGCTTCTGAATACTGAGCGCTGGATGGATGATATTGAATATTGAAAGAAATGTCTCCTTGCTTGAATGACCTGGGATTGTGATAACAGCCTGAAATACTAACTGAAGTTCAGTAAGGGAAGCATGTTTATTCCACCAATGTCAGTTCTGAGAGGAACATGATGAAAAAGCCCATATACATCAAAAGGCAAAATGCAAAAGATTTTTTCATCATGCGTCAATTTAAAGTTGACGTAAAATGTGAAATTTGTCAAGGATTCTTCTGACAGTTAGCCAGTTAGCAATGCATTTGCTTGAGGGATTGAGTTGTTGCTTGTCTGCGTCTTATACTACAAGTAGGGTAAAATAACATTGTTCTCTATTACTGTATGCTTTTCTACTGTTTTTATAATTTACCCTCTCTTGCCATGCACTGTTTCGTGAAAATAACTTACAATAAAATATTTTTTAAGAAGTAAACTCATAATATTGTTTATTAATAATAATAATATTAATACTTACGTTTTTGTAGTGTTGCAGGTATTTATCTTTATTCTTTTTTTTAAGTGGAAGTGCACTGGAGAAACTATACTGCAGAGTGTATATATTTAAACACTTATGCCCTATATTAATATTTAACTATCCAACAGTATATAAAGTGTTGCTTATATGTTAATAAATCACTATTACTAATCCAATAAAAATAACATTATAATAGTAAAACGCTCTGAGAGAAGCCTACTTTTACTTTTGATACTTTAAGAACATTTTGCTGATAATAATTTGACATAAGTACAATGTTGAATGCAGGACATTTCTTAAATTGAGGTATAGCGACTTATTTGAATAAAGGATATATTAAGATTACTACTAACTAAACTACTAATACGAAATAAAGCACACCTGTAAAATTGGTGATTTCAGCTGCAGTTTCAGAACCGTCCAGTAGGAGCGCTGTAGCTTAAATATCCTACATAGAAGAAGAAAAGCGAAAAGTCATGGCGGCTGACAGTTTGTAATGAGCCAACAAAAACAGACCAGATTCTTGCTTTGGATCTACAACGTTTAAACTACTCCCGGGGATAATAAAACGACAAACCCCGACGGCAAAATGCAGATAACTTTGAAAACCTTACAACAGCAGACGTTCAAAATCGACATCGACGAAGAGGAGACGGTGAGAGTTGAAACCATGCATTTGTGAAGAGGGGGTGGAGTGGGAGTTGGGTATGTCCTGGAACGGAGGACTTTTGTTTTCGACCATTTCAAATCGATCGATAGATGGGTCAGCGTTAACACAACGGGTACATTTTAGAAGGACCAAGTGTTCCGGTTAATATGTCTTGTGTTTGACACTGGGCTTGAGACAGATTAGCGTTATTTATTGACTAACGTTGCTGGTCAGGAAAAGTAGTTTGTATTGTCAGCATTTAGCCGTAGCCCACTTATGGACAGATTAAGGTAAGGGAGGGGGTCGGGGGGGTGCACCGTAATTAACGTTAGTTTTCTAGTTTCGTTAACTTAGTTTTTAGAAATAAGACGTTATGCTTTCAGTCTGTAATATGAATTATGTATTTAAAATAGTTTCTCTGGTAGTTCACCAGCAGTACGTCTGTTCAACTCCAGTTTTATGAAGCACACTTTGAACTTTATTTTCTAACTCGTGCTATAGTTTGGGCTGAGTGAAAATGGTGGCGTTGAAACCTGAATAATTTTATATTAAAGTATTACACATGGATCACAAATGTGTCATTTTGTTCCACAGGTGAAGACATTAAAGGAGAAGATTGAACAGGAGAAAGGAAAGGACAATTTTTCAGTTGCTGGACTGAAACTGATATATGCTGGTATGTTGCCGTTTTTAAATCCTCACATTTCTTGATATTGTGTTTATTTATTGTGTGCTGCAAGTCATCACACTGTTCAGCAATTAATTAGTGAAGCTCACAGTGATGGGAAGGTCTCCTGGCAAACCACACAAGACTCATTCAGATCAGGAAGCACCTGGTTTATCCAACGTTTTCAGTGTCAGTGGAAGCCTAAACTTATCATGAAAGCTAGTAGCTTTAATTCAAAGTGTTCTTGAAGCTAGTGGGCCTACATTGAGTTTTCCTTAAATAGTTTACTCTCACATATAATATAAAAGTGTGTACACTATACATGGAGATGGGAGAGTGACTCTTAAACCATATTTGAAAGATTCTCTTCATAATCCAGCATTAAATGTTAAAACGCTGTTTGTTCTGCATGTTCTTACAAAATGATGTAAACAAGGGATTTAGCCTCTAAGTGGCAGAAGTTGCCCAATTTTTTTGCTTCCCTCTCAACCATATTTTGTCAACTTGAGAACTTATGTAATTACAAGTAAGCATCTGTTTGTATCATAGCTGCTGCATTGTTATGCACATGTCCACACATTGGATTTGTTCTACTTTTGCATTGAGAGGTTTAATTTGATTAATTGTGTCCGTTATTTTAGGTCCTCAGTAATATTGTACAAACTGCCAAAGAACACGTCAGACAAATGAAAAAGTTATCCAGATAACTACAAAGGCTGCAGCTTGTTTTCAGTGTTTCATGACAAGCTGACTTTCATTGCAGTCGTCTGACTCTGAAAACAATAGGAGGTAAATCTTGGGGAACCCAGGTACTAATTAGGATTTTTGTCAGACTAAATTATGCCCCTGTCCTTTGTCGTAAAGCACTCAAACATGACAAATGCCGAGGGACGCTGAATACATGTTGCTGGTTCTGTGTAGCATTTTATACAGTGGGGCTGTGTGTGATCTACTTAAAGTGGCTTCTCACATATAACAAAGAGAACCAGACGTGGTGATAAAAGCGGGCGATAAACTGCTCAACAACCTTCTATTCAGCGATGAAATGCGATACCATCTATTGTTCCGTCTCTGCGTGTTGTTCAAGAGTTCAAGCCAGGTGACTAATTTTTCTGTTTCGTCACAGGTAAAGTCCTCAGCGATGACACGGCTCTCAAAGAATACAAAATCAATGAGAAGAACTTTGTGGTGGTCATGGTGACAAAGGTTTGTGAATTAGAAATAGTTTCTATAAATATAGTACAGCATGCCCATGAATGTTATAAATATGAGTCTGTTTTGTGACCTCTCTCCACCGCCAACTGCTTATGTACAATGACCCGTTGTCGCCATCAAGTGACATCAGAAAAGTGACACGTTTTTAAAAATTCCCTCGCAGGCTAAAGCAGCCTCGGCCGCCCCGCAGCCTTCACCTGCCACTTCAGCTCCCAGCACTGCAGCCCCTCCGGCCTCATCGTCCAGCTCTGACAACACATCCGAGCGAGCCTCCACAGACGACAAACCAGAGGAGACGCGGTCTTCCCCTGCTGAGCCAGCTTCCACCCCCGTCAGGTAAAGATGGGTAGATGTTTGTCTTTAACTTTCTGTCTGGTTTCACCGAGTCTTCTGTTGAGAAGCGACGTGCAGATCACGCCTAACCCAAGGTCTGTTTTCTCTTACAGAAGCTCGGAGGCTTCAACGAACACGAACCTGATTGATGAGGCGGTTTCAAATCTAGGTAAGGCTGCCTCTGAATCTGTAGATCCGACAGAAATGTAATTATGAATCTGATACAGGAACTTTCGTCCACCTTATTGCTTGTGGATATCCACAAGATGCTGTTGACCGACTGTAAAGCTCTTTAGTCCCACTACTGATCTGTCTTGGTGTGTGTGTTCCTGTAGTGACGGGCCCATCATACGACGCCATGGTGACCGAGATGATGCTCATGGGCTACGAGAGGGAGCAGGTGGTAGCAGCTCTGAGAGCGAGCTTCAACAACCCCGACAGAGCCGTTGAGTATCTGCTCACGGTAAGAAAGTCTTAAGTCTGAGGCCAAATGTGTTGTCGAGCAAATTGCTGGATTGGAACGTAATAGATTTTACCTCTGTATTTTGGGGGCAATCATAGAGCTTAGTATCCCTGCTCAGGATCTTGTAAATTTACATTGCCTTTGGAAAGTGTTATGTTGGTTTTAGTTAACCCGCCAGTGACATGCATGACATGGTTATACAAATCTTCCACCCATAACCACTTCTCAAAAACTTCTGAGTTGCCTAATCCAAAAATGTGTGCATGGCATTATGTAACCCACAAACTTTAAACTGAAGTGAACTACAAGTAATCCTGAGTATCAATTAAATTGCGGCACCCATACACCATGTTTATTATATCTGTTACTTTTCTTTCAGGGTATTCCAGGCAGAGATCCGGGCCGTGCAACGGGCCCAGAGGCGGTGGTGCCTCCAGTGAGTGTTCAAGCTGCACCCATAGGTGGCATCAGCCTTCCTGCCAACACTGGCTCTTCCCCGAGTGCTGCGGGAGGTAAGCGGCCCGTAGAAGTCGGCATATTTCAGCAGCCTCAATGAGCAAATGTTTGATACTGGTATCATCCTTCTTTTTTGGGCCTTAAACTTTCTGACTATCGTTTTATCCTTTCAGGCAACCCCCTCAGTTTCCTAAGAAATCAGCCGCAGTTCCACGTGATGCGACAGCTGATCCAGCAGAATGCCGCCCTGCTTCCTGCCCTGCTGCAGGAGATCGGCAGGGAGAACCCGGAGCTGCTGCAGGTGGGGGGGGGGCGGGGGCCTCGACACAGTTCTGATTGAATGAGTTCACGGTTTAGGCATTGGAGTGTCAGTTCACTTAAAGGGGTACTCCACCAGTAGTTGTATGTAGGTTTGAAAAGATATTATCTCAGTTTGACTAAAATGTTCATTTACCACTGTAGGAGATTAGCAGCCACCAGGAGCAGTTCATCCAGATGCTGAATGAACCCAATCCAGAGGCAGTGCCGGCAGGCGGAGGAAGTGGAGGTGGGGGAGCAGGGGGAGCCGGAGGGATAGCGGGGGACACACCCGGCGGGAGTCACATGAGCTACATCCAGGTCACGCCACAGGAGAAAGAGGCCATTGAGAGGGTGAGGGGGAGCACCACACTGTCACCAACCGCTTTCCTCTCAGCGGGAAGTTCAGTACTGCTTTACCAGATGTGCTGGAATACGATACACAACTCTGACGATTTTTATCTTTCACGGTGTTGAGACTGTTCAACATGAAGCAGAAAATATTATTTGCTTATTAAAGTATTGTTTGGCTAATTTGCAACTGTTTTCTCTCTAATTGCAGCTAAAAGCTTTAGGATTTCCGGAGGGACTCGTTATACAAGCCTACTTCGCATGTGAGAAGAACGAGAACTTGGCCGCCAACTTCCTTTTACAACAGAACTTTGACGATGATTAAATTTTCATCTCGACTTTTTTTTTCTTCCTCTTTTTGATTGCTAAATATGTGTACAACAAGCCTTTTACATTTCCAAAAACACACACAAAAAGATTTATTCACCACTTCGACATTTACCTTTCTTAAAACACTGGATCATTATCAGCTGTTTGATCAGTTCGAAATGGAGGAACAATTAAAGCACTAGAACTTTGCATCAGAAATCACCTGTGTACTATTGATTTACTTGAATACTTTAGTTAGTATGGTTTGCAGTATGTCACATTATCAGTGAGGTTTGTTCAGGATACATCCGACAGTATTCATGCACTCTTATTCTGTTTTTTTTAAGTTGACAAGTAATGGAGATTTGAAAGAAATAAAGTTGTGCACAACGTGTATGGCACTGGTTCTTTTTCCATCAACCTCCCTCATCTGCATGGTGCTGGGTAAAGAAGTCTCAACTGCAATGCATCATAACACGTGGTAAGGTTTAGTTGCAATTACTTGACATTTTTACATAAAAATAAATAAACTGCCTATTCTGCCATGTTGACTTTGAAGGTCAAATAACTTTTGGGGGTAATAATGTTTACAGGTATTTTATTACATTATGATTTGATCCTGGTTCTAATTTATTGGCAAGTTTGCCTTGCATGTAGTCTAATACACACACGTAATTTACTTTACAAAGTGTCAAGTTACTACTAAAGACTACAGAGAATAATTCATTTTCATGTGGACTTTATCAGTGTCATCGTACCTCAGGCTTGTTACTGAAAAGCCCCATAATGCTCGATTTAGGAGTAGAAGCTGAATGACAAGAGCCCCGAGTGGAATTGACCTATAGGGGGCAACATAGGCCAACATATTTACAAAAGTGAAACACTGTCTACACAAGATGTGTGTGACCTGTCTACCACAAAATAAGTGAATATCAGAGACATGCCGTTTACTGGGTAGGACGTAAATGTAGCAACATATAAACTGTTTATTAACAGGCAGTTCAAGTAATGCAATAGTTGCACATCTTTTACAAGGCAACTTTTGAAATAAGTTGAAATACATGTTTGTTTGTGGCTTGTTTGTACTATTTATGAATGTAAACTTTGTGGAGTGTTGTCATACTGTACAGTAGAATTATATGGACACAAAAATTTTTTTAAATGAATAAATAACTTGTAGATCAAGCACTGACATTACTTATCAATTATAAGTGCCATCCTTTTCCTACAAAATGATTAACCGTATAATATATAAACGGCAAACATGTCCTCTGTTTTGTAACATCACTATAGTTACAGTAAAGAATTTTGTGGCGCAAAATCCCTTTTCTTTTAACATACATTAAAACATACGCAATTATTACAGCGCTAGCATCACCTTTATACAGGGTTCCTTTCAATGATGTGCAAGTCACTCCCGATTTCATGTTTGTAAAGTTTTTTTTGTGAAAAAATGCATGTAGCTGGATACATGTAGCAGAGACATATGAAGACACTATCTCACTGTAGCATCTTTATCGCTTTTATTCATATCGTGCACCCGAGAGCTTCAGCTTCTGGTGTCAACTTTGAATGTCAGCCAGTAACTCGGTTGTCCTCCCCATTCTTCCCACTGACAGGTTGAAAGAGAACCCCATGGAAACGGGACATTTTAGGAGTGCTTGTTAAAATAAATAAAAAATGCTTTTAACGGCAACATTGTTAGTTACCCTGCGGCGATATGGCTATTATCGGGGGGGGGGATACTGTGTGTGAGCGGCCTGTGAGCTATTGCTGCCATTTAAATGTGCTTCTCCATTACACTAGCGGGGAAATCTGTGATGTCTTCAATGAGATAATGATGTAGATATGGATATAGTATAAAGGGCATTATAGTTTTCTTATTTCAAATACATTTCATTTTATTATAGTGTAAAATACGAAACAATAACAAAGCATTTTTATTTACAAATGTACAAAATTCATGATTATATTACATATTTTGGCGATAAACAAAAAAATATTTGTTCAGAGTTACTCATTCAATACAAAAATATGAATGTCTCATATAAATTATTGCACTTTGCGACTGCAGTGCATTGAAGATTGCCATCACCGTGTCTAAAGTGAAGCGTTCACCTGATTTAAGTCAGATTGTGGAAGAGGGGTTTCCAAGAAACGCACAAACAACCATATGGCACTTTTTCATATTCTTCACCCTTTTGTATATTGTCCTTAATCTTTGGTACCTTTTCTTTGATAAAAAAAAAAACCTTCAGAGTCACTGAGCACCGTTCTGTATAAATTAACATTGTACCTGAAATTAATGGCATTGCAGGTGAAATGTGTATATAAATATAGATGTATTTATTAATACAGTATTCTAAACAGTGTCGTTGATAACAGAGCCTATATTGGCATGTTGCTGGTCTAAGGCCTCTGGAGATGTTTGTCTGTTGCTCCTGGTTTCCCCGACAGAAACACATTTCCAGTTAAAAGTTGTTGGCACCTGGTCCTCCAAGTTTTGTCAGTTAAATAAGACAAATTCCAGTTTGGTCCCTTTCATAAAAAGCTTACCACCCTGACTGAGAGGTCTTTTTCAAGTCGCCTGCTCAATGTGCGAAGACGGGATCAGTCTTGAGAGAAATTCGAGGCTCTTGAGGGAGTAATGCTGTTTTTGCCGCGAACACCACAGCTTGTCTTGATGCTTGACAACGGCTTGAAGGCAAATTATGGTTTTAAAAAAGTAAAAAAGTGTAGGTCACAAGTTTGTTCCGGGTTCTTGCTAACATATGTTGTTTTTCTTTCTTTTTTTGGATCCTTCATCCATCACAAAGTCTCATAAGTGTCTCTTCATGTGGAGAGCAAGGTGGTCTGACCTTGAGAAGGCCCGGTCACATTTCACACACTGAAATGGCCGGTGGCCTGTGTGCTTCCTGTAGTGGCGTGTGAGCTCGTCCGAGCGGGCAAACTTCCAACCGCAGCCGTCCCAGTCGCAGTGGTAAGGCTTCTCCCCTTTGATGGAAACACAATACACACATGGAGCAGTTAGCGCCGGCCCCGAGGTTAAACTGGCCCAACCTTCCCCACCTTGCGGAGAAAAGAGGTCTGTCCTGTCCAACAGCTAGTGCATGAACACCAAGCTAATCTGCCTGGGGCTTGTATTTGAACAGGGATCAGTCTAAACCTGTGTCACTGCACCTGTCTAGCAAGTCCCCTTCACCATCCCCCACTCATCTAACCCCCATCAGGACTGTAATTCACTGTGACTTGCTTGTTTTGAATAAAACCTGTAATTAGCTCTTAACAATAAAAACAGTAATAAAAAAAAAAGTGCTAAACTGTTAAACATTAAATAAAAAGACAAAATATGCTTCTTCATGAGAGTATCGAAAGATACCTGCACGTGGCACCATATAAATGGCTGACTAAACGACTGTAAAGAACATCTGAAACACAGTAACATACCTGTGTGCGTCCGGTGATGTGCTTTGAGGTGGGAGCTCTTTGTGTACGTTTTCCCACAGCCAACATAGTCACACGTGTGCGAGGCGACTCTCTTCCTCGGCCAGGAGCGCCGACCACGTTTAGGCTTTGGTTCCTCCGGCAAGCAGTCCCCACTTGAGATCATGTGGGGATCTGTGGGGGGGGGGTCAAAGGATTTTATGGTCATCTTCATGTTGCCACATGTAGGGAGAACATTTTCAGTGTACACATATATCAGACATAACACAGTGCATTAAGGTCACAGGTCCCATAACTTGGTTTGCATAGCAGATCATGTTGTAAAGAGAGCAACTTAGTCACTTCCGATGCATCGACACAGCAGGAGTTGCAGAATTTAATACTTTTTTCTGTCATCAACTTTAAGAAAACATCAGGCTTCTTCATAAAAACTTTTCAAATAACTTAAAAGTATTATAGTGTAAAAAGTTAACGCAAAAGTTCACAACAATGGATGACGACTACTAATGGATGAAAACAACAACATAACTTTAGTTACACATCTGGTAATGTCTTGTATCTTTTTTCGGTTGGTTTAAAGAACTTTATGATGAAAAGAAGGTTTTTTGCCCAAGCCCATTGGATGTAGGTTTCACTCCTTTTGATCTGCTGGTTTTGGGGTATAATTAAATCCCTTAAGGTCGTACGAGATGCATTTAAATATACTCTTCAGACTTGATATTCCTGTTGTCTCCTCTGTTCCATGTTAAGCTTTTTTTTTTCCACATTTAACTTCAAGAAATAATATAAAGTAGGGCGGAATTGTGAGAAAGAGAGATGTGCTCTAACCTTGGTACTGCAGGGTGGGTGTCTGAGGGTAGGAGCTGTAGCCCTGTGGGGAGCCATGGTGGTAACCCTGGGGAGTTAGAGGGATCTGAGAGTGGGGGTGTCCCAGAACCTGGTGCTCCCGGCTCAGAGGATGGTCTGGGGAGAGGGAAGAGGATGAGGATAATCTGCCGCCTGTCAAGGATCTCCCTCCGCCAGGGAAGCCATGTAGCTCTAGCTGGCATGGGCGCTGTTGCTGGCTCCCTCTGCCCTGGGAGTTCACCCCAGCCAGGTGTTGGTCTATGGGCTGCGAGATGTTGCAGGTACCGAGGTTCTCCTGCTTTATCCTGGGGCATATAAAGGCCGGCGAGGAACGTGACGGAGTCGGCTCCGACACGGCAGTAACGCAGATCTTGCTTACGTTCACGCCTTGGCTGTACTCGCCCATGTCCATCGTTGTCTTTACTACAAACTTGCCGTGGAGGCTGGTGGGGTGGAGGTATGCCGGGTCCAACTCCGCTCTCATGAGCTCTGCCACAAAGCCTCCAGAGGGCGAGACGTCACTGATATCTGGAATGGTATAGAGGAGCTCATTGGCAGTTCCCTGAGGGGAGGGGGGAGGGAAAGATGAGGAGAAGGAGCTGGGGGAAGGAGACAAGGTCTGGGCAGAGCTGCATGCCATGGCCTCCGCCTCCTGTTGCTGCTGCTGTTGCTGCTGCAGAATTGAGTTGGAAAGAATGAAGTCGTAGTCCAAGTCCAGGTCCGGCTCTGTCTCTTTCTTGAACATGCTGGGGCTTCTTGTGCTGGTGGCAGAGGGCTGGTCTGGATCAGTGCCCCTGCTTCCGGTTGGCACACTGGATTTCTTAAGAAGGGACAACTCCTCCTTCCATCTCTAAGGAAAGTTACAGAGGTATTAATGACTGTCCTCATATGGGCTGCTTGTCTGTGTCACCTTACTGTTTAGAAAAATCACACTTGTCACACCGTCCTTAAACTAAACACGAGTGCTTGCTTTGAATACATAATGACATCGGATACACATATAAGTCAATGCTTCAAGGAGGAAAGGAGTTGCCTCTTTAATGGAGAGTGACTATTTTGACAGCTCCGCCACAGAGCTCAGTCTGGTGCGGCAAGTGGCCTTGACACAAAGCACTTCCTAGAATACAGATTATTCTCACTGGCAAAGAAATTGCACTGGAAACCACTAGTGGTGGGCCGGGTAAGAAACACTTTTGAACAACCCCTTCTGAATAAAAATACTAATAATCATAGTGCGCTTCGGGGTGTTTTCTGGTGAGGTGTGTCCCATGTGCGCTTTCGCTCTCTCCATTCTCGCTAAAAACCGGCTGGAGTAGTCAATGTAAGCTGGTGCACGCCCCAGCAAGAGCACACAGTGTCAAGCCCCGACTGTGCCCATAATAACACAAAACAACTACACCGTAAATAAACTACACAGGTTACATATTTTTCTGATGCCCATATGGCTATTTGGCATGATGCAAAAAGATTAATAAGACACCACGGGCTACTCACTAAATTGGCATTTCCAATGGATTTACTCTTGACAGAGGGTCCGCTGGCGAACGTGGATATGGACGGCAGAAGCGTGCCACCTAAAGCCATCTCGACGTCATTTGCAGGTTGCCTGAAATTAAAACAGAAAAAAAGGTGGTAAATCCCTGCGTGTGGTGATCCGGAGACAGCGACTGCGGTCTGTTATAGTCCACAGAGCAGATGTGTGCATCAGTCACAATGTTGTTGTGGGAAAGTTCGTCAAAAGGTCCACACCTCATCAATGAGAATCTGGAGTTCCTTTCGGCCGCTCTTCGGGTGCGTTACTGCGCTGGGTTCAATGTCCCCGGATTGAAAGTTTCTGCTCCGCGTCGCGCGCTATACTACATCCCGGTACATGCTCCCGCTTGTTGGGCGCGCCGGGTGGAAGCAGCCAGAAGGTTTGAATTTTTGATTTTTTTTAAATTTTATTTCGGCAAGACAGAGCGGCGACGTACGGGGGAACCCCTCTCGCCTGTTGCCATGCGAGTACCGGCAGCCTGAACTGAGAAAACCGCGAGAGGTATCCTTAAGGAACTCGGAACTGCTGGACACGCCCTCGTTGCGCAGCAACAAGCTCGGAAAAACATTTGGTGCGAGGGAGGGAGCACGTGGGGGGAGGCTGGTGCGAGCGGGGAAGCGAAAGAGAGAGAGAGAGAGAGAGAAAGAGAGAGAGGGAGGGAGAGAGAGGTTTGTTTGTATTCATAGCAACGGTACCTATCATTGCTGCTGTTATCCCTGAGAAACGTGGGTGAGAAGCGCATCTTTGAGACGCTACAGAGGGTCACCTCACCTGCAGGCGTGGCCATCACCTGGATGAAAAGCACCTGGCTAGTTAGCTCCTTAAAAAAATAAAATGAATACTAATATAACACTTTGCTGGTCATTTATTTGCTACACTTGTTTGTCTGCAAGTGATAATAGGTGAGTGCAATTATTTCCCCACAGTTTACAGGCAATTATACAAAGTGTTGTATTTACATTACATCACTGGATTGCAGTAGGAGTCAACCCAAGGCATGCACGCAATTATAAAGCATGATACTAATCTTTTAATACATTTCTATAATTATATTCTTACAATATTTTTTTACTTTTACAATTAGGGATAAGATGAATTTAGCAGGCAGCACAAGAAGCCTATATTTCTACATTATACATCTATAGATGTAGACAAACTGTGGGTCTAATCTGCATAATAATCCATACCTTGGCTGCTGTGTGTTTACATTTTAGTTTTGTTTCTTGACACAGGTGTTTGAGGCAAAAATGTTATAGAAAGCAAACCTAATCAAGCCCTAAACAATATTTATTGGCCACCCTCGCAGCTCTTGCTCAATAACAAAAAAAAAGTCCTATGAAAAAGACTTAATGCAACACTACAGTATCGTAGTATCATATAAAACTTACCTTACCTGGGAAAATGGAAATGCTGAGAAGTGTTCAGTGTTGAGTTTGAATTGGGTTCAGGCAGTGTTTGCTCAGAGCTAAGCGAGCTAACACAAATCTCTCTCTCTCCAACATAATTAGACACATTGACTCACGAGTTCAGTGCAAGAGCAAACAAAGAGCTTGCCACTGATCCTGCTGCATCAGGATCTTGTCTGTCAGGCATGTCAACAAACTTAATTTCGACATTTTAACAGGACACAATTACCGTCACTGTTGGTTGGTCTCTTCATTCACTGTTTAAATTGCATGAATGCACGTTTCTTTGGTTGGCAAACAAAAACTGCTAGGAAAAAATAAGGACAACAATGGAACTTTGTAAATAGAAAGCATATTCTGTTGGGCAGCTCATTATAAATTGTTTGGTTAGATTAAGTGTCGATACTCTTAATATATCAAACAGTAATACGTGTGTTGTCTTCAACGTGCCTCTACAATTGTGTGCCTTTAACCCTACGATGTTTGAACTGCATGTCTCGTTCTTGGAGGCCTGCTTCCGACAGCAGGCAGGAACACAATGGCAGCCATGTCATTATAGCCATATTCTTTATGGTGGGAGATAATGGTTTTTGAAAATGATCTTCAAAACAAAAGCTTGACTTTGACAACTGAGGTGCTTCGCGTCGCAATAATGTCAGAGAGATGAGGAGTAGAGGATACAAAAATAAAAAGAAGAGAAGATGACACCGCTGTGTGTGTTTTTTTCTGACACAATGAAGTCATGGTAATTTGGTAACTCAACCCAAACCCTTGTGTGGGATATGTTAATACACATTTACAGTATTGACTGAAAGCAGTGCTGAGAATATGGAAGCTGCAATACCCAGCCCACGGTGAATCATTTCAAGTGTTACACAGTTCCAGATATTGACATTATGTCAACGCCATTGACGGCATAACCGCAAGAATCGGATGTGGAGCGATTGAGGTAATGTAGTTGTATAAACCAGCTTAACTTTTGAGTTCTAACTCGATACTTCAGGAGGTCACATTTTCCTGTCATTAATTCAACAAGTGTCCCGATAATGTTTCTCTGCTTATCAGCGAGGATCACATGTGGATGCCATGACACCTACTCGAAGAAGCACTGTCAGAATAATTCACTTTCTTTTTTCAAAAGTGAGCGCATGTGTCCTTCTTGGGGGTAGTGGGAGTTTCGACTGCTGAGACGTTAAATGTTTTCTAAACAGTAGTTGTGCAGCTGACAATCTGTGGTTAAGCTACTATTCAAAATCGAGATCAGACACAGTTGATGATCCAGTCACACAGGTGTGAATATTGATGTTATGTAAAGTAGTAAGCAACTGCACAGCTCTTTAAGTATTTTGGCTTTTTTTCCCCCCTCTCTTGTTGTGTATGTGACTGACATAGTTTCCACTGGTGTCCCTCAGTGAAGTTCCCCCTCCTGGAAAGCACCCAATTGAATATGAGTACCAGCGGATCATAACTCCAGATATTGAGGTTTTTCAGTGCTCTCTTCCAGATGCTGTTCGGTAATTAAAAAATAGCTTTCATTCTTTTCTTAATTCTTGAAAGCTGAGTCAAGCTTTTTTTTTTTTGGATTCGCTGTGCTGCAGTTCCCTCCACTCCACCTCACATTAACTGGAATGCAATTGTATATGTAGGAACTTTGCGTCAGTGTAAAGCTAAAGAACCATCGAGCAGCTCAGCAACAAGGCACCGACTACAGGCCTAATTGTGATAGGATTTCCCTCTGTTTTAGTGCATACATAATTCCTCCTCTCAGAAGTAGTTTGAAGACTTCACCACTATTATTATTTTCAATAAAACGTGTAATTTCACCTAATGTCCACTATCAAACATCTCCTTTTGCCTTTATATTTGATACCAACATCTGTTCAAAGCTCATACATCAATATTCAGGCATTCCAAATTCATAATGAACACCATGCTGTTGATGCTGACAAATTTCCACTGCAATATTGTTTTTTTTTAAAGATTTATAGTTTAGGCTACAGAAAATATTGCAAAAATGTCTCAAGATTCCTCAAAGCCCATAGTGACAGGCATCTTCAAAGTGCTTCTTTTGTCTGACAAACAGCCCAACGCCAAAAAGATTAGCAATTAAAACCGATGCCAAACAGCAAAATCAATAAACTGTCACATTTAAAAACTGGAAGCAGTAAATACTTGGAAAAAAATTGATTATCAAAATAGTTCATTTTGTGTCTATTGACTGAGTCATAGTTTCAGCTCTACAAACTACTACATGTTAAGATTTCTGATTTGTTTTATTTCATGTCTGCATCTTTATTTGTAATATTTTCATTCACAATAATCCCAAAACGCTCTGTGATCTAAAAACACCTGATGGATTCAGGCCCGGTGTTCAGTTTTACACAGTTTTTAGGCCTCAAGAGTTCACCACACCTGTTACTGCGGTCCAGACATCCACCAGCAAACGGAGCTTTGTATATAAATCATCACAGTGAAAAGAAATTTGCTTATGACAAAACAGTTCTGTATTTGTTTTCTAAAGGGCTCCATATGCTGACAGACGGGGCTGGTTGACAGTTCTGCTGTGTGATGGTATGCATATGGATGAGGTCTGAGTCAGTGAGGGTTGTTTGTTTGGACAATCCCAGCCGAGCCTCTATAGCTGGACAGGGCTGCGGTCAGGCTGGGATGCAACAGACCAACACTGAGCTTTCATCACATCATAGAATTCAGTGGTGGGCTTCCACAGGCGTTGGAAAATGTGGTTGAGGTATGGGACGGTGGTCGTGCTCATGTTTCAGGGCTTAATATTGGACTAAGAAGAGGAAGCGGAGAGAGGGAGCAACCGACTGAGAGGGAAGTGAGAGCTCCTGCCGGGCGGCAGGCTGTCCAGCCTTTGCCTGCCCTGGGATTCCTCTGCAGCCTTAAATATGCCAGTTATTTTTAACCAGCTACGTAACAGAGCCCAGCGCCGCCCCCCTCTGTTACAATATTTCCTTTCTGTCAGAAGGGGAAACGGAGGGGAGCCACACTTCCTGGTCACATGTTGCAGCTCCCAGAGACAGGGGAAGTGGGGAAGAGCGAACGAGGGGAGTGGAGGGCTCTTGGTTGGCTGCCTCATACCCACACCGTCCCACATGTTCACTTAGTACCGCCTTTCTATAAAGCCTGTCCCCCTCAGCTGGCCAGATGAGGCAGTCTGTTCTGATCTGACGCTCAGACGTCAGAAGCCAAGAGGACCAGAGCAGAGATTGGCGTTCGTGAGCTCAGGAGGAAATTAGTGTGTGGGTAAGGCACATCGGCAGACAAGAGGGGTGGGAGGAGGGCCCTGTGACGTCAGAACAGGGACCTGCCAGGATTAGAAGCCTCTAAAAAGAAAAAAAGGCCTGTGACTGAGCTGCCAGAGCTGGAGAAAATGTGTTTCTCTGTCTGTCTGACATGGGAGAATCAGGGACTTCCCATGAGCTCACCTTGTTGACATACGGAGAACTTCACGTCTCATTCTGCACCAACCTCACGACCAGCTAAATCAGTACCAGCCTCACGTCACAGACTGTAATGTTTGACTGATTGCTTCACGTCTACAGTGGACACATTAAATACACATAAGACCATTGGACGTTTGTCTAACTCACATAAAATCACTTAAGTGTCATTAAAACTTCAATGTCACCATTTGTTAATGATTATTTTTTTACAACTCAGAATACATTTGTGGCAGTTTTACAGGAAAATCCCGTGATATAAAAAATAAGACTAACCCTCTTGTTTAGTTTTGTACCCATGGGTGGGTACTGGGTTACGTTAACCCATCTGTGCTATATTGGCCAAAACAGGAAGAATTTGGATGTTTGTGTGCAGTATTTTGGATGTTGAAACCCTCAAATGGTGGTGCATTGCTAGGATCCTCACAAAGTAAAAGTTCAGGTAAACTATGATTGAAACAGAAGGATTCACATTCAGGGATGCTTCAGATCTTTGAGCCTTATGATGAAATATAGTGCAAATCAAGACAAATTCCCAAAGGAAATGTCTGAATCCGTGGGATGTCAAACTAGAAGATAACGCTTTTGTAAAACTCTTGCTAATAACAAATATATTTTGACAACTTCAACCTGGTTGGGAATTCTGGTAATCTTGTATTTATTTCGATGCATAAGCTAAGCATTAAATTACTAAACCCTTCAATCAGACTTTTTGTGGTTTATACTTTCTTTTTTTTAAAGTGACTTGAGCAGTCTACATAAACAAGGCAGTGTCCTCAATGAAAGAGATACTGTGTGTACCATCTATCCACAGGGTACTAGACAACATAATGTAAACATAGAAAATGACTTAATTCCTGCGGTACTATTTACAAATGCTGCTTCAAAAGCGGTTCATCTAAGGTTGAATATCAGTCGGCAGCATCTGTCGGCTATAAATGAGATCCGGCAATCAGCTCTTTGATACGAGTTTTAAAAGTTTCGACGCAATAGGAGACAATTAACTGTGCTCCAAGAAGGCAAAGTCGTCTGTGCCTAAAAGTGCAAAAAAAAAAAGAAATCATGATAACATGTGGTAAACAGAAAACAAGCATTGCATTCACAAGATGAAGTTGACCGACTGGGAAACAGTACGTTTCTGACTTTTATAGTACATTTCAGCTAATCAGCGACTTAATATGATTTACATCTTTAGCCATGTTAGCAATAAAGTGATTTATCTTAAAATGTTCCCAGTACTTTGCCCCCCCCCAATCTAATTGGGGGGGGGGCAATCTAATTTAACACAATCTAATTTAACACAAACCGTTTCAGTCACGCTTGTAACATAAAAGCTGAGCGTACAGGCTGTCAGTAACCCAAGACCACATCTTTACAATGTTAGAGAGGTTCCTATAGAAACATACGAGTATGAACGTTTTCCTCTTTATTTCTCTGTATGAGTATCAGACCGCTGCTGCACAGCAATTAATGCAATCACCAGCATTCTTCAACCATCAAGAGCGCTCTGGCATCGATTCAGAAGCAGCTAGAGGGTCGTCTATGCTCTCAATGTGCTGCTGTTAAACCTTGGCTGTCACACTTTCTCAACACTTGATTTAATCTTGTGTTCGTGAGACACATTGGAATTCGAGATGTATTGTTGATAGAGGCTCGCTTCAGTGGCATAGAGTTTGTGATTTACGGAGCTTTGAGCACGCGTAACATTGCATTTGGAATTTTAAGCATCTGTAATGTGAATTTTGAGCTCTCCAACGGATTTAGTTGAAGCCAAAATATTTTAAATGGATAGCTTTTACAGTTACAAATACCAAATAGCCTACACATGATCTCCAGACTGGCTGAGCACCGTCGAGTGGAGGTCTGCAGAAAAGCGTCACTAAAATATGCCAAATTTCATGTGGTAATTGTTGTCAGATTTGAGGGTAGTAGGCTTGTGCGTTCCTGAGAAGGTGTGGACTCGCCTGTTTTCCCACTGGGAGCGGTTGGGAATGTGTGACCTTTTCCACGGATCGCCGTTTTTCCAGGTCCTAGATTGACTCTCTGTGGAAACATACCCGCAATCGATGCAAATCTAAAATGACGCTAATTATTCTGGCTATCAGCACCTATAGGCGCTGCAGGATAATCCATGGTTAGTAGGACAGCGGAGACGGTCTTGTTGGGAAACTCCCGCCGCGAGCACCAGGGAACTCCTAATAAACTCGCTTTGCAATAAGAGAGGAGAAACATAATGTTTCACCACTGTTTCTCCAAACCTCCCTGTGGTATAAACTTTGATATTCAGGCATAAATCTGGGGGTTAGATGGCAAAACTTTTGTTAAATAAAAGCAGAATGTTGAGAAGGACTAAGAGGAGAGACATGGAAAATTATTGTTCAAAGCTGAAACTAACTTTTCTTACTCAATACCATTAGATTTCTTTTTCTGCATTTATATATATATATATATATATATATATATATATATATATATATATATATATCCCCAGTAATAGGCAAACAACTTTTATGGCAACATTTTTAAGCCAAGTGTCCATATCGAATCAGAAATGGCACATTGTGGTAACCTTAATCAAACTACAACTCATTCAAGACTGATCGTCCCTGCTGGAACGCTGAGGAAAGAACAATACTTGACAGGCCCAATTTAGGTGATAGCTTCTCCAGTCTGACGTTTTATTGACATCATGCTGAGTCTAATTGAGGAGGGGGGGGTTTCAGTAACTCAAACCAGATGGGCCACCAGCTCATGAACTAACAACCCCCCCTCTCTCCACCCGTTCTCACTCACTGTCTCCCTCTCTCTCTTACACTTAAAGCTATTTTGGCTAAGTGAAATACTTATACTATGAAATGTCATAAAACTGACTTATTTGGTCAGATTTATATTCATTGCACAAATCTGATACCATGCCATTTATCATAAAGATACTTAAAGCTGGCAGTGGAAAGTAAGTGGTGAAAGCATTATCTTTGCATGTTGAACTCCATGGATATTATATCGAATTTTCTTTTTTTGGATATACTAATGACTCCCCTTGAGGGAATAGTTAAGCATTTTGTGAAATATGCTCATTGCTTTCATGTTAGAGGAGAAGATTGATACCACCCTCATTGTATGCTAAATATGTAGCTGGAGCCAGTTAGCTTAGCTGCTAAAGACGGCAAACAGCTAGCCTGGCACTCTAGGGCAGCACAATCCACCTACAGCTACCAGCACGTCTAAATTAACAAGTTGGTTTTTAATTAACAAGATCTAGAGTGTGAAAACAGCCTTCTACGTGGCAGACTATTTTATGGAAATAGAACATCTAATTCGTGCACTTTAGAGGTGCTGGATGGCTAGAGCCAGGCTAGCAGTCTTTATGCTAAGCTAAGCTAACCGACTGTTGGCTCCGGCTGCATATTTAGCATACAGTGGTATCAGCAAATATGTCGAGCTATCCTTTTGAGCCCAAAGTAAAACTCCAACACAGAGCATTAACATGACACACACATGTGCGCACACTCGCACAGAGAGTGTGTGAGCTACTACACAGACTGTTCACTAGACACATGGATTTAATAACCGAAAAGGAAACGGGCCGTTGGAAGTGAACTAAATTAGTAGGTTCACATGGATTTCTTTCGAACCAAAATGGGAATCGTGCCACATCAGCACAGCACTTTTCATATGCAGGCATTTTTGAAAAGACATCAGAGACTTTCTGATTTCATACCAACTGCGATCAATAGTTGCACTTTGAAGGCATTAAAGTGATTTCACCAACTGTTAATGACATTCATGACGCAGCTTGTAGGATATGGTACTGTAATCAAATTTTTTTTTCCTCTGCCCCCCCCCCCCAAGCCTGAGAAGTTCTTCCAGAATTAAATTAGGATTCTCCTCGCAGAACTTTTCACATAAATGCCCATAAACATGACAAAAGCATGGTAATCGTTAAAGCTTGGCCAGTGGAAATCCATGTAAGTCTGCTTAAACACTGAATAGTGTGCTTGCCCACACATTTTATTTATTATATTCTTTGGTGGGAAACAGTTCTGTAAAAAATTGTGTAAAGATGGCCTAGAAGAGATGTATAAACAATTTCAATTCTTCTTCAGTGTATTGGAAACATTCAAAAAAAGCATCAATCAGACCACTGGAAGTGATGCAACTCGATCCTGGTCACATCAGCTGTCTCATTTATTTTCCAGATACTGCCACAGGAAGACAGTTGTATGTGGATGATAATGGTAGAGACAGCTTTTAAACATTAACAAATATTGAACAACATTAACTCCAATCAAGTTCACTCTTTGAGGGATTTACAAATTAAATTACTAAACCACAAATTGTTTTGCTTTGACTTAAGTCAGTTTTATTTCCCTCTCTGCTTTTGTATTTGCATGCAAAGGCCAATTTACTCATTGTGACTTGTGGTATATGTCTGTTAAGTGGTATATTTGCTGTTGGAGGAGATTGTGAGCTGTAATTGTAGCAGATCATGCAGAGGCACTCATTCAACTGTGACACTTTTTTTTTGTGGATCTTCTTAAATCCAAGAACTAAATGAGGATCTGGTGCCCCAAAATTTGCACGAAAAGACAGGCAATCAGACGCCATTGTTGACAAATGGCAGTTGATGGTCCATGGCGAGATGGTGAATGAGAAATATTTTGACATATATTGCTGGTTTGCGAGCTGCAGTTTTGAAAGTATAACTTGCTGCGTAGTTGCCATTTTTCCTGTTTGAACACGCCAAATCGGAACTTGAGGAGATGCCAGTTCTGTTGGAGGAATCGCTTCTTATGCAATTGTTTTCAAATGAATGCTTTCATCAGTTGACAGGTTTGATACGTTTCAAGATAGTTTTCTGTCTCACTTTATTTCAACATAAATGTTTTTGTGAGCTTTTTCCAACAATACCTCAAGTCACAAAACGTTTTTTTTAAGAGAACCCTGTGACTCAGGCAGCGGCCATGTTTCTAACTATGTGACCATGCTGGTCACATAGTGGTTTACAGACCTTACAGAGTGGATGTTCTCCAGCTTGTTGAAGGTGTGAGAGTGTGGTTGGACTTATTCCACTGCCCCACAATGCCAAGCTACAGTATGTGTGCCTGCTCACATACGTGGCAGACGTGAGCTAGCTACATCCATACCAAGGAAAATGTGACGCGGGATACTGTGCTGAAATGTCAACGTACTATGGAACATCACAAAAATCCAGTGAGACGTGGGTATGCAAACACCATGTAAGCATATGCGTGCACACACTAATGCACACCTCCACTCTGAATGCTGAGGGGAAAATACAACTTTTTGTTTGTCTTGGAGGCTTCGGCACCAATGTCACCACATTCACATACAGCAAGAAGAAGTCATTAAGCTATTTAAAGCACAGCCAAGTTCACAATAATGGGCTCATTCAGCTAGGCCTTGTAGTGTTTTCTTGTTAAATAAGTAAAGAGCCTTCCTGCGCAGAGCAAACAAGTGCATGACTCCACAGTGAAGAGAAGAACAATCAACAGTGTGTGTCCCTGCTCACACATACCCAGGAGCTATGAGTATCCTCATTTCTACATTCTGCATGTCTGAAAGAGACGTATGAATGGAGGAGCAGTATACCTTAGAAAATTAGAGTTTAGTGGGTTAGTTTCCCTCCTGTGTCACAGAGCTGGGAACCACCGCAGGGACGACGTTAAGCTATTTTTAGAGCAGCTCACCTCTGTTTCCCATCTGGGTTTGAGAGGATTCAGGACACCCCAGAGGATTTTGAACAAGCTAATTAATAAAAAATGTCTTTCGGAAGATGTTTTGCAGATATGTGTGGTTACTCAAAACAGTAAAAATACACATACAGTTTATGACAACAAGTTTCTTGTCATCTATTTGTCTTCTTTTCATAGCTTTAGCCGACTCCTATTGGTAAGATTGTACTCATCAAGTGAGGCTATAGCATCTCTGTGAGGCTGTTCTCAGGCTAAATGATAATAGCAGTATGCTAACATATGCATAATGACAATGCTAACAGGCTGATGTTAAGCAAGTATAATGTCTGCCTTGCTAACATTTTCTAGTTAGCACGAGACACAATGTACAGCTGAGGGATGTAATTCGTTTTGGAGGTATTTGGTTATAAACCAAACTACTGGACAAATTAACAAATGTAAGACACACTAGATCTTCAAAGTAATTTAAGGTAATCCTATAGGAGCCATGACTGTCTGTACAAAATATCATGGTAATCCAACAAATAGTTATTTGATAGTCAATAGTCAATATTTTAGTCCGACAAACTGCCACTAGCCACGCAGCTAGCTTGACTTAAAAAAAGCTGTATGGGCAAGAAACACAATGGCTTAGCGTAATGGGTTTAAATGAACCCCCAGGTCAGCCGAACTCTTTTGGAAAAAAGAATACGAGTTAGAATTTGTAAACATCCAACTCAGTTTACAGGCCAACTTCCTGCTTCAACTGACCTACAATACCTATGACACAGCTGCTTAGTTAGGCATGCGCGCTCTCAAGTTTTCTTGTGCCATGACGGATTATTGCCAATAGCTGACGTGCGCGCGCTTGTGTTTTACCTGCGAGTAGTGGTTAGATCGTTTGGCTTAGGTGTTGGCTTGTCTGATCCTCCAAAAATTTCTTGCCTCATCCGACTTCATTGTGGCGATTTCAACATGGCTCCCAGATCTAAGCGATTACTTTGGTGAGTACAAAGTTATAATATGGTCACACCCCTTTAATGCAAAGTACACATGACATAATTTTATGGCGGGTGGAAGAGATTAAGATTTCATCTCTTTGAAATACCATTGATTTAACTTTTTCCTTCCTTTATTTCACCCTTTCTCCTCTTATGTTCTTCAAAGATAAAGTAATGAGCACGCATAACCCTCATCAACACATCCACCAAGACTTGCTTTTCGTTCCATAACAAAGAATCCAGATTGCGCAACTGTCTGTCAAACCAGTTTTTTGTTGTCCTCACTATTTTAATACTTTACCACAAAGTTGCAGAGGGAGGACCCTCCCCTCCCTGTTACTCATTCAGATGCGTGCGTAAGCAGCCGCTACTGACCTGAGTAGTATTCCATTACTCTTACCGCTATTATTGTCTTCATCATCCTCATCGTCGCTGTTGCTGTACTGTTAGCTCCCTTTGCCAGGCTGGTGTAAATGACTGTCGATAAAAACAAGAGAGCAACTCACTGTGGCACAGCCAGGCTTGGATCTGAATGTAGATAGTGCATTGCCATGGAAATGTTCATCTGTTTAGTTTCTTTCTCTCTAACAGGGAAACTAAAGTTAAAAAAAAATCACAGACGTATAGAAAAAGGGGGGAAATACAGGCATTGAAAGAGTAAAGAGGCAGCAGAAAAGCAATGAAGAGAAAAGAGGGATGTGGAAAAAGGTGGACGATGGAAGTGTGCCGTGTACAAAGCAGCAGAATGACCAGCAGCAGGTGTTGGAGACGTAGTAACACGACTGTGGGTCAAGGACAGATCATTGTCGAAGGGGGTTTTCCATTGAGCTGAGGGTCTCTGTAGTATTATGTCACTCTTACGGCCCCATTAAGCCATAATGAGGGTGTTAGCTAAAGTATAATGTCACAGTGGACACTGCCAGCAATACTATTACACTTGGCTCCACAGAGTATCAATGCTGTCACTGTATCAGTTTGTCCATATGACAATCACCAACCTAGAAAATTTAGGCGAAACTCAACAGATATTTGACGGATCAAACTGTGGCGACACACTCACCGAGCACGGAGGCAGGAGAAACCAGGTCAGACGCCATCGTGAGAGAGAAGCCAGGGAACGGGGCCAGAGAGTAAATATTCAGTTGCGTGCTGATCTGGTGTACACACCCTCTGCCCACAGATAGGAGCAGCCTTTTATCTCAAACTGTACACACACTGGCTCAGTAACAGTGACAGGACATAAAAATAGCAGCACTGAGCAATGAGAAAATGCCGATGGAGCATCTTCAGTGAATATGGAAAATATCAAGAATTGATGATATGGTAAAGATGCAATATGCGACTTACATTGCTTTAATCATTTTCCACATTATCCACCCGTACTAGAGAGTCTGCGGGGCTTCTCTCATTTCACCGTGGGTGTTGAAGTGATTTTAGCCGTTTGCGCACACATTACTGAGTTCTTATTCTGAGTTTCTTCATTTTTAGGATCCCTATAAAAACTCATTTATGAGCATGAAAATATGGCAAATAAAGGAGCCAAGCCAAGCGAAAGTTATAAAAACTCGCCACTCACACATTAAACCTGTATACTAAGATAGATGTTAAATGGATTGACCACTTGTCATTCCTTACCTAAATGCTGCGATAGCTTTTCTCTCTGTTCCCTACTGCCATAATGTCTCTTATTCAGCTCCATTTTAAAAGGCATCCTTTTTCTGGGGACCATGGCCCGAGCCACAAAATGTGAGAAACAGAGAGAGTTCTTGTTGCTGACGGGACCAATTTGATGCTTATCGCCATTTCTGTGCGCCACTCGGTCTCCACTCCATGTCGTGACCAGTTTCTTTGCAATAGAAAATAAAGTGGACCACAGAATGCTAGCTTCATCTCACAGTTCATCAGATAAAGCCACAGGCCGCAGTGACAAAATGCACCCGAGGAGCTTCTCAAAGAGACCTTTTGTGACTTTGCCCCCCCCCCCTCTGTCTAAACAAAACGAATAACTATGCTCAGAGCCAGGGTCCATTTCTAAAATACACACACGCATATAATTATTGGCAGCTAATTGGCTAGCAGAGCGTTACGGTACAGAGGCAGCGTGATTATTTAAAAAACATTTCCTGTTTGAGTTCACGGATGCTTTGATTGATAAGCACAAAAGACACAGTTTTGTATCGTCAGAGATTGCAGGCGCCAATCCAAAAGTGGAGAAGTTCTAATATAAAGGGTGAGTTGTGGAAAGGTGTCACAGTGTAATATTTGCTCCTCTAGGCCTGTTGAAGTAAGACTTAATCCCAATTCAAAATAGTAAGAGAGAATTGTGCTTTCTGTGGTAGACCGTTGGGTTCAATGTGCTTGAAATGAGCTAGTTTGTGCGACGTGTCGTCCCACCACATCTAAAAGGAAAAAATGTTTATACCCGTCCCAAAAGGCCACACTTCAAGGCGGGGCGAAAAGCCTGCCGTCTCAGCCTCATCCTGGCTGCATCAAACTGCATCTAAGATCTCTCTCTCTCTCTCCAGGAACTCTGTATTTTCTGTCTGTTTATTGTTATCTCGACGCAAAAAACAACACAAATGTGGGTTATGCTGCTCCACGTGCTAAGTGACGCTAAAGGAAAACTCAAGAGGTTACCAAAGTAACGAGGACTCATCTTCTAGCAACAGATATTTGTGCTGAATTTCAATGCAATCCACCATATAATTATTTCACCAACAAACAAACATGTCACACTCCTTGTGGCACTTGAGGAAAAGTCAGTTAGGCTCAAAGTAGTTGACAGACTGACGGACCGAGAAATCTGTGAGAAATAACAACTTAATGGAGAGAACTTCCGATCCTGCCATCTTTCTTATCTTTGCACACCTAAAACTGCATGAAGTGGGCGTGCTTGTCCAATTGTTGGTTTTATTAGATACAAAAATCAGAGGTAGCTCCCAACGTGTGTCAGATGCTGTCAGACGATCCAACAAACCCTTTGTTGGAAACGTATTGACACTACAGCTATCACACATAGACTTGTTAGGCGTCTAATGCAACACCAATTCAATAGCTCTGCAATAAACGCTAACTTTGCGACACTTATCATTTTTCATCTGCGTTAAGACAGAGTCAAAAGGTCAACTTCATGGTATATTTGGATTATGACATAATAGCATCATTTCCACCCCTCTACGTGCACCCGCTGTAGCAGGCGCATGACTTTTCCTCAGACTCACAGACCTACTTTCACTACATCACAGGATGCACACAGGAAGGGAGGAACAGGCTGGAGCTTGAGCCCGGCTGGAGAGGAGTAAGCAGCCATAATGTCGGTCACAGGGCGATGACCTCATAACATCGTGCCTTCAGCCTGCGCTTATGCAACAGACCCAGCGCCACCCGTTTTGCGAGGCTGGAGAGGAAGCGCTGAGGACAGACAGCCTCCCTCTCGGGGGGCCGGGTGGAGAGACGGGCCAGAGCTCAGATCTGATTTCTCAGGAAGGAAAAGAGAAGGGAGGGGAGCGTCGGATAAGAGCGCTGCCGTTGCTGTATTTTATCCTTTCTCCCTCTTAACTGTGACCAAGGCCTGTGTTATGAATGCCACATAGGTGGAGTTACTACACACACAAAGCTGAGCCGGGTCTAATCTTGTTACTTATTCTGTCCAGTAACAATACAGGAGTCCAGATACGTGTAGTTCAAGAGAAACTGCATGAAGAAAAAGCTACATCTTGAGCGGCTGCTGCCATTTCGAGAGTTGACGCTTTATGACACTTCAGCATTCCTAAAATTCACCTTAAAGCACTTAGTCCTGTCTGATCTCTTTCACTTTCCTTTGCCGTCTTTAAGCAAGCTTCTTCCTCACACTAGCAGGTGATTTTTAAGTGCTTGTCTGCCCCGGGCCGAGGGGCGCTTCAGTCTGGCTATAAAAAGTAAATTACTACAACAGGAAGCTCCCGTCAGCTGGAGGAATACACACAACAAGGGCCTAGCCCAGGTCAAGGAATGTACACACGCCCATGCAGTGTGCACACAGATACAAGCACAAGTACCTTGATACATGCTAGATATCAGTCTACGTCTGTACACCCATTGATGCTGACAAACACACCTTAAACGACGTCCATGCCCTCTCCACATCTATTATTCCCTCCTTAATTCATCTGTAATGACGGGGCACTCCCGGCAACACGGCATCTCTCCACCCACCAGAGGACGTGGAGCCTCGTGCCACAGTTTTGACACAGTGTTGGCAGAGGAAGTGAACCCACACACTGCTGGCCAGGGATCAACCACTGCCAACCTCACCACCTGTCGGCCTCGCCTGTCAGTGTAACGGTCAAACAGTCTGCAGCGTGTGTGTGTGCGTAGTATGTCATTAGTAAATTAGCATAGCATTTGTTATCGTGGATCCATCTCTTTATTGACTTCAAGCATCTATTTGTTGTACTTCAACTCTTTATTTGAACTAAAAACAAGTCTGCTTTAAAAATGCAAAAATTTTATCTCCCATAGGTGTTCAATTACGTTGATTTGTGTATTTACAGATAGTCCAAGTATTTGGAGTATTCATAGAATAATAATGTAAAGGTTCACCAGAGTATGGACGTAAACACGCTTAACACTGAAATTCTGCACTTTAACCTCACAGTCTTCCTTTCATATCCAAAATGCTGGAGTAGAGCCAAAACAATGAAAGCCATATCACTCTCTTCAAATACTTACAAACTGCACTGTATCAGTAAATCTATATGCTTACCGTAACATATCAGTTTCCGTGTTGGCCGATACTGTACATCTCATCGAGAATAAATTCATAAACACTTTGAAACTGCAAAGTCACACACTGAAGAGATGCGTCCGTATTTTCTCATATGATCTTTTATCATTCTTCAGTGGAGCGTTGCTCAAGCAGGCCACGCAAACATTGGTTATTTTTCTTGCTTCATCTTTGACTCCCAACTACTAAAGCTGGGCTTATAAAAGTAAATTACATGTCTATAAACTAACCTCCCGGGGTTTGTTGGGCCATATTTGAAGTTGCGTCATGGCAGCAAAACAAACCCTAAATTATGTAACGCACAGCCGTGGTACTCTCAGCTCAGCAGTTGTGTGTTAAAGCTGGGGTGGGCAGTTTTCTGAAAAAAGGTTAAAAAAAAAAAAAAAAAGATTTTGAAAATGTAACCCTCCTCCTACAGCTCTCCCCTCTCTGTCATAAGCCCCTCCCACCACACGAGCATTGACTCACACTTCATACAGTAACCTGTACGAATACTAGCCATTCGTTTCAAACATCATCCCGATCGGGATTGTGGTCCTGATGCCATGATATAGAGACAATTTTATGAGAAGTACCGTCCTGTTTAGCTTTTTAGTTTTATTTGTATGTTTTTTACTCTGTATCTTGTGTGCACTGTCCACTTTGCTGCTGTGAATTTCCCCACTGTGGGACTAATAAAGGATTATCTTATCTTAGCCAAATATCACAGATTTGCCTCATATGCATGTGTGCATGTGGTTTGTGAGTTAACCTTTGTCTCAGCGCTCTCTACCAAACAACATAGTCCGGATACTTTAACTTCAACCTTTTCCAAGTAAAAATAAAATCGAGGCAAATGAGTGCACAGTTTGGTAGCTAGCTAGTTAGCGAGTTTGAGCTCTTCCAGTGAAAACAGGGTAACCGTAGTAAAGTGTTGTCTAAATAAATGTCTCCTGGACTAATTGGTATCAACAGTTCTTATTTAAAATCTTATGCATGGATGTCTGATTTCTGCTATTTATAGAAATTTGTACGCATGTAAATGATCATGCACACAGGCATCCACATATCCTGACATGAACAAATGTCTGGTGAGGGTGAGGTTGTGGTCTGTGGCAAAACTCCATGGTTACATCCCATACCTGAATACCTGCGTGTCTCATTCTCAGGTTGGCCTACTTTCACCCACACATGACTCACCGTCGACCTGCTGTCTGAGAAAGGCCCATTGTCCTTTCCTCTCTTTTGAGATAACAAGTTTCTCTACCTGGTTGTCTACTGTTACTTCTTCCATAAATCCTATCCATTCCTATAATAATATACTTTACTTTACATGCGGTCAGGACAGTATAACCGTGTGTCTCTTCCTCTGTTGTGACAACATCAAATTGTGAAGAGCCACAACTGCTGATATGCTCTTATCGCAAACCTCGACTGCGTGGGAGGTTTGTGATGCAATTTACTGCCACAAGGAGGCCAACCAAAGTCCAAGAAATGACACCGGTTTTACCTCTAAGGAGCCGGAAAAATAAGGAAAACCCACTCCTCCGGTGTCCGTGGTGGGAGACTGCAGGCGATTAGATTAAACGTGCTATCACATGTATGTGGTGCTCTGGATTCCCTTTCAGCCCAAGCACTGACAAAGGTTTCCAGTGACCTGCATACCTCAGAGAGATTCTTCTCTTGCCGTATAATTACTCTCAACTTAGCTAATTGTTACAGAGGGATCTCTGTCGCATTATATTTATTTTTATTTTCATGTTCAGCCATGCTAACGTCATGGCTAATGTTGGTCTGAAATCAACTGAAATATCTCAACCACTATAGGATGGATTTCCATGACATTTGGTACAAACATTCATGGTCCCCAGAGGATGAGACCTAATGGCTTTATTTATCCCCTGATCTTTTTCTTTTTCACATGCACGAGGTTGACATTTGTAGCTTTGAGTGAAATGTCTTTACTAAACTATTGATCACCATGAAATGTTACTTTAGTGATCTCTTTACTTTCCATATAGCACCTTTTTTATTATTATTATTATTATGAGCATGTTAGCATTGTCACTTTCAGCATGTAAGCATGCTGACATTAGCATTTGGCTAAAAGCAGCGCTGTGTCAAAGTACATCCTCACAGAGTTGCTTGCGTGGCTGTATGCTGCAGTCTTATCTTCTATCTCTCAGGTTTTTTTCCATTTCCATCTTCACATCACTAATTTTATCCTTTTCCCTTCTGCTTTTTTTTTTTTCTTTCCTCTTCAATCTTTTCCTCCTTCAGTGCAAACGCAATAGTGAGTGTCTGTCCAAAACTCTGAATGACTACAGAGAGCCCCGGAGGATACCGCATATTTTCACCCTGCCCTAACACACGCACACGCACACACACACACACACACACACACACACACACACACACACAACCCCTCTCAGCTCCCTGTCCAATCACCACACCCGACTTAATGACATCAGCCTGTGATGTCATCATGGGACCAATGCTGGCATTCTGTCCAGTGCAACTTCATCATCAGCATCATCATCCCTTGGCAGTGGTGGATGAGCCTCGAATCGGAGGCAGCTGGATTGTAACAATTCCTTCGCCCTTTGCACATGTCAGTGTGTGTGTGTGTGTGTGTGTGTGTGTGTGTGTGTGTGTGTGTGTGTGTACACAGAGAGAGCAGAGGGGAGGCTAAAAGACGCAATGCCTCTAATTCAAACAATCTGGGCCAGACGCAGCTTGGCTTTCTTTGGCTACTTCGTCTTGTTTATAAAGGGCTTTCTGGTCAGATTCACATCATGTTTGTCAATATTTCAACTGCAAGGTAAATATTGCAGTGACAGCACTTATTGAAGAAGAAAAAGGAGAGAGGAATGTGAGGCAGCGGAGAGGCAGTGTTCAGGGGAGAAGGGAGGGAGACACATGTGAAGAGAGGCAATTGTCCGGGGAAAGGAAGAAGATGGCATGGAGCGGATGGGAGAACGAGGAAAGGCGAGGCGTGCCAGGACAGGATGGGATGGGACAGGACAGGGAATGGGTGAGGTGGGGCGTCACATGGTGAGATGAGACAGGAAAAGCGGTGCAAAGATATGATGACAGGTGCAAAAAGGTGATGGCATAGGAGGAAAATAAGTTTGAGAGGAAAGGTTAAATAAGATGCAAGGACTAAATAGAGGGGTGGATTTGAGTATCATTGCATTGATGTTTTTAGATATATTCTGTGATATTCGGTAATTTTCACGATTGATAACAGAGCTTTATTACAATTACAAAGCTGGGGAACAATTGCCAAAATAGAGGAACATAGAAAAAAGACAAATGAGAAGGCTGGCGATATTATATATTTTTATTATCGTCAATGAATCCCTTCAAAAGACCAAAACCAACCAACAATGTGTGCTGTCTGCTGCACTCAGCCCTGAGCCCATTTGTTTATCTTTAAGGACTGGTCAGAAATATAGCAGCTGGGCACTGTGGTTTTCATAAAATGTCATTCAAACAGGAGTAAATAGTGCATTTGTTGGGAACATGGACATAGTAAGGAAGGAGGATGTGACCCATGCAACGGTGTGGCTCATTGGTGTGTCTTTAGTAATTTATTTTAATAACAGTGGAGCTCTAAGGCACAAAGGCATAAGCGTCATCTTAGTTAAACAGGCAATACTTGATCAAATCATGTAACTGTCATTCAGTGACCAGAATAGAATAGAAAGTTCACTCACTATTTCCAACGGCTGGGCTGATGAACATGATGAGACCTGATTAGCTTGATGAGCCCGATTAGCCGGCACTAGTCCGACAAGCTAAACCCTAAAAAATGCCTTAATGACAGTTAACTGAGACTGTGTTACTCTGACTTTGTGTCACTGGAAGTGACACAAAGGCTCATCCAAGCAAACTGCTCATGAAATCTTGTGCGAGGAACCACAGCACTCTGGCGCCTGTGCGATGAGTGTACACCATGGAAACAACCACACTGTTACAACACACCTGGAGCCCATCCCAGGGACAGAGAGACAGAGAATGAGAGACAGACAGAGAGACAGAGACAGATGTATGAGCCTGTGACAGCGTCCCAACTCTCAATGCAACTCTTTTCATACAGAGCAGCCCATGCTGCTTTTAGGGACACTCTCTCTCCATCCTGCTGGCTGTCAAGCATTAGTGCAAACACCATGCTGCACAGATCACCTCCAGATGTTGTCACGTATAGTTTACATTGATGAAAGCAAAATACTCTTTAGCCAGGTACATAATGTAAGACATAAACTGCCTTTTACGGTTTGCTTTAAATGCCTCTCTGCAGTCTCTTTGCAGATCACAGAAATCTGAAAATCTTGTTACTTGTGAAGATGTTGCATATCTTACTGTATAGCTGCAGGAGTGGCCTTTAACCCACTTAAGGGTGTAGAGGAAAAAAAAGTATGTAAATCTGATGCAAATTTGATGATCTTAAATATGCAGTTTCTGTGAGAGAAGTATGTGGCTGCCGAAGGGAAAATACCACTTACATACAGTATTCAGCTGAGCTGGACAGCAGAAATCACGAGTGGTGTATGTTTTACATTAGGGTAATAAAGTGGACTGGAAGAATCCACATTGGATCAATAGAGCAGGGCAGCTTGCCAAACCGTGTCATTAACCGCATATTAATTCTGGCTGCAGCCGCCGAGCCACATTCTGATCGGGGTGGTTTCTAGAGAAGTGTTTACCAAAACAAGACTTCCAGCTCTGCTCTAGCGGTTTCACAGAGCTGCAGTGATGTAGGAAACCTCCGCATATTACTGACTTTATGTACGCATGTAGAAGTGTGAGGTCATGTCAGCCTTGTAAGTGTACTTTCTCACCAGAATGTGCTACGTTGTGGACCGATTCCCAAAAGAGAATTAATAGCCTGGTCCTGCAATGGGTCAAACGCATAATTGCTGAGATAACTTTGCTGCGAACAGCAAGGGAGTGGGGAAAAAATAGTTGACAGCAAAACTTTAAAAGTGTTAAACACAATTTTATTCCAGTGTCAGAAATTTCACTCAAAGTCATATTTTAGTAGGAATGTGAGGCTAAGATTCACCACAGACTTAAATGCACCTCAGTACCATCTGGCCTCTCTAACATCAGCAGTGTATTGAATATCAAGCATACAATCTCCACCTTCCTCTGCACCGCTGATATCTCATTTTTCTCACTCCAAATACAAGACATGTGTCAAAATGTTCCTCCCCTAATTGACCCCTAATCACATTTGCTGAACACACAGACGTCTGGGGGGGGGGTCGGTCCTCCTCGTCTCTCCCGAGGGTGTCACGTTTGCTCGGTCCTTTTTCCGTACTACATACTGTGCATATGTATATTTTTTAGGTGAGCCTCTATTATTTGACCTCTTGATTCGCACAAAAAAGCCGGCATAGAACTGAAAATAAAATCTTCTGTGTCTTTGTTATCTTCCTCAGCTTTTTGTATCAAACTTTAATGAAGTTAAACAGGATAGGAGACAGCATCATAGTTAAAGGGACGTATTTGGGTTTGGTCGAGTAAAGAAAACAGACTGGGGGATGATGGCGCAAATGTGAAACTTCAATGGAAGATAATTTAACGAGAAAAACTTCTAAAATTCAATCCCTTCGTCTAGAGCAATAGGAGAAAGATGATTGAGGTGAGAGTTCATGCTGATACTTATTATTGGCTGATGTATGATGACCCCCCCTGACCTCTCCAAAATCTAAACCACGTGTGGGCAAAAGACGACACCAATAGACGTCTGATGAGCTTTTTATACAACCCTGCGTCTGTGTGAAGGCTTATCAGCTGAAGTTATATGAAACCTCCCCTCTGTCTGCCTTTTATCTCGTCCTTCTTGATGGCACCAGGCTCATAGAAGCTTCAAGCTAAAGCTGTCTTTTCTAGATGCGAAATCTCGTAATAAACAAACCATAATGTAAAGACGCTGATAAAAGAAACGCGTTGTAAAAGTCGAAATGTCTCGTCTTGGTCCACAATGTAAACCCAGTAAGTTACACTAAAGGCAAAACGTTAATTGGATTTCTATTACGTTTCTGTTCAAAACAATGAATCGAAATGAATGAGCAGCTGTATAGATTCATGCTGACTTTTTAAACTCAACACAAAGTACAGCTGACTGTCGAAAACAAGAGTTAAAGCCATATTATCCTATTAACTTTTTCAAAGTCTAACGGGCAAACTGAATCATTGGCTTCAACTTTCACCTCCGCTACATCTCTGAAATCAGCGCTCAGTTAACCATCGAGGAGAACTGGGCAGCTTCTATCTGGCTCTAATTAGGAGCCAGATAGAAGCTGTCAGCGCTGTTTGGAGCAGAGAGACAGAGAAGAGAAGTTGGGACTGAAGGTTGAATTTTGCAATCAATGATAGCATAAGTCAACTTTTCATGACAAATAAAACTCCTTGTATGCCTTTCATACCGAGGAGTTTCCATCAGAGGTTCACTTTTTAGGACGCACAATTCTTACTTAACCATTATCAAAACCATATCCTAACTTTAGGTTCTCAATTTCAACCATAATCTGAACCAAATTGTTTTTTCCGTGCCAAACCTGAATTTAAGAGTTCATCAAACTTTGTTGGATCATGTGCACATCATTAGTACAGTGAGGATATAGCGAACAGCCAATTTCACTGAATGTATGTCTTCAATTACACGACTACATATTTAAAAAAGAAAAAAACTTGTATTTTTTTTTCCTATGCGTTATGCAATACATCTGAGAAAAATGTATTATTAATCATCTTGAATCCAAACAAACAGAAGTAATTTCACTTAAATATTTATCCAGCTCTATCACAAAAATACCATAATAGCAGCGTAGCTCTGTGGATGTTTTGTTCAGCCCCACCTTAGGTCCAGACCAAAATATCTCATCAACTATTGGATGGATTGCTATTAAACTGATGAGGACACCTCGTGACTGGTGATCCTCTGACTTTCCATCTAGCGCCACAAGCAGGTTGTCATTCTGGTTTTTGAGTGAAATGTCTGGACAACTGTTGGATGGTTTTGTCCCAAAATTTGGTACACATTCATGTTCCCCTCAGGATGAATTGTTACAAATGTGGTGATCCCTTCACTTTGCATCTAGCTAAATTTATTTTATTACCAAATATCCCTCAAAGCCAATCCCATTCCCATACGCCTCAACTAGGATGCTACCTGCTGAACTGCAACATGTTAGCATTGTCATTGGAGCATTTTAGCATGCTCCCATTAGCATTTTGCCATTTAGAATTACAGATTTGAAGTGTCGCATGACTGTGGATGCTTAGTCTTGCCCATTTATTATTATTATTTAATCAAGAGAGAAAGAGCATGTTTCAAAAGCTGCGAGAAAAGTGCTTGTTTGCCTGCTGTATAAAGAATGACAACACATTGTTATGTTGACAATAACTATTGCTGAAATTTATGATGTGTGTTGAACAAAAACCACACACACGTCAGTACCTCTCTAATATGGTTATATTACTTTGTTATTGCAGTTTCCTCCACTTTTCTGGAACAATCTTCAGTCGCTATCCATCATGAAAATGAAGCGCCACAAACACAGAATGGTATTACGTTAAAGATGATCAGATGGATTCAGGCCAGAGAAGAAAAGCAGCTCATTGCTCGAGTAAACATGTTCTAGGCGCTGATCGCAGCAGCTCACGATGAGATCAAACCATTTCATTAGTCTGCCACGGTTAAACACACACACACACACTCACCTACATAAACATGCATAAATCAAGATATTATGGAAGTCAGCATTGTTATATCTGTATTTACTTGTGTATTCTGTTGGGTAATACTGAGCCGCAGCAGTTTGCCGTAGATGTGCCGTCAGAAATAACAGTAATTATGATGAATTGATAATAGCAGAACATTGTAGTCAGCAGCATTATCTCACATTATGTGTAGGATGGCTGTTGAAAACGCTTTTGTAGGATCACCGAGTTTACCCACAAACACTCTGCCTAAGTGAAGTTATGATTACTATAATGATATAATGTGCTAACCACCTCCAATTTTTCCCCCTCGACACAGAAAGATTGATGGTGGCCAGTCAGACCGCTCCCCGAGGAATCCTTTGTAACCCTGCAACAATGTTGATACAACAAAGATTCATTGTGACTTTTATAAAATAAGATTGTGAAAATGATTTATTGCATTTCGAGGGGTACTTTACTAATTCCTAATAAGCTGCAATAATTCCAGAGCAATCCGCTCCATCTTAACCAGTTACACTACACACTAATGTCTTTTACTTATAAATTAGCATTTGCAAACAATGATTTTTCTCTGGGGGACTTTAACCGCGGGAATTTGACAAACTCCCGCTATTAATCCTGGATGCATACCAAACTTCAGACAGCACAAATATAATTGTAAGCCAATATAAAGTCTCAGCTGGGTTTCACAGTTTAACTGTTTTAATGTGGAGCATATTTTGTGTTTACATTGCTCAACCCTTCAATGTCTTTATGTGCTTTAAAAGAATTAAAGATTTGGAGTATTTGTTGCGAGTGAGTCTTCGTTGTATTGGATTTCTCAGGAGTTGCGTCAGATTAACACCAGCATTTCGACAAAAAAAAAAAGTGAATTCCAGAAAACGTCACTTGCCACACTGAATAAAAGATCGGTTCCAGTGTAAAAGGCAGTGTCTCAATCCAAAAAGCTGATTAAAAGCTGAAATTGCAACAGCCAATCATCAGAGGAGTCATCCTATGATCATATCCCGCTGTTGCCTGATCCAAATGTTGATCCGACTCATCACACGCTTTTTAAATCAGCCCTCAGGTTTACCAATTATTCGCGGTTACATTTGCTGTGGTTCACTGGCCTTCTGGAAAATAAATAAAATAAAATGGGTTGAGCCTCTCCTGCTGAGTGAAACATGGTTTCAATAACAACACTGTAACAATTTGACAATCATCATTGCCATTCGCCACATCTGAAATCAGCACATTCTTGGCTCGATGCGTCACCTTGAGGCAGCTCAGAAGAGCAAATACCTCTTGTGAAATGAGAGCGTCCTCCTCTTGGGATATTTTGTGCCAAGTTCAGAGGTTAAAAAGTCTCATCTGACAAATAATATGTGCACTGACCTGAGGCGATCGCCTCAGATACTGCGTATTTGATGGATTTGTCGTTTAACCGATGAGCTCATCAGTACCACGTGAGACAACATCTGGGGTGTAATGAGCAACCGCAAAAGTTATTGATTGAGAAAGTCCTTTCACTTAAAAAAAATAGCGTTAAATATTCATGACTAAATATGCAAAATTTATTTACTAAGAAGATAATTGAGAGGACTCCGATTTGCTTTTGACATTGGACATCTGATGGAGACAAAAACTACTTTCCATCTTACTGAAAGGGTCTGAAAGACAATTTTAGCAACGTTGGTAACACTCATTGTTGCAGAGTCAATAATGAACATTTAATCTTCTGAACCACACTGCCTCTGTGGTTCAGATACAAAACAAACAGACAAAGTGAAAACCTGTTGCTAATGCTATTTGGTAAGATCATTGCATTCCCTAAAAAAAAAAAAAAAAAAATCCAATTCTACAAATATTCTAAATGTCAAATTGCGACACGTGAAACGACCACAGAAACTTGAGATCACACCAAACCATCAGTAAGATGCAAACATGAACACTGGAAGTTAAATCTACAAACGCTGCAATTATTGCTTCTCTGCTGTCAAGACTTGACACAAAACATTGAGTGTGTGTGTGTGTGTGTGTGTGTCTGTGTACACAAACGTTTTGCTGTGTGAAAGAATAAGGAGATGGACGGCGAGATAAAGAGGAAGCAACAGATTTCTTTACATGGTGCCATGAAGCAATGAAAACATACAGCTTGTGTTTTTTTTATGCTGTAATATCCTTTTCATTACATCCTGGTGCTAAAAGAAATATATGTTCCTTTGTATTCCCCTGCCAATAATAAAACCTTAATTGATTATTGTGATAAAATTAAATAAACCATAAGTTGGATTTTATGACTCCAGACTTCCTGCAGAGTTTTGTAAGCAAACTAAGGTTGACCATCGGGGCAATTCCCGGTATGACACTCGGAGAATGACCTCACAAACGTAACATAGCGGTTGACTTTTGTTTTGCCATTCTTTTATGAGCGTAGATATTTCATTAAGCGCAGCAGTGAGATATTTAGGATCGAGAGGAATATGAGATAAAAGTGTTTTCTGTCTTGTTCAGTGAAGAATATCATTAACAATTTCATGCCTGCTGCTCAAAGTGTGTTTGCATAGCCTTGCACAAGGACTGTAAACCTTTGACATACTATCTCGTATACTCTCTTGTTATAACTTATTTATTTATGTGGCTTGAGAGGCATTTCCAAAGTTATTCGATAATTGTTTGTGAATCCACGCAGCACCTCTGCACAGTGTCTCCAGCTGCAGCAGCAGGTGTTGCAGTTGCATGTCCATTTTTGAGAGCCGACTTGCACAGACACTGGTTATACAGTGCAGAGCCAAACACATTTTAGGTGGACTGGAAGTCTGTGGAATTCCTCTGAATTGGAGTCCATTCCTCAATGTCGGAAGACATCACCTTCTGACAAGCCATCGGTCGTAATAAATCTGTTTTCTGGAGGAAATAACAGTTTTGTAGCACAGCCAATTTGACCTGGATAGATTTAGGATGTCGCCTCGAGAACGCAAAAACGCAAAAACTGTCATTTGTAAAGTAAATGTCCAATCACCCCATCGGAGCACATGGTTTTATTAAACCGATAAGCCTCAGAAACGTCCTACAGTTCGACGGTGATTAGATTCGTACCAGAAAAAGGTGCAAACTAAGTCACGGATATCCTCACCGCACCCTGCCTCAGCAGGCGTGCTGCCTCGTGCGCAATACTATGCTCGCTATTTTCCATCGTTCGGTCTCAATCCAGCTCTAATTTCAGAAAAGAAAACACATTTATTTAAAACATTCGGTCCCGCTCACACCTTTCTCTCTGCTTTTACCACTTTTTTCTTCTTCCTCCCTGCCTCCACTGACATTCTTGTCTTTTTCTTTTTCAGCCTGTGTTTCCTACCCCCCTTTGCTTTTCTCTCTATTTGTCCTATCCAGCGTGTGTCCTGTCCCGTGGTCTTTCTTTAGTGTCCATATGTTGTTAGAATTAAAAGAGGGGGACGGAGGGGAGAAAGGAGGTGGGCAGCTCAACCCTCCTCCTGAGGGAGCATCTGCTTCTCTCTTTCCTCTCGTTCACAATCATCTCCCTCTCTTTCTCTGCGGACTAACAAACAGCTCTGACCTCAGACAGTTGGATACGTTACAGAGGAGGAACATGATATAAAACAAAAAATATGTAGCGAAATGACATATCAGGTTAGGGATGTGGCCCAACTCCAGTAAGTCAAACATTTGCAGATAATTTAAATAACTATTCTGTTCATAAAAACACCTTTTTAAACGAATGCTCGCTGATATTGTGTTTATTAATACAATTAGGCACGGTTCATGACGCCCTACAAAATGTTTTGATTTCAACTGCCATGTTATTTACATAGCATGAGATTTAAAGCCATTCAGATGGTGTGTTTCAATGTTTTTGTTGTTGGGAGCGCTTTAAGCCCTATTATTTAGCATTATAAGCAGCATTCAAACATTTAATAAATAGCTTATAACACACTATGAAGCAGTTGTAAGCAGCTATATGCCAAGAATATGTGAGAAGATTGATACAACTCTGATCTGAGCTACAGCCAGGAGGCAGTTAGCATGTCTTGGTTGGGTGCTGTGACTTTCTGGAGTCTGGCTGCCGCTGTGAGTTTGCAAAGCCACTATGACTGGCCAAGAAATACTATGATACACGGCCTCCCATAAAACCACAAATCCGTATAAAAACCACAAAGTGTTTTAGTAGTAAATAAATAAGATAATTAAGTAGCGCGTTAATTAGTGAGCTTTAAATATATTGGTAGGCAAATTTTGTTACTTTTGGACAAAGCCAGATTAGCCTTTCCTCCTGCCTCCAGTCTTTATGCTAAGCTAAGCGTCTCCTTGTTGTTGCTTCTTCATCCAACGCTCAGTGAAAGTGAGTATAATTCCCAAAAGTTGAACTATTCCTTTTCCTTTAATGACCATTTCCAACAGGCAAAGATTGGGCCATTGTATTTAATTCAATTTAATGCATAGTTACAATTTACATAACTTAAACATTTTAATGAGACGTTTCAGACACATGAGCTCGATTTACAACAAGGCTTTCATGTCATTACTTCTCAGTATTGTATTTGGGCCAATCTCACACTGTAATATAGCAGTTATGAATTTGACTCTATAGCCGGCTTACGGCTTGTAAAAGTATCTTTTCAGCTATTTATGTTCCAGATTGTTTCAGATTTGAATGCTGTCTCACTGTGTAAACACACATCAGCTTCCAGAAATCCGTCAATAAACACGTAGAGCGGCCGAAGTGTTATGCACCCAATATGTCCATAAATTAGCCATGAACCCAATAACACCCACGGAGAAGTCATTTTCCATTCTCCATTCCAAAATATGACGGATATAAAATTTCATATCTCCAAACGATGCTTTGATACATCAGACTCGTGTTGCTCGCGAGAACCTGAGCAGCCGTTTAAAAAGGGAGCCGAGTAACAAATTCGGCCTCTAAAACACAGGCGACATGTAAGGTCTCAACGGTCGCAATAAATAATGTAATAAAATGATGACAGTGTCAATGTTTCCAAACTCCACAATGGGTGAGAAGAGAAGAGTGATCCAAGCACTTATGTCAGAGACGAGGTCTTTTGTTATGTGACAGACAAATTCCTATTGGTGTGTGATATTTAAACAGGAGTAATCAATCAAATTCAGCTCCAAGACTCTCTGTGGTGGGTGATGTTGCTAAGCCTTTTCAACGACACATAAAAACCTCTTTCGTCTGCCAAAACTATGAAAATAGGGTTATTATTTCATACCACTTATTTACCTGAGAGATGAATTCATAGTTCTGTTTAGCATTACAAAACAAAGCAGACTGTGAATTCTTAATAACATGGAAGGGTTGGGTTCAGTGTAGGTCACCTCTTTTGTGTTGCAGTACAATAAAACAGAACCCCATGCTTTCCTATGATGACGTAATTACCCCTTAAATACCTTTTGACTCCCTTTCACACGTTCATATGTCATTAAAGTTGCCTAAGCTATAGCTCAGGTCTTGCGTTTCTTGTGTATGAAATTATGTCTGTGTCGTCCCCCCCCCCCCTTCCATGTCTTCTCTGCCCTGCCCTGCTCACACAAACATTGACTAAATCTGCAGGGCACCATCCCCGCTCTGCTGACTCAGGCAGGATCAAGGCGTGGGGAGTCTTCTTTTGGCATCAGGGCAGGAGGAGCGAGGATCTGGAATTGCTGGGCATCACGCCACGTCTGTGTCACACTTGTTTTGTAAACGCGTAAACGCATAGCAGCGAGCTTCATACCAATGACACTAACCGAATGGCTTTCCTCACTGCGTAGGAAAGGGTGTGTAAAAGCAGCGTGCTTATTTGCTGTTGATGATTCATGTGAGCTTTTACATAAAAAAGGTATGACCTATTATTCAGGTTTGCAGACAAGTCCGAACTTGACCTCCACGACCAAACCTCAAGTGAAGGGTTTGGTCCATTTTTGTGAGGCCGTAAAGCTCCTGCTACATTGAGTTGCAAAACTGATGCAATTGCATCATCGCGGAACAGATGTTTGAGACATTTTGCATCCAAACTCTCGCCTCACTCTACTTCTCCGTGTACTGTACGTACTTTACCGTCTTATAAACTCTGTCTTCGATGTCAGTGCATCTTCTGGGACATTTACGAGGCTTTCCCATTAGGTTGGCTGAACGCATTAAGGGATGATGCGTCTACTTTAGCAAGATTGGATGACACATAAACAAAGAAGCATATCACAGCAACCGGGGTTTCGGTCTGCCATGAAGTTAGGGGGGGGAAGAATAAAAACAAAGGAGGGGAAAACAAGGATAAGAAATAATGACAAAATCATGCTGTTCTTTTGGCAGCAAACAGCGGGAAACACTTCAGAGGGAATCCAGGGAAACTGAGTAAGCATATTTGCTTTTTCTCTCTGCAGCGTCTTCAGTGTGTATTGCGGCGGGGCTGAAGTCGAGGCTTAGAAAAGGTTTGCGTTCAAACTTGCGTATGACAAGTCATCCGTCAGTTTTAGGCTTGTCATGTCCCACTCAGCTTCTCCGTCTTATGCAGATACAAAGGTATGGTTCATTAGCGGTGTGAGTAATGAGAGCGGGATTCGCACAGCAAACGCACGACCCGATGTTTTGCAGAGAGGATTCTACCAGATTTGGAGTAATTACAGGCCGGAGGGGGTACAAGCTGAACCAAACAGCCTCACGCACACACATCAGAGAAAAGAATGTTTCTGCTCTTCAAAGCCTCATGAATGTATGCATCCTCAAACCACAAGCTGCTAATATACTGTAAAGAGAGCTCAAGGGAAATGTGAGCCAAATAACGACTGTCAGACTACTTCTACAGTATGCAGGCTTCAACGTGTTTATGTTTTATCTGCGTTATGCTTATGTCTCACTACAGCCATACCTGAATACTTCCAGCTAAGGAAGAGTAAAGACAAGAAAGGGTTGATATGACATACGATTTCCTCCTTTTGCTACATCTTCAAGGATTAGTTTGATATTTATTTTTATTTAAATATACTATGTTGCTTTCTTGCTGAGAGAAGAGCACCCATATCTGCTTGTTGCAGCCGATACAGCCAGGAGATGGTTAGCCTAGCTTAGCATAACCCCTCTTAATTAAACACACCTTTTTGTTTTTACACTACTGTTTTTGTATGGATTTGACATGTGAAATGACGTATCAGTGAGCAAATTTGTGTTACCCTCTCGCAGTTTCCGCTTATTTCCAGTGTTTGTGGTGTACCCATACCTTTACCTACCCCCATTTTCTTCTCTCTCTCTCTCTGTCATACAATGTCAATGCACACGCAGGTCAAGTCGACGGTTGGAAATCTAAGCTATTGATGGTTACCTTGGGAAATGCCAGAGTTTGGGCAGAATAGACGGAGCCATTTCTTCCCACACCTGCTGCTTTGTGTCACTTTATCCCAGAACATCCTCTCTGGACACCTTATCCCAGCCTCTTCAGAGACAAGTATAGGATGACTGGCAGGATGATTGCCAAGTGCTCCAAAATAGCAGGCAACTCATAATAAAAAAATTATGTTAAGATGTATTTTTTTTAAGTTTGAATGCCTAATGTCATCGCTATTTGCTTGCAAAATAGATTTAATAACTCAGGTTAGGTTGTTGTCAGGTTGCTATGAATTGTCCATGTAGTGCAGAATATTTGTCATGTAGATTTTTATTTTACTACTATTTAAATTTAAAAAAAACTTTCCGTCAGCTTTCCTCCACTATACACAGGTAACCAGAGCAACTAGGTTCCAGTGACATCGGACACCGCCAAGGAGTTCTTTTCTCCGAGCCACGGGAAACACAGGACGCAATCTAGGCCTCTCAAAGTCGGCACGCTATCCAGCGACAGAGGCACAAAGCTTGGGTTACCACCTTACGCTCTTCTCTTTGTTCATCTCTCCATTCAGCGGAGAGGAAGATAACTAAGGCTGTTTAATGCCCCTGAGGTGGGATTTACGGCTTTTTGGCACCAAAGTGGCTGGTTAGGACCGTCTCTGAATTAAAACAGGAAGGTCTTTTAAAACCTTTGTCGACTTAAAACATTTCGAAAACACTTTATGAAGTTAGTTTGCAGTTCATTGCTGCGTAATATCTTCTGTACTCACACGAGGGAAACACTGGGTCTATTACAAACCAGTTTGCATGCACGTACATGTTGAGTGGGGGAGGTTTTACATGTTGGGTTTTTTTCTTCTGGCCTGGGAAACAAACTTAATCTGAATGATCCACTTTCTCAGAACATAAATTTCTGCGATAATTAAACACTTTGCAGAGCATCACCAAAGAGGTGACTGATGGCAGGAGTGCGTTTCATCCGTCCCAAACGGAACTGTAACGTTTGGCCAAATAAATAGAGGGTACCGGCTTTACCTCAAGCCCAGTAATTAAAAGAGGAGGCTTTTTTTAGAGCTCCAGCGGTTAGATAAGGCTACATCTTCATTTGTATTGCATGAAGAAAAATACAGAACTCAGGCAAAACAGTCGGGGAAATTCAGAGAAATCAAGTGTGAAATGCATGGTCTCTAAATTTTAATCTGATTTGTTTCCAGTAAAAATATTTGCCTAATCAATGGTTTCCCTTAGAGAAAAACACAGACAATCATCACACCATGGATCATTAGGCAAAATGGGCACACGCCTCGATACGCCTATGCTCAGCAATCCAGCTAAGTTTAGTATTGCCAACAGTTGTGATTAACATCAACAGCTACAATGGTCCATACAGAGCAGTGCTTTTTATTACAGTAGAAAGAATTTCTCAATAACAGACCATAATAACTGCCGGCACCAAAATGCTGTCTGAGAGCCAGTGGCTACAGGCTGAGTTTATACAAAACAGTGATTGGCTTCTGATTAGAACATTGGCAAAATAAAAAAAGGTGTCAATGTGTCACTAAAAGTCAATTTGCCATCCAGTAATTACAGCACTTCACTGTTAACACCACCGTCAGTGAAAATAGCAGGGCTGGGAAGAGACATAATGCAAGTGGGATTTTTATGCAGAGGAAATATGGTGGAGCAGCGGTGGAATGAAGGTCAGGCAGCACCTGTTTAACATCAGCAACTAACAGCAGGAATATGAATCAAACCATCTGGGTACAGCTTTGCCCATCAGATTAGTGCTTGGCATGCAGCTGCACGGCTGTGTGTGTGTGTGTGTGTGTGTGTGTGTGTGTGTGTGTGTGTGTGTGTGTGTGTGTGTGTAAGAGACAGACAGATATATGAGAGTAACAGAAGAGAGAAAGAGACAAAAATGAAGAGTAGAGATCATTTCCAAGACTACTCTGCAAGTGGAAGTGCTCGTCGAGATCAGCAATGTCTCTCTATCAAGTCTGTGGGTTTAACCTCTCATCCTAGTAAATACTTTTAGAAAATATTAAGTCCATATTCAGAAATTTCAAGTTCATCATCTTGTGGAATGGCACAGTAACACAATAGTAATTCATAGAATTTAGAATATAAATTATACGCCTTACCAACTTGATGCAAATTCATTTTTGAAATATATATGTGGATTTCGTGGTTACATCCATTTATTATGTGTTTTTGGTGCATGTTACAGTATTCAATTGTCTTTGACTTAGACAGTTCATTATAATATACAACACCGTACATGTTGTACTTGTGGTAGAACGATAGGGTTTTGCCAGAAGCTTCCAAAGGGCAAAGACAAGCTACCGATCTATGTAGGTATCTGCAAATATCTATGCAAACTGAATTCAATATATCATCTCATGTGTTAATTTGTTATGTCAGTAGTAGTCGTAGTGCATTATTGTAACCCTGTGGTCAGCGAATGCCTCTTTTTTTAAGGGGTCAGCTGGCTGAGCGCGTGTTATGTAAATTGAAATGTACGGATCTGCTTGGGCGAGAGGTTAAACCGTCAAAGCCCTGTGCAAAATGAAAAAGATATGAATATGTAATTATCTCAATAGAGATCATGAGATATGTGGAGTTCACTGCAGCCTTAAAAAAAAAAAGAAAAAAAAAGAGCTTTAATGGACTGCCTGGCATCCACTGACAGGAACATGAAGACAGCGGGTGTCAGGGCTTCACCTCCCAGCGGAAAGAAACAAATAAACTAACAGACAAGAGATGTAAAAGTACACACAAGCAGCCTACAGTAGTGTGTGTGCCAGAGGGCCAGCTAGGCATCGCCACCATCACGGACAATGCTTCAAGTTTGTTGTTGTGTCACCCAATCTACTGTATGCCATTTTAGCTAATCCCTTCTTAGATTATCACCGCGGGCATCCCATATGTAACACCTGTTGTTTACCTCCATGTCATCAGGACACAAACAGCCTCGATGGAAGCCTCAAATATCGAGGCGGCACATGGTAGGTAACATCTTCAGTCTCCCCCCACCCACCCCCCTGTCCATCTCTCACCAACAGCTGTGGAGTGGAGAGCGAGCTGGTGACGTCCTCAGGGGTAATTGCGCTGTGAGGTCTAAAGGGGGTGAATAAAGAGCTGTAGGCCAGGACCAAAGTTGCCAGAGAGAGGGAGAGACCAAGAAAGACAGAGAGAGAACATAACGTGACACCAACCACTACCTCTATTATAAGTAGCATCACCAGCACCACATCTGCTCTATATGTAGCGTTCGGGACACTCATCTTTTCTCCAGAGATTCCTCCCTCCTGCAGCCTTTTCACCCGTGCTATCTGTCAATCACACAGCGGTGTCATAATGCAGACCTACATTCAAGTGAATGAGCTCAAGGTTTCAAGCACATTGGAAACAATTATTACATTTCTGAGAGAAATTCGAAAAAGATGGACAAAAAAAAGAACGCATCTGCATTTCAATTTTTTTTCTATTGAAATTCATGAGTAGGTAAATTTACCATAATATTTTGTTTGACGCTTTGCTGAGGCGTTATTTTGTTTTTTAAGTGGCCACGCCTGTAGTGACTGGTATTGGTGTGATGAGCTCCTAAAGCTTGGTTTAAGCTTGCCGCAACCATTAGGGGTCGAGAGTGTGTGCAAGGCCAAAGTGCCATCACACCATCAGACATGGGTGGAGGAAATGGAGAGCTTTGAGAATGTCGGTACAAAGAAAGAAACCTGCACGAAGTACAAAGGATCCAAACGTTTCCTGGTCATGTCCGACTGTCCTTGCATAAAGTTGGAGAGATGTCAGTTGTCATTGATCTTTCTAGAATTGCAGCATTACTAACATGCTGATGTTTAGAAGGTATAAAGTAGTCCCGCATTTTAATGTCACACTCTCCTGTGATATCCGCTGGTAAACATCTTGGCTGCATAGTTTCCTTTCATTGTGTGTGTGTGTGCGATACACAGCACAGTTCTTTTTCTATTTCCGTGTGACGCTCGAGCAGACATGCAGACGATCTCTGGTTCCTTGTGGTTCCTCCATCGGCTCTGAATCCGAGTGGGTGGCTGACTAGCTGGTCGACTGGCATTCCCCCCAGAGACACAAGGAATGACAAAAACTTAGAAAAACAAAGGCACACCAAAACCCCAATTGAGTTGCACAATAAAATCTTAATTAGCTACTGGCAATAATGATAATAAAAATATAGTCTAGACATGCTGTATTGAATAAAAAGTGGGGATTTTATGAGAGCGTAATGCACAGTTTAAAAAAAAAAACTCCACAATGTCTGCAATGCCAGTGACGGCTTATATCATCGTGTTTTATGAATAATAAAAAGCTTTGCCGTTTTCTTGTTTGCTGATATAAGGGGAAAGTATGCTGGTGGGTGTGAGTGAAGTCTGGGTCAGACTCGCACGCTGGAAACAGCTCAGTGTTTCATTAGCTTGCCTACTGTTGCTTTATTGATATTGACGTGGCTGTTAATTTAAATGAACTATAATGAAGAGTCAGTAGAGCTTGGGATCATGGTGTACTCTTCAACAGTAATTCTTCCAGATTGCCTGTGTGAAAGAGTAAGTGCTTGCTTGCACTATTTGTTTTAAAAAGGCACCATTTCGTTTTTTGCTTTTGCAGACATCACAGCTCAGCACAGCTTGAAGAAATACTTCAACATTTTGAGAAATATTCTTATTTTCCCTTTTGTTTACTATAACACATGGGACAAAGCCAAATTATTCCTTTTCCATCCTGTGCAAGTTTTAGTCTGAACTTCTCTTCTTTCAGCTTATATTAGCATTAAGGCTGAAAGCAGGGGGGACAACAAATTGGATTCCCATTATACAGAGTTAGATATTAAGAAATATATATATTTTGGATGGGGCTGCATGGTGGTTAATGGTTAGTGGCTAGCACTGTCGCCTCCCAGCAAGAGGGGCCGGAGTTCGCTTCCCAGGCTGGATGGCCCTTCTGAGTGGAGTTTGCATTTTCTCCCCATGTCAGCGTGGGTTCCCTCCGGGTTCTCCGGCTTCCTCCCACAGTCCAAAGACAAGCTTAAGTTAACCGATTCCTCTAAATGGCCCGTAGGTGTGAATGCGAGCGTGAATGGTTGTCTTTCTCTGTATATCAGCCCTGCTATAGTCTGGCCACCTGTCCAGGGTGTTCCTTGACTTCACTCAATGTCTGCTAGGATTGGATAAAAGTAGCGCGAGATGAATGTATTCAAAAGTAACAGAGTAACAGTAATGAGTACATGTAACATTGAAATTGCTCCGCAGGCTACATAACCATTGTTTACCCTGTTTGGAACAATGAATGAGACCAGAATCTCTGTCAAGTAACTTACTGCCACGGTGTTTTATTGTGCAGAGACAGTGTGGCAATGCTGGTTGTTGCCACAGCGGACACCCATAAAACAAGTCATTCTCTAACTTTGTTTGTCAGTTACTGCGTGTAACAAATGTGGCAAAGTCTCTCGCACTCAATCTTTTTCATTGTATACGATTCAGTGCACTGTGGAGTACCCATTGATGGAAGTGTGCACTGAGTTTTGAGCATGGTTGAAATGTAAAAAAAAACAAAAAAAGCATCTATTTTTGTAGACCTCTGGTGAGGAGCTTTTCCTGCAATGTGCGGGTTCCCTTCTACTCTCTTTGATCTTTTTCTGGAATCAAATGTAATGATTGTGGCCGACTTTGAAATCTGGAAACACACTTGCTGTGTCTCGTTGCCGAGCTCCTTTGCACGGTTCTCACTGGCAGATTAAGGCTGCTGTTTTATTCATTTGAACTACTGGATAGTTTTGATGAGAAACAGTACTATGAACCCCTGACTGACTGTCATTAATGCAGCGGTGCCAGGTGTCTTTCATTGTGACTACACCAGATTATTAAAGGAATAGTTTGACATTTTGGGAAACACACTTCGCCTTCTTGCCAAGAGTTGGATGAAGAGATATCTAATTTCTGCACAAAGAGGGCTGGAGCTGGGAGGCGGTTAGCGTTTAGCTTAGCACGAAGATTGAACACAAGGGAACATATCTAACTTGGCTTTCTCCAAAGTTAAAAAATACTCTTGCTGGTGTGACCGAGCCCTGACGCTACAGCACGCAGGAATTCGGGTGAAATGAAACCTGTGCAATCACAGCCCTCCACTGCATTAGAGTATTAGTGGACCACAGTGAAAGCAGTGTTGAATGACATATTCCTGGAAAACCCATGTACCGTTTGTGTCCATTAATGTTACACAGTTTGATTTGACTGCTGTTGCATTAGTAACATGTATTGATTGAATCTTCAAAGGTTGATTGCAACCTCACTTATATAACTACTCTAATCTATTTTCATCCTCTGCTGGAGTGCATTATTTGTACTTCATAATAACATTACCGTTTGGTAATAGAACTATTCTTCAACCTGCTGCACATTTATCTGGCTACCTTTTCACTAAATCATTTTTAAATGTGCACTTGTAGTTTTGTTGCTGTTAGGAGGGGTTTCTTCTTCTTAATTGTGCTTTTCCTGGTCATCAAACATTATAAAATACCATCACAGTATATGGTGATCCGCTGATAAACAGAGCCTCCGTCTGAAGAGGTATGCCGGGACAGAAGGCATGTGAGGCTATAAGGGCAAATGGAATTCAAGCAGAGCAAGTCTTTCATGTGGTAATAGGCATATTTGTAGGAGTTGGGGGCCCGTGCCTTCATGTGTCTTAAATTACTTTATTGGACTATATTTCTTTATATAAAAAGGGAGGGGTTACTTCATGTGACTATGCATTTTGTCGTGAAGATATAGTTTTTAGTTTCTCTGTTAACCTACTACAACACCATTTAAACTATGAATATAAACTGATATTGCTAATGTGGTGCGGGAAAAAGTGTGAGTTTAACATTTGACATTATTACCGCCACATTATCATTTCATTGAGTGAAACATCTGAACTGTTCAATGGATGCAATGAAACCGGGTACAGATTTTCATGGTCGTCTGAGGATGAATACTACTGATTTGTGACTTTTCCTTTAGTGCCACTAGCAGGTCAAAAGGTTTCACTTGACCTGAGAAACATCTCAACATCTACCACATGGATTTTCACATTTTGTACACAAATTAATAGTGCCCAGAGGATAAATGCTACTGACTTCGGTGATCCCCTAACGTTTCCTCTTGCGCTACCATGAGGTTGAGATTTTTGTTTTAAGTAAAACGTCTCAAGAACTACTGTCGTGAAACTCATGTTCTCTTTAGCTTGGATTGTAATGACTTTGGTGGCCTCTTTACTCTCCATATAGTGCCATCATCGGGTACCGACTCTGACTAAATACCTACAAAAACATTCCCATCAGCCTTCGCTGCACTTTTTTGTTTCTTTAGTGCCATTTACCATGCCAACCCGTGAAACTAAAATGTTGAACATGTGAAACATTACACCTGCTAAGCATCAGCACTTTAGCGCTCTCATTGGGAGCCTATTAGCATGCTGACATTAGCATTTAGCTCGACGCACCACTGTGTTGAATTACAGCCTCATAGAGCCGCTAGAATGAGTGTTTTGTTTATTATTAAAAAAATCTGTGGAAACTTCAGTAATTTACCAGCAGGTGCTTCCTGTCTGTGTAATTCACAATATTTAAGGCAGACAAGTGAGGTCAGTTCTATTTTTAGTGACATGGGAAAATATATATGTCTCAACTCATGGTGCATCTAGAATGCAATTTCCTCACCTTCATTATCCAATGTAATAAGTTCAGGGCACTTCAGGTTAGGAAGCTCGCATTGACCATAAATCTGCCATTACATGCGGTTAGACAGCCTCACTTCACCTTGTTGAAAAAGTAATTTGGCAATGTAATGAGTTTTATTCAAGGATGTCCACAGCCTTTTTTTCTTTTTTATTTAAGGGAGTGTTTAAGTGTGATAAACTTAGTTTGTGACTTTACAGAAGTTCTACCTTAAGCGTTTATTATAATGACGCTCAAGGCAGCAGTTGACACATGCACACAACGTCCAAAATAACAGTTTATAATTTCAGCTGAACAAAGAGTCTATTGTGGCCGACTCAGTGGAAGAGAGAAGACGCTGACTGTTGATATTTCAGTTTGTTTAAACTTTTTACTCACAGTGAAACAACGTTAATTTTGGTTTGCGGGATGTTGGCGGTCGGGGATTGTACAGCAGTGTGAAGAACAGATGGTCCGAGTAAAAAACCTGTTTAAAAACACACAGCTAGTTGTAACATTACAGCTTTTTTCCCCTCTCTCAAAAACGCTTATTATTTTGTCACACAAGTGACAGATCAATGCCCTGGTGAGGCAGCAGATATTTCTTTATATTCAGTACAATGATGGTAATCGTAGAAGACAACAAGCCAAAGACACTGTACTTGTTTAGCAATCAGTGAACGCAAGAGAAAATGAGAGAGCCCCATTCCCAGCCGTGGCGCACACATGGGAATCTGTTCCCACTAGTGTCTTAAAATAGTCACTGAGGGCTTTTCAATTACACAGGCCACGCTGTAAGAAGGGGCCCAACCATAAAACCAGAGTGTTTACCTCCTCTCTAAATCTTACTTCGCTTTGATTAAGGGGGCAGAAGGCGGCTGGGAAGTTGGGATAGAAAGGACAAGGCCAGGGGGGGGAGATACTGTAACTGTAGGAAACACAATGAAAGTTGTAATTGTCAGCCATCTGTGACCTGAGGCCAGCCGAGCATCCACCATAATGCTAGTAAAGTCCTGTAACACTAGAAGTACAGGCGAGAGGGAGAACATGAATGGGGTCATTACTGAGGCAAAGTTAGGTCACGTGAAGCTCAAGTTCAACTCAGTCAACTCCAGAAGGGGCAGTCCTTCATTTTACACGTCAGTCAATCACCTCGTCATGGGGAGCACGACAAAGCCTGTGAAAGCAGTTGTGCAACGTCTTCTGTTAAGCCTGTGAAAATCACCCTCAAGGCACATCACCTGATTGTTTCAGCGCTCAGCCATTTCTTTTTCATGTTACACGAACCAACGAGTTTGAGCTCCTCCACAGCTTGGTAAAAAACATGCAACTCCACTGGTTGAATCATCACATAAATCACAGAAAAACCTGGTTCTTTCAATACTCGGTGATAATTCCATATGATAATTTATCATCTTACAATGCATCATATAGTTATTCGTCAAGTATTTAATTAAAGTGAGAGTATACAAAACCACAGTTAATTCATTTGGACTTTTTCTTGAATTGCCAGAAAACATGTGATTATATATATATATTGTTATCGAGGTATGAAATTACCTGTATCGTGATAGAAGATTTTGGCCATAGCGCCCAGCCATATACTACTACTACTGCTCCGATTCACACCTTCACATAAAGCTATTAGATCTGATCTATTATTTGTACGTTTTGTAACATTATTATTCTTTAAAGATAAATGTGAAATAGTTATACAGAATGGGGAAAAACACTTTCTCTTCTACTTAGAAACTTTACTAAGCAAAAGGTCAGGAGGCGATTGGCTTAGGGCCTGAAAGCAGAGGGAAACAGCTAGCATGGCCCTGTTCAAAGTTTAGTGGTTTTATAGAGAGTTTTGTGCGATCGCTATTTATCGGCAAGTCATTGTACCCAACTGTTGTTCGCCAAGAGTTACATTGAGTAACTCCCTGTGAACTCCTTGCATTTTTAAATGTCTGTTTGTGTAAACAAACAAACAAACTGCATCCAGCCTTTCTCCTAAGCTAACAGCCTCATAGCACCGGCGCCATGTGACATGCGAGTGATATTGATCTTCTCATGTGGCGAGTGCCATCATATTTTATGTTTCACGAAAACGTAAAAAGGTTTGTCAGCTGCACAACAGGATTCCGTCACTATCATTATGGAACATAAATCACCTCCTGCACACACACGCACACGCACACGCACACACACACACGAAAGTGAAATTGTGTGCGTGTTATTTAATGTGTCTATATAGAAACAACGGCAGCATACAAGGGCGTGGACGTGGCTATAGAAAAGGATTTACGCTCATATCGACAGGTTTCATTGTCGGATTGGGGCTTTGAGGAACCAGCGGAACCCGTTTGGACAGAATTCCCTCTCAATAAATTGTAACTTAAAAGGACATCTTTCACAGCACACCTTGCTATTCATGTTGCACGGCAGGCGAGATCACGATGTGCTGCTTTTCCCTTCGGCTAAACAAACACGAGAAACAATGTTCATGACATTAATATCCAGGGAGCATACTGCTTACTGCTGCCGTCGAGGAGCTGGTCCTCCTTAGTGCTTAAAACGCTGCAGAGTTTTTATCTGCACACATCATCAGGGCATAAAAAATGGTTTTATGTCTTTACTTTCTCTCTTCTGTCGGTTATTTTCTCATTTCCCCAACCAGAAAATAATCTTGATAGTCTATTTTTTTGTCAGCTGAAGAAAAGCAATATCACTAATACATTGGGTGATATGAGTCATTGTGTTCAAAACAAGAAAAGTATGGAAGAAAATGCTCAACATTTCCAGTCACAGTTGTCAAATACACACCTCTGAGAGACAACAGTGTCCATTCAAAGAATAAATATATTAAACAAGTAAATGTTTTTGAATTTAGGACTTGGGCATAAATCATTGATGCTCATTTAAGGGTACATTTGATTTTTTTTTGTTGATCTTTAATTCAGCAGGTCAACCTCAGCATAAACACCCGTCTGATCTTTTTCTGCTGGCTGGATGCTCGGGGGATTATGTTTTTTAACGAGCTTCTCCTCATAGGAGGTAGATCATCCCTAATCAATATTTCAACGCATACATTAACATTATCCAAATTGATTAAGTGGCTTTGCATCCTTAAATGTTGTTTATCAAAGGAAAGGTCACCTGATGTATTTGGCTGTCCAACAGGGTCCCTTCCTGCGGAGTCCATAGAAAGACACGGTGTAGTATTGATTAACGGTTTAGCTTAGGTCTGTCATCACTAATGATTCATAAGTAAATGTTTACACATCTCTTCAGGGAAACAATACGGAAAAGATCAGTGTGTGAGTGTGTCTGACAAATAAGATCGGAAACTAAATCAAGAAAGAGTTAATAAACCATCATAACTGCTGCATGCAAATCAAAGATCACATCAACGAAAAAAAAACATAAAATTCATGTTCAGAACTAGATGAGTCATAGTTCACCCCGTCTCACCCCTGCAGCTGTGTTAATCCACCGCTCTGCTGGTGCAGTAAGTTCTCCATAGAGCCCCTCCTGAATCTCACATAGATGTTACCTTAGTCATTAGTGTTCAGTAGCCTTTTTCAATGCAAGTTTCTTTTTCATGCCATTTATGTGACAATTTGGTTTTGTTTTCATTGGGAGCTACGGTTGTCTTATCATATGTAGAGTCATTTCACTTATCTTCCAAATCTCGATATTTTGTTTTATTGATGTGAGATACTGAATTGTTGTGCGTTTCTATTGTCTCAAGTCTTTGTGTGGTCTCCATGAAGACCAGTGACATCTTGGCATAGCTTTGTAGCATGACGGCAAACACAGGAATCCATTTTTGATGCACCGATAACAGAAAAACGCTTGTTTTGACAATGGAAACATAACACGGCAGCCGTAGCCAAACAACGAATATAAAAACTTCTCGCCCGTTCTTTTCTATGGCTGCAGGCTGACGCAAGTTCACTCACCAAGTCCGACTGACTCCAGTTGATACAACATTTGATTCAATTTGAGAACAGAGCATTAAATTATTAATCCTGGCAGGGACAGCGTTTTTTAATGAACACATAGTGGTGTACGATTGCTGTCTAATGCTCCATTTGGCACGTAGGAGGAGGTGAGATGATGTTACAGGGTGAAACACAAGCATTAAAGATTATTTATTATTTTATAAAGAAAATAGAGAACTTAGAGGAGTCGTTTAAAGTTTATCAGCTCACTCAGTCATTCTGCCTCTATGTCGACAAGGGACCTCTGGGCAAAAAGGGAGATTGTTTTGGGTTGGATTAAATGTGTATGCATATGCCGTTTGGTTGCTAATCTGAGGCGTAACAATGCTACTATGGCCCCTTTGTCCTCACATCAAAAATATGGCCTTGGTTCACTCTTGTCTTGGAAATTCCCATCCTGAAATGTCTCAGATGTAGAAGATCAAGCTAAATGAATAAGCATATGTTTGACAATTCCCACCAGCTGAACAGAATTGCTGTTAATGCGAGGAAAAACCTTCCAGTTTGTGATCCATGGAGCCAACATGGCCAACTGAGGACACTTGTGATCAGGACCGACTGAAGTGCCACCAGAGCGGCGACGCAATCGACACCATCTGTGCAGGTTTTGTCAGCTGCCATGTGTGAATAAAGACATTTCGCATCTTTTAATAACCAGCCATGAGGCTTTTTGAGTTTTTTCATGCCTTTCTGTCCGCAATGTACAGCTCCCAGTGTATAGGCCTTTCATATCTGGTAAATGTGTTATTTTACTGAAAGCATACCGTCCATAAAGATTAGATATCAACGTTGCTACGTATGTTTGTATAGACGGGTAGACAGTAGAATAAAATACAGAAACATGCAAAACAATGTGTTTTATCATAAATAAGATTTATACAAAGACTACATGACATCCCATGACTTGATATCATTCTAGATGACCCTATTATGACATGGATTTATTGTAAGCCTATAAAAGGCTGAACATAATTTATCTGCATTATGCAACAAATCTTTAAAAAACAGGCCAGATCTAAAGTCATCATTAGATCAACAAAGCACCAAACAAACACAACACAGAGAGAAAACTGCCACCATCACATTGCTCATTCTGAAAATCCAACACTCCCATAAACAAGCCTATGGTCTTCAGCTCATTCATGAATCTACGTCTTAGGAGTTCCCATTTTTGAAAGTGTAAATCTACCAGCTCTGAGTCAAAGCCAAGGGACGCCCTTTTTCTCAGATATGCAACCATTCATGCCCTGGGGAGCGTACTCTCCACCCAAACAGTGTTTCCATGGTGACACGCATACTGTATATACACCAACCCTCAAGTTGTGTGTGTGTGTGTCTGTGTGTTTCTGTACCTGAGAGGCCTTTGAACCGTGACAACGGTTGAATGACAACGCCAGCATACAAGGGGTTTCCCTATTCACGGCCTCCAGGTTGCCCAGGCAACATTCCTCAGTCGACAAACATTGGCCCAGAGTTGAGCCTGCATACCAGAGGATCTCCCAGGAAGTCCAAAAAGGCTTCCCTTGCATGTTGTTATTGTTGTTGCTATAGTAGTGGCCGGCAGCCAGCGAGTGTGTACAGGTGAGAGCAGGTACACCGTACCAACCTCTACCCGCTGCCTTCCACTAATGCTCGGGATAGAAATAGAGCAAAATCTTTATGTACCTGGGCCAGGACACACCTGAGAGACGTCACAACCGGTCACAAAAGATTACATGAGGTTTTGTATTGTAGATATTAACGGTGTTCCAACACGGTATCTGAGTTGAATGTGTAGTTTGTGAATAGAAACTGAAATAGTCATTTAAACTTGTGTCTCATCGCCTAAATCGTCCAGAGATGACCTCAGGCCAGTAAAATAACTGCGTCAAAGCAGCACAGAAATACTGTAGAAAGCTCACAAGAGTTTACTAACCTGACCCTTTAATAAGTCAGTGTACGTGTTCCAGAGTGTGTGTGTGTGTGTATACGCACATGGTTTGTCATGGTCACAAGGGAGGCGAGAGGCTTGCAGTCGTTCAGTGCAAACACAAACCAGGGCCATCTGCATGCCTGGATCCCCTCCAACAGCAACACTAGCGCGCACACGCACACGCACACACACACTTCACATGATATCATGAATTGGGTGTCAGCAGTTGTAGCACCTCATCTTTCGACGTAAATGTATACATCTGGGGCCAAGGCAGATGTTCGGCATATATATATATACATATACATATATATATATATATATATATATAT